>NC_137616.1:16291571-16376571 GCF_963280865.1 Gymnoscopelus braueri
AAACACATTTTTCAAGGTTTAAAAAAGATTTGAAGGTTTGTAGGCTACCACAAATCTTTTTAAAACCTCTAGTTTTTCAAAAGTAGCAAAACGTGCAGATCTACAAGCTCCCAACGTGTTGCGATGAGATACGTTGTGAGCTTGTAGATCTGCCATTTTCTCAGCGTATTACAAAGCACGAAATATTGTTTGAGTGGTGGACTTGAAGGGTTTCCATCTCGCTGCCAGGAAGGCAAATGATGTTCAACCGAAAGATCACAAATTGTCGTTGACAAATGGTCACGTTGAATAATTAGTTACATGTTAGCACTGGACAACGTACCTCTTTCAGTATAATCGGTCCATCACCAAATATGGAGTTGGCGTTGAGCTGAATCAGCAGATAGGTGGGGCCGACACCTAGCAGCTGAGGGGGGGCTATGGGGCGAGGAGGTTCTGAGGAGAGAGAGAGAGAGAGAGAGAATTATTAAACATACTTATTAGATAGAATGTTATAATATTCAATGGCGCGGTAGAGTAGAGTGCAAAGAGAAGGATAGAGATGGGGAACAATGTGATATTGATCTTGATCCTAGCCAAATAAGGACATTACCATTATATTGTTGCTGTCAGGCAGAAAACTTGAAATTCCATATTTCAATTTTTTACGTTTTCTCGTAAATTAATTAATGCCCTTACCTCTTAAGTAGCGAAAATAGTGAGCTTGTTATTTTTTTGAGAATCTTTCAAAAGTACATATACTGTAAGGTTTCCACCCGACAATGACGATATGGTGGCGTCTACTGTCGATCGAGCATGAAACCAGGATGCCAAGAATGCACCACTTCAGTTATGGTTTGAAATTTGGACCGTCCATACCTGAAATTAATTTGAACAGCAACTTGCGCCGTGTTGTGAGCTTGTCGATCTGTTATTTTCTGCGTAAGTTTTCCCGAGAATACGGATGCTGGGGTTTAAGTGGTTAAGTGCATTAGGTTCCTCTGTGACCTTGTGTTTTAGCCAAGTTAACCCAGTTCAAAAACATAGCCATTTTATAAAGATGTTTTATGAAGACGACTGATTCAACCGATTTCACTTTTTGAGATTATGTGTTGTTGCTGGGTTACATTTAAGATGCTGCAGAGCTGCCTGTAATCCCATCAGTGGGAATAATGATGGTGTGTGTGTGTGTGTGTGTGTGTGTGTGTGTGTGTGTGTGTGTGTGTGTGTGCGTGCGTGTGCGTGTGTGTGAGTGATGGATGGATGCGTGAGGGTTCAGGGCCAGTGAATCAGATCAGTGCTAGCTGTCAAATACACATGATTGACGAGCCGACAACCCAACGCAATAACACGTACACACACACACACACACACACACACACACTGCATAGTACACATAGTGCATGATAGATTTTTCTTCCTTAGACACACAAAGTACACATATCGTTTGCGCATCTCACACACACAGGCACCGTCACTAACGTTCATACATCCATCACACCGACAGTCGCTGCAAACATATACAAACATCTACTTACACACAGACCCTCACTCCTACACAGGGACCTTATACATGTTTTTACCAATCAAATCCTGTGACTTTTGCATTACATCAGTCTTCAACAGGGGGTCCGGGACCCATAGGGGTCTACAGGGGGTCCGCCAAATCTTTGTGTGGTGGGGAACATTAGCCAAAAATAGCAGATCTACAAGCTCACAGCTGCGAGGCGTTGTGAGATTGTAGATCGGCTATTTTCGTAGGTTTGGGGTAGAGGGAAAAAAGAGGAGACCAAGTACAGAGCCAATGATCAAGTTGACTAAATATTGAGGGTTTAAAAGGTTAACTGTCTGAAAATACACATTAGCATGAATCCAACTATCTATGAAAAATCACACCCAGTGTGAAGTGGGCGGTGTGGTCACAGTGGTCATCACAGTGATGGAAGAAGTGATGGAAGAAGTGATGGAAGAAACCATAACTTAAAAAAAACAAATTTATGTTTTTTTTTTAAGTTATGGTCCTATTTATAGGGCTATGCACATGTGTCATGTTTCCCTAGCCAATCACAGTCCTGAATAGACTGTGATTGGCCAATCACGGTGCAGGGTTAGGGGGGTACATTTGTGGCCAATCACAGCGCAGGATTTGGTGTGCAAATATCCAAACCTCACATATAGGGGCGGTTTCACCGCCCAAAAATAAATGTGTTTAATCTGCAACACAATTTGACACAATTATGTAGTAGGGGGTCCCTGCTTCATATCTCTCGCAGCCAAGGGGTCCTTGGCCTGAAAAACCTTGAAGACCCATGCATTAATAAAGTCATGCAGTGAAATCTTCAGTGTGTTGTTTTCGCCATTTATACACTCTCAGAGTTAAATTACACCGTTATGATAGGGCATTCATTTACAAAGAAAACATAAAAAGTTGAAATATTGAGATACAAGGTTTCTGCCCAAAGGCAACGATATCCAGGTTGACAAGCCCTATTTTAACACGGTTAAGGTCCTTACATACCAGGTGTGGTTTTCATGGCATGGTTCTGCAAAACGCTAGCCGTCTATCAGATGGTCTGTGTGTGTGTGCTTGCGTGCATGCAGAGCTAATCTCACAAACCGCTGGACTGATCAGCATCAAACGTTGTATGCACGCTGCCAGTAGGCCACAGACGCACCTGCACTAATTGTTTTTCCAAATACGTTTTATACCTTTTGAAATATTTTACTTTAAATTTATAATGGAAGTCAATGGGGCTCTGATCGTAGCAGAGAGTCACAATGTTACGCATGTTTAATGTTTGACATTTTTTGGAATTGATAAACAAGGCTCAAGTGATTAAAAGGAGGAAAATACAACACAAAATATCCCAAATCCCAGAAGATATCTAGTCACAATATCAATATAACATCGATATATTTGCCCAGCCTGAGTTCAACATTTAATTGCTGTAATGTATCGTTAGTGCACGGGTTGGGTTTTAACAGACAACGGCACAGACTCAATGGCTGACTTTCTACACTTTTGTCTTATATTGAGCTTTTGAGCAGTAATGCCCATTTTGTCGTAGTTTATGATCAAAAGGCAAAAAGAGCCAAATTAACCAATTTAGCAATGGTGTTGTCATTGCTGGTTTTGTTGGCAGTGGTGTGTGCGTGCGCGCTACGGTGCACGTTATTTCTTTAATGGTTATTTATATTCCATTTCCCTGTCACCTCTTTCCGCTCAGCATATTTGTGGGTGTATATATGAGAGAGAGAGAGAGAGAGAGAGAGAGAGAGAGAGAGAGAGAGAGAGAGAGAGAGAGAGAGAGAGAGAGAGAGAGAGACACAGAGAGAGAGAGACACAGAGAGAGAGAGAAGCAGACAGCTGTCAGAGTGGTGCAGGCTGGGAAGTGTCTCTTTACCAACAGATGAAACACTGTAGTTTGACAGCATGCGCGCTCACACGCACAGAGACACACACACACACACACACACACACACACACACACACACAGCGAGTGTGGAATAATCAGATAATGAACATTGAATTTACTTCAGAAAAGCAACATCAACATGTCAACGCGCGGTGCCATAAAAAAAAGTAAACAATATAGTGAATAAACAAACCATCACACAGATACATTAGCAAACAAAGAACGCACATGGATGCTAGAAACGTGGAATTAATGCAAAGTATTATTGTGTGTGTGTGTGTGTGTGTGTGTGTGTGTGTGTGTGTGTGTGAGTGTGTGTGCATATATTTTGTGTGCACGTTGGAAAATGTTAAAAAGATGAAGAGTAGACAGAGAAATGAAGATGGAGAAAGGAAAGTAGGTCATAATTTGACTCTGGAGAGGAGACAATGTTGGAATGTTGGCTTTATGTTGCTGAATTGGTTTGTTTATTTATCTTCCATCACTTGTCATTTGTACAGTTGACCTAAACCTAATCCTTTTAAAGGATGGGCACATTGCTTTATGTTTTTTTTTTTTTTGTTCTCTGGCATCTTTAAGATTTATCCTGTGAAATGTGTGTGAAGTTGTGTGGTTGTGAATGTGTGTGCATATGTGTGTGAATGTGTGTAAATGTCACAGTCTGCCCCGTTCACATTTATTTTACTGCTAAACAGTAAAATAGTGTGCCTAGGGATAAAATCAGTAATGATTAGGAATGACATGTAAGCTTGTAGATGTGCTAGAATATGGATGCTGGGCCTGGGGTTGAAGTGGTTAATATAATATACACAAACTGTAGCCTACATACAGTATATACGGTGAGATTCGTTTTCTGGGCGTCCCTATTTTTTATTGAAAATAAGGGATTTCCAGACAAATGTCCCTTATTCACAATATGCATTGTGAGCTTGTAGATCTGATATTTTCAAAATACTTTTTTTAGATTTTGAACTTGTGAAATGGGACATTCAGCACAATGAATACTTCTACTTTTGGTACTTTAAGTATATTTTGATGCCGACACTTTTGTACTTTTACTCAAGTACATTTTGAATACGGGACTTCTACTTGTAACAGTGTATATCTTCTACATTGCAGTATTGATACTTTTACTTAAGTAAAACATGTGAGTACTTCTTCCATCACTGCCCTTATTTGAATTTCAGGCAGTTGGCAACCCTATATGGAAGAATACAGGATGAATAGAGGGAGAGTCCTATCGATGAACAGCAGTGGTAGTTCTACGATTTTCTGTAGCTCTACACACAGCCTCACCTGTCACTAACACTTACAGTGAGGCGTGTGCGTGTGTGTGTTTTCTCAACAAGTAGAGAAGGATAAGGTCCGCACACTGTCTTAATGCTCCCAAAATATTTATTTAAGCGATAAAAATGAGTGAAAAATCTCTGAAGTTAGGATTGGTGGTTTCGAGGTTAGTGAGAGAATGTGTAAGTCAATACAATGTCCCCGCAAGTCTGTTATCTGTCTGTGTGGTTATGCAGCGTTTTTATTGTGTTTTGAAGCTGTGTGTGTGTGTGTGAGCGTGCATGTGATGGTAATGCTGCAAGAGCTTTTGAGGCCATGGATCATGTGCGTAATGCAAGCTGGCACAGTGGTGTGTGTGTGTGTGTGTGTGTGTGTGTGTGTGTGTGACTGTGTGTGTGAGGCCATGGATCATGTGCGTAATGCAAGCTGGCACAGTGGTGTGTGTGTGTGTGTGTGTGTGTGTGTGTGTGTGTGTGTGTGTGTGTGTGTGTGTGTGACTGTGTGTGTGTGTGCGCGTGTTTGTGTGATACGAGCTGGCATGATGATGCGTTGTGTCACTGTAGTAACCAGAGGGCAAGACTTTATTCGAGCTATACTCTGATCAAACCACTTGTGACACACACACACACACACACACACACACACACACACACACACACACACACTTTGTCCAACGTCTCTCTCCCCCTCCCTCCCTCTCACTCGCTCTCTCTCTCTCTCTCTCTCTCTCTCTCTGAAACACGCAGACAGGGCACAATTATATGCTTTTCATCTGCAATGGTACTTTATAAGGGACTAAAGGCTATAATACTTCTATTCATCCATCATGGTGTGATTCTTACAACCTCGACTGATACACGGAGATCCCATCTCCTCTAGCATCTACATTATCAATGTATGAAGACATGTCACATCTCACACTGCAACACCTGTAAGGAATCTTAAGCTAAAAATGGTTGACATTCCTGCTGCTTGACCACGGATCACAGAAGCGATGAATAATTTTGTATCAGTACGTTTTGCGGACTCTATGAATACCTTGAGATATTGTCTTGCCCATTGGTGTGCCTTGGGCACAACAAGTACAAAAACCACTGCTGTAGAAGATGTATTATTATGACTCATTCTGTTGAGTTCATCATCCAATCTGCAATATGATTCAATTCCCATTTGTCAGATTCTTATCAGCCACATGCTTCCTGCAGCTTTGATCTACCCCCTCCTTCCAATTCATAATCATGATTAAAAATATATATTCAGAATAAATGAACAGAATGCTTCTGTGCAAACTCCGTGCACACCTCCTCAAAGCAGAATGTTCAGGAAATGGGGTGAAAGGCAGGGGAAAGGACCCCCCCCCCCCCTTGCTTCCCTTTGATTTCTCTCCATCTTTTTGCCGTTCCCATCTGACACCCCGATAAATAAACATGAGAGTTGTGGATGTTGTGGCGCTGTTGTATCGTCCCCCGGTACGTTTGGTGTTTGTGACATCTTTCCTAACGACCAGTCTCTGGATCAACGGCTTAATCGCCACCGACATGTCTTTGACGGCAAGCGCTGGTGTTTCGCCCCTCGCCGCTGCATTGGTTTAGATTGAACCACAAACCCTCTGTTTGTTAAGAGAAACGGACTTGAGGCAACTGCACTTGGATTGCATTTTCCCCTCTACACCAAATGTCTTCGGCAAAAATAGCCGATCTACAAGCTCACAACACGTTGTGAACTTGTAGATCTGCTATTTTTTGGCTAATGTTCCCCCCGGAATATGGATGCTGGGGTTCAAGTGGTTAACCCCACCCTACCACATTATGGTAAGTACTGTACTGTATGCAGAGTGGTCATGTTTCTGTTCATGTTCAGACACTTGCTTTGCCTGCTGCTCGGAATCCTCATCTGTCTCTTCCCCTTACATCTCATATTCATGATAAATATACGGGATAAATAAACATGAGATGCTTACATATGCACATGTCTCTGAAATGGCAGCTTTTCAGGAATTGGAGGGAAGAGAGAAGTGAATAGAAAAACAACCTCCCCATGGGTGGCGTCTTCTAGTTTCCTCTCTTCGTAGGGTCTTTTGGGAGCCACTTTTATCCAAAGTTAGCCTTTGGGTAACACGACAACATACGCAAAAAGTCCCCGGGACGCGCACGGCCCCCCTGCCGACCCCCCCCACTGAGCTAACACGTTGAAACAGAGCCCTGGGCCTGGCAAGAGTTTCTGCGGTGGCTCTGACTCATTAATGCTACAAAGGGAATAGAACCGCTAACCCTTGGCAGCAATGGTGGCGCGCCGCTTCTGCTCATGAGAGGCAACAGCGTAGTACGGCGTTTGTTGTACGCAGAACGTGGCCCTCGCAGGCGCTTTGATTTGTGGATTGGCGCTCTCTCTCTCTCTCTCTGCTCTCCCATCTTCTTATGTGGGGAATAACAAACAGATTCTGTTTACATATTCACACACGCTCACTCTTGATTCTGATATGGATATTCTTCGGATAATGAGCTCTTGGGGTTTACATCGTCGAACGCTTGCCACCGGCTCGTCGGCTGCTTTCGCTCTCCCTTCCTTCTCTCTTTCTCCCCTGTCCTTCTCTCCTTCCTTCTGTCACTCCTACTCCTTTTCTCTCTCCTCTCTCTCTCTCTGTCTGTCTCTCCCTCCCTCCCTCTCTCGGAGATGACTTGAATATGTAAGGTATTGGATGTGAATGAATAAAGCATTCCATCTCAAACACAGTGGTGACACCTTATTAACCACATGTCAGCTACACATGACAGCTAGTGCACGCACACGCGCACACGCACACACGCACACACAAACAGCGCACGCACAAATGACATGTAGAAAGCACACAAGCATAGACACACACAAACACATTAACGCACATGCGTGTTCAGTATAGCGCACCTATTTCTAAGCATGTGCAGATGTGTGCGCGTGCGCGTGCACTTGCGCGCACACACACACACACACACACACACACACACACACACACACACACACCCTCATTAGTTTAGTGTGTATGTTGAGCAAGCTATATTTTAACAATCAGACACAGTCAACCTGCTTCCTGACACAAGGGACATGTCTAGAGATTTCGGGTCTCAGATTGGGCCATATTGGTCTCGCTCCACTGTATGTTTAAAATATGAATAATTTAATTAAAACAACCACAAAACGGTTGGTTCAGGACCAAAAACATGGAGATTTTATAGGACTGTACCATTACCATGTACGCCATTCACTGCCATTAATGTTGAAATGGTGTGGAGAAACCCTCCGTGGCACTTTAAAGTAGCTTGGTATAGGTAATTCAGCCTCTTGAAAGTGACTATGCCATCTATATTACCTAAATTACTGTTATTACTCATTGATATCATGCCAGGAAAAATAGTTACTTCTAAGTGCTTCATTTCAACCTCATATTTTAACTTGAAGAGGGGTTTTAACCACAAAATGAGATTTAGCTTTAAATAGTCCAAAATGTTCTGGACAATTCTGTAACGTTTGAATATGGACAAAACGTAAGGAAACACGATATCTAGGAAATAAAGCCATTTTGAGAAAGAGGGTCGAGGGCTGATGGAAGACCTATTAGGTTGCAACGCGTCTGTTGTCTCTGTCCGTGAGAGGTAAATAAAAAAGTATGTGGCTATTTCCTTACTCTGACGTTGACAATGAACAATGACATGTGTCATTGTGTTCGGGTAGCTCAGTCGGTAGAGCTCTTGGATTTGGACCATAAGGTCATGGGTTCGATCCAGGCCACCGGCAACGCAGCTTATGAGCAGCACGGCTTTGGTGCGGCAAGTCGTGCTGTAAGTACTGGGAACTGATGGTAGGTGTGGCGCTCCACCTCAGCAATCCACCCTCCCAGGGGTCTAGTGCATTTTAACGGGGATAGACTTCTGCGTTCTTGGCTGATAGTCTCTCCAACCTACTTACTTACATGTAGTAACACTGGTGTGGTCCTTTGGACACACCAGAGTCCAAAGGACAAAATCTAACTTTTACAGAGGTTATAGAAAACATTGTCATTTTGAGAAACCCTGAAGTCTATTTCTATTATATACTGTCTGAAGCAGATATGCCTCTAACCATATGCCTTTAACCACTTAAACCCTATGTCTGCTCCTTTTTCCCTCTTCCCCAAAAATAGGCAATCTCTACGTTATTTTCACTGAATGTTCGCCGAACAATGCTAGGGTTCATGTGATTAAGGTCATAAAAAAAGTAACGTAACGTAGTAAACAGAATAGAATACAAAATAACAAAATGGGGAACAAATGAAATTAACAAAAACTCTTCTTACCTCTGACAATCAGACCGGCAAAGTTAGAAACACCGGAGCCACGGTCTGATTGGGTGACACAGCGGTAGAGATCTTGGTCGTGATTGGTCACCTCTTTGAGGTGGAAGGAGGCGGCGAATCGCCTGTGGTTGATGTTTTTAGTTTGAGCCACTGGGATGTCGTCACCATTTCTCCTCTAGAAGACGGACAGACAGATTAGACGATTGACAATGACCTAGATATACAACGCACCTGCTACACAATGTTAGCTGCAGGCGCCACCGGAGCAGGTGGGGGTTAACTATGTTGCTCAAGGGCACGGGGTGGGTATTACACACACGCTTACTCAATGACAGCAGGTTTGAAGGTCATCACCACAATAGAGCTATAATGAAATCAGTGGCTATTAAACTCTTAATCAACTTAGCAGCCAGAAATGTATAGCCTGGAGACAGGTGTGTGTGTGTGTGTGTGTGTGTGTGTGTGTGTGTGTGTGTGTGTGTGTGTGTGTGTGTGTGTGTGTGTGTGTGTGTGTGTGTATAGACCCATAAGGATCCATTTGGTTACATTTGAATGCTCTCATAGTGAAATTAACAATCAACATTTTACAGTGTAGGTGTACTGTATATAATATTTGTGGAATCATATGTGCATGTACATATGTGTGTGTGTGTGTGTGTGTGTGTGTGTGTGTGTGTGTGTGTGTGTGTGTGTGTGTGTGTGTGTGTGTGTGTGTGTGTGTGTGTGTGTGTGTGTGTGTGCGCATGCATGCTTGTGTGTACAGCTGTACCTGTAGCCAGAGTTTATTATTGGAGGTGTCTCGTCCGGTGGCGATACACTGAAACGTGGCGTTCTGTCCGGCGTTCACCTCCACGTCACCCAAGCGCAGGAAATGAGGAGATTTATCTGCAGGAATTGAGGTCACAACCGTGGAGAAAATTAGTCATCTTGTGGCAAAAAGATGACGTTTTCATATTATCATTGGGACCGTTAGGTTGTGGTTTGGTTTTTCTTTCATATGACCATGACAGAGGTCACACTCACACAGGATATGAGGTTAGAGGGGAGGTCACACTTTAGAATTATTGCCAACCATTACGCTATGGGTACAATGCTATGGTTACTGAAAGGTCTAAAAAGTTTAGGCAAATAATAAAAAGAAAAAAATACATCTGCAGAGGTAAAAAACTAAAGTATATAACTTTTTCTCAAAAAAACTATTATGATTGTGAAATCATTTTAATGATTTTGGCGGGTTAAAAATAATTGTTTTGTTTACCACTGAAAGAGGTGTGTCAACAAGGTGGGGAGGCAGCAGCCACAATACAATGTTGTAAACTGCATGATTGCTGCCTTACCCATGTGAGTCAGGGAAATAAGCAACCTTATTAAACAGAGGTGTTGAGAGTGAGTGGCTGCAAGTTTTTTTCTTATTTTTTTGCGCACCTTTAACACCAAGTGTACAAATGTAACCAAATGGACCCTTACAGGTCCAGAAATTAAACATGGTTTACTGTGTAGTACCGTTATCATCGTTATGATTAATAATTGTTCAACGTCCAGTGTGCATGCGGTGTAAATGCTCATAGTCACCCATTCAAATTAAACTAGTGCTTATCAAATAAAATGAGCCTTTCAGGCTCTGTGGATGCCGTTTGACTTTGACATTTTCATTCTTGGGAGGTGATTGCAATCATAGATTGGCTATTAAATGGGCGATGAAACTAAAATGAACGGCACACGCACAGAATAACACAAACATACACACACACGCACCCACACGCACAGTTGTGTGTCCAGAAATGCAGCTGTGAGGATGAATGGTCCTTCTGTGGTGTGTGACTGAGGACTAATTCCAGTCCAAGTCGTATGCCCTACAGTGTATCCTTGTCCTGTGCTCTTACCCCTTCCTATTTAACTCTTTGACTGCCAGAGTATTTTCATAAAGTACTCCCCCAGTGCCAGCAATTTTCGTGTTTTTTTATTTTTATATTTTGAATTTTTCTCATGAAAATAATTTAAGGACACATAATTTAAAGACCCAGCACAAATCCGCCACTAGGGAGCAGCACATGACAGCGTGATCAGGTCGTTGGGTCTCTCTCACCCTTCTTGATAGATTAGACAGGGAAAAACATGAAAACGGATGTGACGTCGTCCCAGATTGTTTTGATCGGCAAAAATTACGATGTGATACACGACGGCGATGACTGATCGTCACCCAGACCATAGATTATAGAAGAGAACCTGTCCGTTTGTCCGTTATACCGTGTGAAAAATCGTTTATTTACCTATTTTGGACGAAAATGACTGGGGAAAAAAATCAAAAACCGGAAACGGAATCCAGGTCATGAAACCGGATGCAGATGTCCGTGAAGTAAGTGGAACTCGAGAATAAAATTGAATATTAAGCAGCATAGCGCAATCAGAGATTAAACAATGAACGCGCGTCCAGCGCGTCGATGGCCAACTGGACAAAGTAGCACTTGACGCGTTATCGCGTCGTCCGCAGTCAAAGAGTTAAAGATTTGGCGGTTCTTATTTGACATTTTCTCAGAATCGCAATTATTAGATTCGCCAAGAAACATATCGTCACTGTTGGGACAGAAACCTTGTATCTCCATAATTCATCTTTTCATATTTTTGTTTTTATTTTGACTTTCATAAATGAATGCCATTGGTCATTTTGAGTCACGCAAAAGTAAAAAAAACTGGCAATCTACAAGCTCACAACACGGCGGCGTGCATGATGCAACGCGTTGTGAGCTTGTAGATTTTCAAATACTTTTGTCTGATAATGACTTCCCCATAACCAGGTTGAAAGTTGTTAAGTCTGTCTGTATATCTTATAAATAATTAACTAATGAAGTATTAACAAGCGTTTGTGACTAGATAATAATTAAATTGGATCCATTGGAGCACAGGTTCTTTTTCCATTTCTTGAAAAGTAGAGCGGCAATATATTTTGCCTCAATGAGATTGGTGCTCAATGAGGTCAAATGTGCAGTGCAAATGGACAATGCAAACATTGTTATTATTATCATTTATCACAATGGTTCTCCCAAAGACCCCCCCCCAGGGGTCTTTGGGAGGGTTCCAGGGGGTCCTCAGCAAAATGTGTTAAAGGGCTTCATCCATTTTCAACCTATCTTCATATAATTGGTTCTCACTAATGCTCATGATAAAATCGTACTATTCTTTTCTACTCGGTATGTGTCTCATAGGAGGGCTGTGGACACTTCAGAGAACAGCTCATCAGTGACATCATCGTTAGGCAGGTTTTTTTTATTTATTAACCTGCCATGTGCCATGGGCATGGCAGGTTAATAGTTCTGCATTTGCAACATATTTTAATTGAAGGGATGCAGTAAATAAGGAAACACAGAAGGGAAGGAGAGAAGGGGACAGGAAGGTTAGCCACAATTAGAAATGGATCACAACCTTCGCCTCTGCTCTGACTCGCTTCTCGGTTGGAGACAAGACAACCACTGTTCTCTGTGTGTGTGTGTGTGTGTGTGTGTGTGTGTGTGTGTGTGTGTGTGTGTGTGTGTGTGTGTGTGTGTGTGTGTGTGTGTGTGTGTGTGTGTGTGTGTGTGTGTGTGTGTGTGTGTGTGTGTGTGTGTGTGTGTGTGTGTGTGTGTGTGCGCGCGTGCGTGCGTGCGTGCGCCTGTTGGTCCGTGTGTATCTGTGTGCACGTGCATCCGTGGGTGTGTATATATCTATAAAAGTGCTGAGCGGTCAGAATTGTCTCTCTCCATAATACCGTCTCATTTCTCGCTTCACTCTCTATCGCTCCCAGTCTCTCTTCCTCCAACTCTTCCTCTTCACCCGTCTGTCTCTCTCCTTGCAGTTGCCCCTCGTCCCCTCGCTCCTCTTCCCTCCTCTCTCCTTCTCTCTTCCCTCCTCTCTCCTTCTCCCCCCCCCCCCCACCCCGTGTCACCTTCCTACTAATCTAGCCGTTCAGCTGCAACAGAAGCCATCATAGGTGCAGTCTAATGAGTGGCCTGAGCTATCAGCGTCTAAGCAGCGGACTAGGACTAATTGCTGGCATGCTAATGACTTACCGCACGGGTAGCTGAGCACCTGAATGTCGTCGATGGCAATGAAGCCAGCCTTGCTGTCTGAGACTTCAGCCTCAAATATGACCTAAGGAGAGGACACAGAGAGAGAGAGAAAGAGAGAGAATGCATTATCAGCATTACTATTACCAACATTAAAAAATATTATAAGTACACCATGATCTATGTATTTGTTTGATCCGAAAAGTACACAAATAATGTACGTTGAAAGGAATGTACTTTTAATTAAAGTAAAGGTCAGCGGAGTTGGAAGCATGGGAGAAAAGCAGTCTGTCATAAGAGGCAAGCGGAGGTATTCCACATCCACAATCATGTCTGACCTTTCGTTAACCCAAATTTGGAACTGCTCAACTCAACATCTCTGCTGAGGCAACGGAAGGATTCTTACACTTAATTCATATGCTGCCGTGAGACACGTCGCGTGCAAAAGAACTGCAGATCTACAGTACAAGCTCACAACGCCTCACATCACTAACTCACTCTCGCTATCGGATTCTGTGACCTATGTACATCACTGCGGTTAGGAGAGGTAAAAACAAAAACAAATGCAGTGTAAACACAGCACCATGTCTGCGACACAAACACAAACTAAACTATGGTGGTGTGAATGTCCTTGTTATGCCAGGACCTGTACATAAATCAAGATGCCAGGAAAAAAGGAGATGAAAAAGAGGTAGCTGGCAAGGGCTTTAGACCCAATTAAAAATGTAATCACCAACTTTTTTCATTCAGCTCAGAGTTACAGCTAACATTACTGAGCTCCACAATAAGGCCATTGCCATTCAGTGTGAACTGGGTAAACCAATGGAAATTAAATACATTATAAAATACTTTGCTTCGGTAAGGACATGGCATAATGATAACACGTTGATATGAGTAAAGCAGGTTTGGGGATGGCCCATTCAATGGACACTAGCTCAGTAGCCTTGCGGATAGAGTGATCGCCCTGAGAGACTGGAAGGGAGTTCAATTTCGGGCAGACCAATACCAAAGACAATAAAAGTGAGCCCAGCAAAGAGGCATTGGGTAAATGACTCTCTGCTTGGAACTCGGCATCAAGGGCTGGATTGGGGGCAAGTACCTGCGACATACTAACGTCCTGTCCAGGACGTGTGCTTGTACATCAAGCTGCCTCATGCTAGAGAAACAGGAGATTGGTTCCAAAGGCTTTATTACTTACTATTCACTGGACCATTACAGCGGTCCAGATACTATACTTACCCTACTATTCGTTAAAGCCGCTAGGTTTGGGTTTAGGTTATTTTGTATCTAGTTGATTTTAACGGGCAAGTTGAGACAACCATCAGCTGTGTGAGAGAGGCTGTGTGCACAACAATGCATTAGAGAGGAGTCTGTTAAGCCTGTTAATAAAGGAACTGATGCTGAAAATGAAATGTGATGAGCGCAGGGATGAAAAATAACATTATGTGTGACATTTTTTCCTCCCTATGGTCAGAAGTGGGCCGGTCAAGGCATTAAATGCCAGGGCCGATTCTTTTTGTGCCAGTCAAGCAAGCCCTGGTGGTGAGGATAAATGATGGGCTTTTTCATTCGTTTTTACCTTTATTTATTCAGGGTAGGTATGCAGAGCATGAATGCTCTTTTTCAGCAACGCCCTGCGTCACAATCACACAGACACACACACATTAAAACCTGGGAACTGCCTGGTACAACTACAGTTTTATACTTGAGTCTTATACTTATACTGTTGGCCATGGAGCAGCTCCACTGGAGCAGTTGGGGGTTCAATGCCTTGCTCAAGGGCACTTCAACCGTGTTGGGGGAAGGCATTGACAGTTGACACCCATGGGGATAATAAGGCAGAGTGGTTTTGCCTGAGCGTTTCATTCAAAACAAACCATTGAATGTACACTGATACGTACAAAATGTCAGATGTTAAGCATCTGTGCTTGACGTTAAGCATACTGATTGACTTTGCATATCTATATTTCGGAAACACACACAAATCCCCTAAAGTGGTTTAAAAAAACCACTATGCAGTAAAACCCTCAGTATTAACACATTAAGTGCCAGAGTTTTATTAAAACAGGGTACATCTAGTGCTGGCATTCTTTACCGACTACGCTTTAGCGCTGCAGTGGCCACGACGAGGACGCGGATGTAAACATTCCAGCTACAAGCCCATTCCATCAAAACTCATAAATAAAGTGAATTAATCCTTATTGTCATTTCAACTCCTTCTGTCACTTCTCCTCCATTGTCCCCCATTCTTTGTTTCCCCTCCATCATCGTGTCTCCACCCCCCCCCCCCCCCCCCCCCCCCCCCCAACCTCTCCTCTCCCCTCTCCTCTCTGTCTGTCTGTTTTCTGACAGTGTTTACTCAGCGAGGAGGACCGTAATGAAGGAGAGGAGAGGATGGTGTAAGAGATGAGAGAGAGGACAGATGGGGAGAGAGAGAGAGAGAGAGAGAGAGAGGAAGCGTTGTTGTCATTCATCACCTGTAAAAAGGAAACCTGCGGTGAACTGTTTACCCTTAGCTTATCATCATCCCTCGCTTGTCATACGCTCTCTCTCTCTCTCGCCTCCTCTCCTACCAATCTATCTTGTCTCTTTCTCCTATCATCTTTCACTCTGAGCTCACAGCCAAGCAGGGAGGCATCAGTTGACTTTTAATACCTTCATCTATCTATCTGTCTTTCAGTCGGTCTGTCTGCCTTGTCTGTCTGTCCGGCCTGCCCTGCCCGCTATCTATCTGTGTGTCTGTCGACCATTACAGCTATGTGCTATTTGATTTCCATCTCCCCTTAACACATTCAACCCGGGAACGCATACAGTCTCATTTTAGATTTGAGCTATAACCATTATTTTATACTTAGCGATCTGCTATTTTAGAAAAATCTTGAACATTTTGTGCAAAAATCTTTGAAATACATATATTTTTTGGAAACAACATTTCTAACTCAAATCTTTGCTTCTGGGGGGTCCATATCTTTTGCTTCTGGGGAGGCTATGAGCTTGTAGAGCTGCTATTTTTGAATAGCCAAAGATGTCTTAAATGACAGAGATGTGTTCCTGGTTTGAATGGGTTAAGAAGCGTGAGTGCTTGATGTGCCTGTGTGTGTGTGGTTAGTGTGTGTGTGTGGTTGGTGTGTGTGTGTGTGTGTGTGTGTGTGTGTGTGTGTGTGTGTGTGTGTGTGTGTGTGTGTGTGTGTGTGTGTGTGTGTGTGTGTGTGTGTGTGTGTGTGTGTGTGTGTGTGTGTCAGTCACAGCAGATGTAAAACCCTCACATACTCTTTTGAGGTCAGTTTCCAAGCCACATCTGAGTCTACGTCCCCATGTCTCTCTGCCAGGACCTGGGGTCCTGGGAGGAATGGAACCGGTCCCATGAATGCCTTATGTTCCGTCTACTTGAATTTCTTTTTGTTTTTGAACAGCTGTTTGTTGTTTTCCTACCCAGTTCAGTCATTGCCAATTCCCCCCATGTGTACCGTGGTCCCTGTCAACCTGCTGTCAACCCCCACTGTTGTCCCGTGGTGGGTGTAGTAGACGACCACGTGTCTCCTCTGATGCACATGGAGTCACCAGCCGCTGCTTTTCACCTGACAGAGGAGGAGTTTCACCGGAAGGACTTGACCACATTAACCCATTATTAAGGACTGGGAACGCATCTGTGTCGTTTTAGATTTCTTGGGCTATTCAAAAATAGCAGATATACAAGCTCGTTGCGCGGCACTGCTATGAGCTTGTAGTTCTGCTATTTTTGAATAGCCAAAGAGATCTTAAAATGACAGAGATGGGTTCCCGGTCTTCATGGGTTAAGACATGGGTTTTCAACTGATTATGAACCAGGGACCATCACCCTGACTGAGAATCAACCTGGGGACCACTGTTGTGTTGGGAGGGGGGATATGGGCGTGGTGTGGGGGAAAAAGTTTAAAATTAAATAATGACTGTTAAGGCCTTAATTTAATTTGTTAATTCGAGGTGAATTAATTAATTAAGATTGAGAACCACTGATCCATTCCTTTCCCATGGTTGCCCCTATTCTGTTCTCTTAACCTTCCATATTAAACTCATGTTAACTGATTCATTGCAACATATATATGAGCAAGCACATGCGATTGATATGGGCACATTTCCTACTAATGATGACTCAACAGGTAAACCGGTAGGCCTACAGTTTCCCTTGAAATTCTAACTCCCATTTCTGTGGAAGTTCTTGACATCCGACTTCCAAGTAACTGACAACATTGATGCGTCATCATACGGTTTCTCAACTAGTGGTCGATAAAATAAAATATAATACAAATCTTCACTTTCCTACATTACTAAATGCATGGTCAGGGACCACATGCAATACCTTCACGGACCACCAGTGGTCCACGTACCACCAATTGAAAACCCATGGGTTAAAAGGTAGGGTAAGTGATATGTTTTGGTTAAAACAAAAAGTTTTTTGTTTAAAAGGTTATGGCGCTATATTCTGATAGTTATCATTGTTATATAGATTGTTCAGTAACAGGAGTCTCCCCGTCGCTCCAGCCCTTAAGAAAATATATTTTCAGGTGAGTTTCCAATTTCAGCCAATCAGCCATTTCAGCCAATCAGAGAGTGCTTCAATTTTATGCGCGTTCCATGGTTCCAATTTTGTCTGTTCATTTCTTTCGTCACTTCCTATGTCACTGGTTTAATCTGTATCCTGTGTGAGTTCTCTCTCCCGATTGAATAACATTGGTATCCTGACCTGAAAATTCATTTTCTGTTTTTTTTTACACTCTAGAGTCTATAGCAATGAGTACTATTAGAATATAGAGCTATCTAACATGTATTTTAACAACAAAAATATAACTTGCACTACCTTTAACCCTGTAGATTGGCGAAAATAGCCAATCGCGATGTAATCTCTCAAGAACAGATTCCTGCACTGCGTTGGAATCTGTCGGGGAGGTTCGTCATAACAAGTGCGCATGGGCGTGCCTTCAGATCAGGAAGCGGGCCGCGCTTTACCCAATCAAATGTAGTGGGCGGGATTCACGTGTCCGTCGGTCGTTCCCCCCTCGAAACAAACCGAAACTAATTTAACAATAGCGTCCGCGGAGCAGACAAAACCACGGAAAGATATTCACATTTTAACTTACTCTTTCATCATAGAAACAAGTGGGCTTATAACCAAAACGATCCATGTTCTCTGGGAGAAGTGGTGTTAGTGTTCCGTGTAGAAATATTGTTAGTGGGAATGAAAACATAGTCGCACCAACCGGAAGTGATGCGCTGAAGGCTACAGAAACACCGGTTTCCTTTGCGCTCTAGCGTTACGTTTTCTTCCGCCCAGAGCCAACAGACATAGAACAAACAGCAGAGGGCGCTGTTTTTCATTTTCAGTTGGCGATGGGTTCCCAGATTGATCGCGATGTGACACGCTGTGAGCTTGTAGATTGGCTATTTCCCCTATTTGTCAAATGACAAATGATATAGGGCTTAAGTGGAGGTTCACGCTACCTCTCCCAGATGCCCTCCCCACTGAGCGGGCACCCTGACCAATCAGTGGGAGTCAAGGGCACACCCCCCCTACCTGCTTCCCACCCGCGAACGCCAACTGTGCCAACTGTGTGGAGTGGAGTGCCTGGCCAAGCTGGAGACACCGTTGCCAGAAAGCAAACCTGCCTGGGCCTCTGCGCCAGCGGTTGGTTAAGTATACCTATATGCTATACCATTAAATACAGGACCATATGCATTCACATGGATCACGACTTACTGGACATTTTTGTACAGCTACCAGGTGAGGAAATCACAGATTGGAGGCTGTAACCTTTGCTTTCATGAAATATCCGATACCAATAGGGTTTTATGGAAGATGCTTCTGAACATGTTGGTAGTTTGACCTCATAAAATGCTCTAATCTTAAAATAATAACCGAAAATAGCCTATCTACAGGGCTTATTTTCGCTGCGCAACATGGTTCCATAGTAGAAATGCTGACTTTAATCCATGTATTCAGTGGGCCGATGGCTCTGCAGTCAAACGTTCTTGAGTGGACTGCCGAGGTTGAAGGATGGATGCAGTCCAGCTGTTACTGTGCGTTGGGAGTGATCTGGAAAATGCTGATCACTGATGAGTTGTAAAAAAATACATTAAAAAAAGGGCAAACAGACCAACAGACCGTGAGCTGATAAATTGAGCCCGTGGTGACATTAATGAGTGACCAAATAGGTATTGAGATTGAAAATGAGTGATTCACTGGGTTGCGGTCAGGCTGAGGTCAAGGCACTTACCGAACACATAAAGGACCTTGACAAGTTTATAGTCAAAGGAAAAAGTGTCACTTTTATGAGGTTTTCCCCCTGATGGCGGCAGTAGCAGTATGGGTGCATCAGTTAATCTAGCTAATCGATGTAATTGATTAAAAAAGTATATATATAGTTTTAAGAAACCCCTAAAATGAAAGATTTTCACGCATTTTCAAATATACAAAATAGCAGATCTACAAGCTTACAATTTGTCGCATCGGCGACACATAAGCATTGAGCTTATAGATACGCTATTTTCAGTATTTTTGCATGTCACCGTTGTATGACAAGATTCAGCCTACTTGATTTAGTGGATTATAAAACATGTTTACCTATATGAATAAAAAAAATACAAAATAATTTAAACAAATGTGCCTCTCAATTGTTCGATTAATCAAGAGAGAAAATAATGGCTAGTTGCGACACGTTGTGAACTTGTAGATTGGCAATTTTCACTCCTTTTGTGCGACACTCTTGTATGACAAAAAAAAGCAAAGGTAAGGTTTGTGCCCGACAGCAACAGTATTGTGCATGAGCCTTTTATACGTGGTGTACCCATGTGTACACAGACTACACACAGTCTCTTCTCATCACGACGCCACCTGAAGTGCCAACACGGAAAACACAGTCGGGACATGAAATAATAGCTTCATTACTTTACTTCATATCTAAATAACCCGTCCCCGCAGCTTGAGACACTAACAGCAGCGCCAGCCAATCAGGACGATTATATCCAATTAAAAACGTGTTGACACACGAGTTTAATTCTGGCTAGATCTCCTCCTTGGTCCCCCAAGGGGCATTGAGCTTAAAGGATGCTTTCAGTCTTCCTGCGCTGTGCTAAATATACATCTCTGGGCTGTGTGTGTGTGTGTGTGTGTGTGTGTGTGTGTGTGTGTGTGTGTGTGTGTGTGTGTGTGTGTGTGTGTGTGTGTGTGTGTGTGTGTGTGCGCGCGCAGCGTGCGTTTGCGTGAGGGAGTGAGTGAATGTGCCACTACATTCAGTTGATAACCTCACCCACAACGCACGCATCTGTCAACACAGACAACCCCTCCCGCACTGTACACACACACACACACACACACACACACACACACACACACACATCATGTTAATGAGCGGTGTACTGTCAAAACTAGAAAGACCAGATGACTGACTGTGATCCCGCAGTGACACTCCAACAGATGAACGACAACACACACACACACACACACACACACCAGACAGAGGCAGGGCAGCGAAATATAGACAGGAGAGAGAGAGAGGGAGATAGAGGGAGAGAGAGAGAGAGAGAGGGAGAGAGAGACAGAGAGAAAGATTGTTTTTGCTCAGAGCTATACTTCATTCTTCCTTGTACTTACTATGAAATATTAACACATAATTTCCCTGAATTTTACAAATTATGTTCAACTTTATAACCCCCTCCTTCCCCGTGTGTGTGTGTGTGTGTGTGTGTGTGTGTGTGTGTGTGTGTGTGTGTGTGTGTGTGTGTGTGTGTGTGTGTGTGTGTGTGCGGTGTGCGTGACACATATAATGTGTACGTGGCCTCTTACACATGTTGAAACTGTTAGTCAAAGATCTAGACTGCTGCAGCTGTTTGCCACTTGATTGCCTGGGACTGAGTTATTGCCTAATTATGTTGCAATACTGTTACCATTCATTCTCTTAAAGTTGTTTGTCAACATTTGCTTTAGCAACAGGGTGTGAAGAATTCCGTTCAAGTGAGGCTCATTTGGGTTTGACAGAGCCAGGCTAGACAGGAGGGGAGGAGGAATCTTGGGACTCAAGATTGAAATCAGTTTTCTTTTGCAATTTTCGTGGAAGAACAAAAACAGGGAGAACAATGTATGACATAATGCAACAGCAATGAGCATAACAGGAACCAGAATCATGATAGGCAAATATGAGAACATTAGCATGAATTAACCTGCACACTCTTATACAAACACACACACACACACACACACAACCTCCCCAGTGTAGCCTATTCGGCACCTCCTGAGCATCAGTCAACATAAATACATCAGCATGCCTCACAGCATGTGTGTGTTGTGCTTGTGTGTTGTAAGTGCCATGCAACTGCAAAAGACATACACATCATGCATCGTACATCATAAAAGCAGCAGGATCCAAATGATCTTACACAATCTATTATTATTATTATTTGAGTGTTACCTGGTACTCATTAGGCCAGAATGTAGAGACAGCGAGTTCAGCACGGAGCCAGTCTTTGCCAGT
This sequence comes from Gymnoscopelus braueri, assembly GCF_963280865.1. Taxonomy (NCBI): domain Eukaryota; kingdom Metazoa; phylum Chordata; class Actinopteri; order Myctophiformes; family Myctophidae; genus Gymnoscopelus; species Gymnoscopelus braueri. The sequence goes on from NC_137616.1 coordinate 16,313,107, forward strand.
GTAGGATGTGACGTTCCATATGGGATTAGCTATGGGCCCCTTGTTTACCTAGAAAGGAGACAATAAGGCAATGATTATGCAGTCACACTCACCACACACTAAATATCACTGCGTGCCAAAGAACATCTGGTCCGTTGCATTTTCTGCATGCACTCAAAAAGCGCCTGTGTTCCCTTATACGGAAAAAGTGAATCGGGAATGCGGTGAAACTGGAAGTGACAGACAAGTTCAAATGCGTTTCCAAACACGTGAAATCCTGCAGGGCAGGAAAAACAGGGACAGAGAGGGAGAAAAATCAGTGCTGGTTGCAGATGAAAAGCAGATCAGCTCGTGAAGTAAACAGCCACAGTGTTTGATCATGGCGTCATCATCAAACACAGCGAGCTGCGTGTTATCTGATGTAAGTGAACGCTCTGCAAGACGTCCAGGCTTACATCAAGATCCTCCAATGACAGGGACACTCACATACAGCTGCTGTAGCTGTAAAACACGAACGCCTGACTTATACTTAGTTGTATGCGGGTGTCGCGCACCAACAATAGACAATCTACAAGCTCACAATGTGCCACAGCGTGACTAAGTATAATTCAAGCTTAACCTCTACGGTGAGACACTCACATCAGAATAATTTACTGTAAGTGATATTCGGTTTTATTGATAAACAGTTTTTGTTGTTTTGTTTTGTCTTTGTCTTTTGTCTTCACAATTTAGTCATGACACTTCATGTATGTAACAGTCCCTGTCACTGTCAACCCCTACTGTTGATCTGGGGAGGGTGTGTAGACAACCACGTGTCTCCTCATGCCGCCAGTTGCTGCTTTTCACCTGACAGTGAGGAGTTTCACCAGGAGGGCATAACGCATGCGGAGGAACATGCTATCCCTCCCAGTTCCACTCCCTGAGGAACAGGCACCCCAAACAACCAGTAGGTGTCGCTAGTGCAGTCTCCCACCCACAAACATGGCCATTTGTGTTTGTTGGGAGTGCCCACCAAGCCGGAGGCACCGTGGAGGAACTGTACCCCAACATCCACGGTGGTGGGCACGAACTTTACCACTGCGCCACCTGTACACCCCAATACTCTTTATTCTAATCTATCCTATATCCTATCCATCAGTACTGACAACAGGGGCATCATTTGGGGTCCCAGGGGATTGAAATTGCCAGCCCGTACTGTTTAACCTCAGATTCAGTTATTTTATGAATATTTTCTCTAACTCTGAATATCTTTTTAAAGAATTAATCTGATTTGGCCCGAACCGCTGGCCTAGAGGTTCGGGCACTTAGGCTCCAATGTAGCCTGACAACGCATCGCGGTTTGAGTCCCGTTCCCGACGATCTTTGCTGCATGTCTCTCCCCATCTCTCTCTGCCTGTTTCCTGTCTATCACCACTATACGCTATAAATAAAGGCAGAAAAGCCCCCCCCCCCCCCCCAAAAAAAAAGAGTGCATCTCAATCTGTTCTAGACGTGTTTTCTTGTCTGCAACTATACATGCATTCGCTATTTTGGTCATGTACGTGAAGATTTTCCAAGAATAGCAATCATAGCAGATCTACACAATGCAGATCTCAAGCAGATCTCACAATGCGCCGCCATGCGTTGCGAGCTTGTAGATCGGATATTTTTGAAATTGGGCTTTTTGGCCAAAATATAGTTTTTTTTCTTTCTGAAATGTCACCTCTGACTGGCAGTAAATGTTCTTCATACCTTGACTAGAACATTGAGCGTTCCAGGACTGGATCCATCAGGGCTGGTGAGGAGATAGTTGAAGTCGATGCAGTGCGTGTCGTTCTCCTTCATGACAGGCAGCTGAAACCTGGCCTTCTCACCAACATCATACTGGGACACGTCCACATACATATAGGAACCTGCAGGTAGACAGAGAGAATGGATAACAGATTAGGACAAAACATTTATCCACTTGAACCCCTGGGGGGATGATTGTAGACAGGCTATTTTCGCCGGCATAGAGATTTGGTGTAGATCGAAAAGAGCACACCAAGTACGGTGCATCTCAAGTCCATTTTGCTAAGTATAGAGCGTGCCAACGCGTCGTCACCACGGGGGGGGGGGGGGGGGGGGGGGGGCGTGGCATAGTAGCGCAGACATGTCTGTTTTGGGCAATGTTAAGTCAACCTGGTTTATACCCCTCAAAGATACTTGTTAGGATAAGGATAGGATAATCCTTTTTTTAACAGGTCGTTCAGTTAAGTCCTTGCGGTCTTGTTTACAATGAGAACCTGTGAGCAATTAGGGGTTAGAGTCTTGCTCAGGGACAGATATCATTTCATCGACACATATGCTGACCTGGCCTGGATTCAAACCTGGGGCAACCAGGGCCTCTGGCTCCCTAGGCGGGCTCACTAACCACTCAGCTATGGCCGCCCCCTTCAGGATTTTTGGCACGCTCTATAGAAGCGGTTAAGTAGTTAGCAAATGCACTAAACTAGAAAGACTTGGAATGCATTGAGCAGATGAGGGTTCACTCCATTTTATGCAAATATAGACACTTCAAAAAGGGACACATGGATACACTGGCGGGATTGAAGCTGCGTCCTTGTATGACGAGTTCAATCTCTCAGGATGGTCCGCAGGATTTGAGCCATGTATGTCTGAGGCAGGAAGGATCCGGGTTACATTTGATCATCTCTGTGCATTTACAGAGCATGTTATTTTAATGTTCCGGTTTAGATAAACAGAGCCAACGTAGTTTACTTTAAGTTCTATATTTATCAATATCACAAAGAAAACAAAAATGTCAAGGTTTTAAAGAAGAAATATCATGATATTTTAATATAAAGGCTACCGTATGTATATATATATACATACATTAAAACAATTGTTAATATTAATGTCATATTATCCCTTGCAATATCCTCACGGCCCCGGCCCACAGTTTGAGAACCACGGTTCTAGTCCAACAACCGCAGAGAAGCGTTTCATGTGGAACATTGTGACTGTGGGGGGCCCCAGCAGGATTCACAATAAACCACTTTCCATTCTGCCTGTTGTGGGGAGTCACAGCTTTGACTTCCTGGTTGCTGCTGGTCAGTTTGAGATGAGAACGACCATCTGTAAGCCATCTGATAATGGAGCCCCCCCCCCATATCTCTTCTCTCTTTTCTTAGGTTCCTCCCTGGGTTTGTCCTCTCTCTGACATCTGTCTGTTCCAAGCGGTGCGTTTCTCGTCACGGTGAAAAAATGCTGAGCCGTGTTTCACTTCATCACTCTATCAGTGGTTTTCCTCCCTGTAACCCCCCCCCCCTCCTCCATTCTTTTGTGCTTAGTCTACAAGAGCTCCCTCCCTTCCACGTATATACACACACACACACACACATCTCATGTTTCTCCTTTGTTGTCTATGATTGGGAGACTGTTAAATTGTTAGCCAGTCTATGGAGAGAAGAGAAGAGAAGAGAAGAGAAGAGAAGAGAAGAGAAGAGAAGAGAAGAGAAGAGAAGAGGTCCAGATTATTTGGCTCGGTTTAAGTCTTCTCTAAAGTCTTTCATTTGCTTCTCTCCTCCTCTACTTTTAATCACTCAGTTTGTCCTGGCCTCCGTCCTTCATCATTTTATTTCTACATTCCACTCTCTCACACCAATTTAACCACATTAACACTAAAATCCCTGTTCTGGGGCCGAACATTCAGCGAAAATAGCAGTTCTACAACCTCACAATGCATCGCTACGCAAAGCGTTGTGAGCTTGTAGAGTAGATTGGCTGTTTTTGGTGACGAGATTTGGGTCGAGGGAAATTCTAGTGTACTTAGTATAGAGCCCTGGGGAACACTGGTCAGCGTATATAGGGTTTGGTTTAATGAAGGTGATGAAATATCTTTCGTTACGTTACCTTACCGACACTTCATGATTTCAGCTAAATAGCGGCCATCCTCAATGTTTGTTTAACCCATTCAATCCGGGAACGCATCAGTGTCATTTTTAGATTTCTTTGGCTATTCAAAAATAGCAGATCTACAAGCTCATAGCCACGCTATGAGCTTGTAGATCTGAAAAATCATGAAATGTGTGCAAATCTTTTAATATATATTTTTAAAGCAAACATTTGTAACTCAAATCTTTGCTTCTGGGGGGTCCTTTGGAAACAAAACATTTTGAGATCCGCGGCCAAATAAATATTTAAAAAAAATCTAAATCCTAACAGCATGTTGCTATATCAGTGGTGTCAAGGACCCACAAAAAAACAGTATTTGGCCGGGGACCCCCATCTCTAAATATGTTGTTCCAGGGACCCCCCAGAAGCAAAGATTGACCTTACAAATGTCCGCTTACATTTATATATTCAAAAGATTTGAACAAAATTAATGTCCATGATTTTTTTTAAATAGCAGATACAACCTGCCATTTTTGAATAGCCAAAGTAGTAAAAATAATGGTTAAAGTGGTTAAAATCTAAAATGACAGATGCTTTCCCGGTCTTAATGGGTTAATAATCCTGGACCACTAAGAGGGATCAACACAGCTTTGAAACGCCCGGTGGTGTGTGGTTCAGATGAAGTCAGACCATGGCTACACTGCGTAGTTCCCAGGTGTGTGAACATGAGGAACTGTGTGGTGGTGAAGCAGGACTTGGGGGGAAGAAAAAAAAAACATGCTTGCTCAGCAAAAGATTTCCTCAGTAAATAAGGGGGGGGGGCACACCTGCCTCTGGAGAAAGACCACAGCAGGACGGCGCAGAGGGGGAGCTGGGGGGGGGGGGGGCTCCTGTCTTAAGACTAGCTGATGTCAGCCCCCGATGTCTTCTCAGTAATGGCAAATTGGGAGCCAACTGATTATGGAGTTTTATGCCTCTGCACCGATGATAATTGTGTAGGAAATTAATAGATATGAACAGATTTACTATGTATCTGTCAATATAAAAAAAGGGGGGGGGAAGGTGATGAGGCTGAAATCATGACATTTCTTGCGAGAAAATTTGATCTCCACATTCTGCCTATTCCGTGTCCGTTATTGACACCACTACAATTTGAAACTGTTAATGATAAACCATAAATGCTGCCCTAGTCAAGAACACCACACAAGCGTAACGAAAAACCCATTTATCTAAAGGCTGGGGTATTGTATGGGAGATGTTCTATTCGTGCCATCGATGCAGTACCATCAGTGAAGTTCAACCAGCACCGACACATGTTTGAAAAGGCCAACGTAAGATTGAGTTCACATTGGCAACCGAACTGAGTGGAACCAACGTCATCTCTCACGGGGGTGACACCCGACAGGATGTCAGCTCCAACAACCGCCTCTGGGGAAACCGTGATCCAACTGGTAGAGCATCTGGGGAGAGGTGGGGAGGGGGCCAAACCGCCGATGACAGGACAGTCCTTCAGTCCGTCCAGATGTTTTGGTAATCAGCTCGGATCTCCAACAGATGTTTGTGAAATGAAAAAGGATGAAATCTGATATTCTCCTTCTTCTGTCCTTTTACTCTCAAGGAGTAACTACTGCAGAAACCTCTAGCACAGACCACTAGCAAACGAGAGGAGAGGAGAGATCTCTAAAATCCCTCCGTTGTTTCACCACTTCAAATCCTCTGAAATCACTCACCTCTTCTTCCTCCTACTCTATCAAATGATTTCCTCTCTACTCTATCAAATTATTTATTTTCCTCTCCTCTGTTCTTCTCTTCCATCCTGCCCGTACGGGAGTAGATCCCTTAGCGGAGAGGGGGGGAAAAGTGCAGTACATGTTCTTATACTGTACATACTGCTGGTTAATTCTATTAGTATTTAATTATCTCAGCAGGATATACTCCATTGGGAATACCTCCGTATATTAGAATCTGGGACGGTGCTGAGTGGCACAGACCCTGATGTCAGTCAACCACACACACACACACACACACACACACACAGCTCCCATCAGCAAACCGAGCTGTTGTGGTCATTTTTGCCATCCCGCCTAGTAAGCGTTTGTTTTAATTTAATTGGATGTCTGGTGAGAGTAAAAGTCGCCCATACAGCGTTCCCTTGTCTTGTTCTGTGGGTTAATTCTATTTGCATATTATAATGGCATTGGGGATATGATAGGGGACTATACAATGGCTCGTAAGACAATGGTGAGTTATCGTGCATTGTTCCGTTAATCCACTGTGAAAAACCCCGTTCTCAGCAGAATGGAACACTAGCACAGCAGGCTTCAATTGGAACATGCAGCGCGTGCAGACTCACGCACACGCACACACACACACACACACACACACACACACACACACACACGCTTTTCAAAACCAAATAGTGTAACCCACTTATTGGATTGGCCTCTTTATTTCTGTTTCTCTGTCTCTAACTCTCTCCCTCTCTCTCTCTCCCTCTAACTCTCTCCCTCTCTCAGCCAATGGCAGCATTAGATTAATCCCACATCCTGGTTCTGAATGGGAGCCTGTTTATCGCTGATTCTCAAATGGACCAGTTCCAAAATGGACTGGAATCAAGCTGGAACCAGTCTAGAGAAGCACTCTCTACACACCAACATCGTTCTAACATCAGTCGATTTTTTGTTTGCCTTTAAAAAAGACCAAGTAAAAAAACTAAAATGCTAAGGAATAATATAATCATATATAATAATGTCTCTTTAGTGCATTAAAAAAAAAAGGTTTCACAAACCTGTTTTCAGATTATGTTTTGTGCTCCCAAAACAGAGACGACTATTTGAGACAATGCACAATTGCACATCAGTTATTTCACCAATAATAACTGTCTTCTTTGATGACATCTCCATTCCCCACAGCCCAGTATAATATACAAAACTACTATGTTCAGTACTAAAAATACTAAATTAATACATGATGGTTCAATAGAGCTTTTCTTTTGGCACTGACATAAGATGGCTGACATGAGAAACGTCTTTAAGATGGCTGCCAAGACGTTGTACGCTAAAAATACTCCCATCAGTCTAGAGACCTAGATATGTCACAACACGACACGACACAAAAAACCTTTATCGAAAACATAACGCTGCCTGCTGCAAAATGTTACCGCTAATTAGAGTGATTAGTTAGCTAAATATTAGCAGTCTCGTCCCCGTGTTACCCACGCTGACGTGACTCAAATTGTGCTGGGAGGAATCCGTGTTACAGTATATTAACGTTAAGAGTAGGATTATGCTGCTAAAACAGCTTCCATATCAGCCCTGCTGAGACCCAGATATGTCACAGAACAAACACCTCATTTATTTCAATAGAAATGCAAACAACATAAAACAAGATGTCTGGTGCACTACTATATATCTAGCAGCACTGACATTATTGTAGGGAAATTTGTACTAAAAAAATACAAATTAGCTGATCAACAAGCTCACTACACATCGTGAAGTGATGTGTTGAGCTTGTAGATCAGCTAGTTTTGCTATTTGTCAGTCATAAGCCGACTATGTGTAGGGCTTAAAGGACCACTTCACCCATTTTCTATCTAATTATCTTCAGATAATTGGTTCTCACTAATGTTCATTATAATTCATTTTGTCTACTCGGTCTGTGTCTCTCAGGGTAGTGCTGTGGACAGGCCTACCGGTGACACCATCGATGGGGAATCCAAGCTAATAGAAACTGCAGGCTTTCTATTCCTGGAAAGTCAGCAAGCTATAATAGAAGCCATTGTTCTCGCATTAATTAAAAAAAAGGAGGGAAAAAAGAAAGAAAGAAATCTTGTTTGAAATGACCAAACCTGCCTACCGATGATGTCACTGGTAGGCGGGTTTCTGAACCGTCCACAGCCCTAGTAGACAGAAATGGTGCCATATTATAATGAGCATTAATGAGGACTAATTATATGAAGGTTGAAAATGGGTGAAGTGGTCCTTTAAGTGGTTAAGACACAGAGGCCAAGAAAGCAGCCACCTACATGGCTGAGATCAGATTTCTGCCAATTAAAAACATATTAATAATAATAATGTTTTTCACATTATGTGCTGTGTGCTACAAAATTGATTGTCATGTTGATTTGTGTCTCAGTGTCACAAATTATTCTTCATTTAAACCATAAAAACCGGGAACGCATCTGTGTAACCACTTTAACCATTATTTTATACTTTGGCTATTCAAAAATAGCAGATATACAAGCTCAAATGAGCTTGTAGATCTGCTATTTTTTTAAAATCGTTGTGCAAATCTTTAGTTTGAATATATATATATTTTTTGAAGCAAACATTTTTAACTCAAATCTTTGCTTCTGGGGGGTCCCTGGAACAACATATTTTGAGATGGGATTCCGCGGCCGGACCCTTGACATGAAAAAGTTTGAGAACCACTGATAATAGCAACCTACGTAAAAAAAAAGAAAAAGAAACTGTTAGGATTTAGAAGACATTTGTAGAATAACCAGAAGCTAAGATTTGAGTTAAAAATGTTTGCTTTAAAAAAAAAGTGCTCTTCATTCTCAGTCATGCCATTAGTTCTGCTGCTCCACCAGTTCTAGCACTGTTGTATGTCTGTCTGCTGTATGCCCTAGCTCCTCCCCTTTCACTGATCTACAGGTATGCCAACTGATTCACAAACAATCCCACTTGAGATAAGGACTATAGTGGCTGGCCATAGTTTCGTTCCAACACACAAGGGGGGGTCCCCGGGGGAGGGGAAATTGCTTTTAATAGCATTACCCACATACCCAGCTGATGGTTGCTAAGATGGCCCAGATGAGTGCAAGGGGTTAGCGTTAGGGCTGTCTTGCTCAGGGACACTTCAACACAAACTGTAGACGGGGCCAGGGTCAAATCATCGACCTTCCAATTCCTAAACAGCCTCACTACCAAAAATAATAATCTGTAGAGTTTAATGTGGCTTCAAATTTGCTACAGGATAGATTGTACCTATGTAATTACCATCTATCAACTGCTATGTACCCACGGCCACATGTACATTTGGATATTTGCTAATTGTCTAATTGCTTAGCTGTTCTCACATGTTCTAGTACTATTGAATGAGTTTGGTCTGTCTGTCAGTATTCATTTCGCCTGGTGGCAGTCGCCTTGTTTTAATAATAAAGGCTTTTTCCTCCATTATACCTTGAGAGCCCGGATCGTCTTGTTTTTCAATCATCATAGAGTGTTGTTTTGTGGGATTTGTGGAGAATATTTTGTTGAGCAAAACACGTCAATATCATCTGTTTGCTGCAGAGATTATTTTCTTACTTTATGCGACGAGATAATTCCTGAGATAAATCTGCAGTGGGAACCCATGGTTCCGGCTTGGCCTAAAAATACGTCATCCCTGGTAGCACTCTATTTTGCTATAGCCCCGCTGAGCCTCAGCGACTCGGCCCGCCAAAGTAACATCCAGCCCCCTGGCATAGCGGGTAGTGCCAACACCAGCCCCCAAGAGAGATTAGATTGGAGAGAGACTCTTATCTTCCTTCATAAACACTGCCAGCCCAGACCTGCACTCTCGATATCCTTCAGCCTTCAGGCGAGGAGGAGGAGGAGGAGGACTGGCAGCCGGGACGACAGCGTGGGCGATGAGGTACAAAAATATAATTGTATAAATAATCGTTGGCCACTATTTGCCATGTACGTCACCTCTAAGTGTAACCCACAACCTCCCAAATAGAATCCTTTCACACATTGCAACATTAATAATTGTGATGCTGATAAGGACTTAAAGTATACTACGTTAGTCGTTAGTTCCATTGAACCAAGCCGGAACCCAATCGTAGGGGCCTGATCCAGAAAAAGTGGACAACCACTATCCTACACCAAATCTCTTAGCGAACAATAGCTGATCCACAAGCTCAGACGCATTGTGAGCTTGTAGATCGATGCTATTTTTGCAGAGTGCTCGTGCATTTTCAACGAATGACATGCCCAGAATAAACGCTAAGGTTTATGTGATGGAGCCCTTTAATCGTATGATAAATAACAAGCTACAATAACATATTACGCCAGGCCCGGGCTTAATGTGGTTAATTAAGCTCTGAGAGTGTAAAAAATGACTCAAATGACCCTGTAATGGTCAACGCAGAGGAATTCACTGTAGGTTTTAAAACAAGCCCTGTCCGAACTTTAGTTGACCGATACGTGCAATCACACAATCCAGTAGTCAGCAGTAGGTATGTGGTTTAGATAGAAGCCTCCCTCTCACAAACCATCCAACCCCTCCATGCCTGTCCCTGAAGGGCAGGGCAGGGCACTGAATACCTCCAAGCATCCATTCCACAACCCTCCGGGAACCAACCCCCCCCCCCCCCCCCATGCTGTGATGACATTATTAACACAAAGCAGGCAGGAGCCTCGTCTCCCCCCGGGCAAGGCATTTAACCCCCCCCCGCCCCCCCAGACACCAAGTCCTCTAAATACCTTGTCCGTGGCCCTGGCATCTGCTGCTCTGGTAAATGCCAGACACATCTGATTGTTTACGCCATCGACGCCCATCGAAACTGCCCAGTCCACCGGCCCTATACTGCCTTTGCTCCACCGGCATTAATAGCCCTAAATGCCAGATCCTGCCCCATGTGCCCTTGGGCAAAGCATTTAACCCCCCCAACACACACACTCCAATACAGAGGCAGACTAAAGCTCATCAGAAAGCATTATGGGAGGCTACATTGGGAGCTGTGTGTGTGTGTGTGTGTGTGTGTGTGTGTGTGTGTGTGTGTGTGTGTGTGTGTGTGTGTGTGTGTGTGTGTGTGTGTGTGTGTGTGTGTGTGTGTGTGTGTGTGTGTGTGTGTGTGTGTGTGTGTGTGTGTGTGTGTGTGTGGGGCCTGGTGTTGAACTGAACCTTTCTCTAAATGTCAGCCGGGCTGGGCTGTCACCATGATAAGCATGGGAGATAAATAATGCTGATATATTGTCATGGTAACAAAGTGATACCATTTTAATCCTCCATGAGAGAAGGGGAGAGCGGAGGAGACGACAGGAGAGGAGAGGAGATAACGGGAAAGAAGAAGAGAGAGGGAGAGAGAGAGACAGAGAGAGAGAGAGCTATGATATTCAGATGGGACTGAGATTATGGGATTATGTTGAAGAATGCCAACCACAAGTTTTTCAGTGAGTGAATTCTGAAGAAAACAAGTTAATATCTTGACCCATACAACGGTTAGAACTTTTTAACCACTTAAACCTAAAGACCGGAGTCCGCCAGGCATCTATATTAGGGCCCCTACTTCCCCCCCCCCATCCACACTAAATATCCTTGCCGAAAATAGCCGATGAGCAAGCTCACAATGCATCTGCTATTTTCACTTAATGTTCACCTGAGAATAGGGACACTTAGGGTCAAAGTGCTTAAAATTCTAAATGCTGTACAGCCATTTACTGGCAAACAAAACATGGGCCAAAGTTCTGACGTTATGGTTCTTGCGCAGCGATGCTGGATTGGAGTTAAACAACTTAAAAGCTATTATACTTAACTGACCGGGGTCCCCCATGGGCCTATCCTTGGTCCCCTCCTTTTTTTCCTTTTCTCTACACAAAAGCGCTATTTTCGCAAAATGTTCGCCCCCAGAATAAGGACACTAGTAGTGATGAGCGGGTCGACCCGTAACCCGCGGGACCCGCGGGTCAACCCGCGGCGCGGGTGGGTCGAGTCAGGATTTCAGAGGCAATTATGCGGGCTGCGGGTGAGCGGGTCAGCCCTCTCACACGCAAAAAAATAAATATATATATATTTTGAACAATATGCTTGTTTATTTAGCCCATGACAATGTTGTGCTGCTGTAGACATTTAAAGCGACTTTTGGTACTTAAAAGAGCGCTATATAATATATATATATATTCCCACCGCGGGTCGCGGGGCGGGTTGAGCCATAGATTTATATATGGGTTCGCGGGGCGGGTTGAGGCGGTCGGGTTCCGTCGCGGGTTGAGGCGGGGCGGGTCATGAAAAAACCCGACCCGCACATCACTAGACACTAGGGTTCAAGTGCTTTAGACATTTAATTCCCACGATTCTTAACATTTGTGACTTGAATATTATGAAGGTGGTTTACAGGGATAGTTCACCCCATGGAGACTTGAATTCATTGATATTTTTTGTTTTTTTGTCTCCATGGGGTGACTAATCGATAGAAAAAAATATTTTTTGGGGGTTGAACTATCCCTTTAACCACTTAAAGTAGCAGGAAAAGTAGCAGGCAAAAGTAGCACAAATAGCTCACAACGTGTCATGTTGCGATGCGTTGTGAGCTTGTACATCTGCTATTTTGGGGTAAAAAATTTAACATTTTTGAAAATATTGGCCTATAATGACATGCCCAAAATAGGTTGGCCAGTGGTTAACGTTCCCACTGTCACAGTCGTGACACTGAAGTGGGCGAGAGTCTCTCCGTGGCAAAGCCGGCTCATGTTGTAACATTTGGTTCCACCATGTAAAGGAGGCAACCTTGCCTGTTCACTGCCGTTGATTAACGACCTCATATCCCGTTAATTAGACTCTCAGCCTTGAGGCAGAAAGATTTAATTTCCCCTTCATCATCACCCTGCAGAAAAAACAACTGATTAACCCATTGCATCCGGGAAAGCTAGATTTGAGCTATAAGCATTATTTCATACTTTGGCTATTCAAAAATAGCAGATCTACAAGACTTTTTGAAAAATCTTCAACATTTGTGCAAATCTATGAGTATTGTGTGAGTATTTTATTTTTTAAAGCAAACATTTTGAACAAAAATCTTTGCTTCTGGGGGTCCCTGGAACAAATTATTTTACAAATGTTTGCTTTAAAAAATATATATTCAAAGATGAGCACAAACAAAATAGCAGATCTACAAGCTCGGTGCCGTGCTATGAGCTTGTATATCTGCTATTTTTGGATAGCCAAAGAAATCTTAAAATGACACGTTCCCGGTCTTAATGGGTTAAGGAGGAGAGGAGAGGAGAGGAGAGGAGAGGAGAGGAAAATGAAGAAAGGAGGTGTGCTGGGGAGACGGAGGGATGAATGAATGAAGGATTAGACTGATAAATAGATGGATGGATGACTAAGCATTTTGGAACACTTGGGCGACTGGAGCGATGATGGATGAATGGGTGATGGATGTATAGATGAATAAAAGTCTCACCTTGTGGCAAGTGTGGGGAGATGTATGGCACCTCCTGGGTGCTGATGTGCGTCCAGTCAAAGTCATCATAGGGGTCCTGCTGGTAATCACACGGGGCGAAGCCCTCGTCAAACGTGCAACTTCCTACAACAGAAAAAAAGAAGAACGGAGCATGAATTAGGCATTAGGAACGTTGCGGAGAGAAAAATCACAGCGTTGTTAATATTAATCTCTTAAGTAACAGTTTAAAGTCACGCTCTGACATTAGCATATGTGGTGCAGGTGGATGTTACATTTTTAATTTGCCAAACATTATCTTAGAGCCCTCTGTCAAAGATAATGGGCAGTATTTTCATCACACATCGCATCCAGATGTAATGATGTCTGTATTGAACAAATCTAGAATCTAGCTATCTAATGGATTTGGAATGGATTCTTTTATTGACTGACTGACATCACCTCCTCAAACGACTCCTTTGTTTGTGATTATTTTGTGTATCTGTGTGTATCTCTGTCTGTGTGTGTGTGTGTGTGTGTGTGTGTGTGTGTGTGTGTGTGTGTGTGTGTGTGTGTGTGTGTGTGTGTGTGTGTGTGTGTGTGTGTGTGTGTGTGTGTGTGTGCTCATTAGCAAACCACCTGCAGGCTAATCTCAAGACAGACATCACTCCAGGTCAATACCAGTCACCTCTGACTAAACCATCGTTCCCTTCAGCCAATCATCTGAGCCCATCATCACGGCCCGGGGCCAATCACTTGTGAGCTAGCAGCAGGAAACGGCCCTAATATAGAGAGACATCACATGTCGCTAATGGCTAGCTGAACGAACCAACGTGCAATGATATGGGCCTTGGCCAGTGTTGCCAGATTTTGCAAGAGAAACAAGCAACCGGGTCTATGAAAGCAAGCCCAAAATAAGCGACTAGGCCGGGGGCAGGTCAGTCAAACTTTACCGTCTGATGTTGCTTTAGAGCAGTGGTTCTCAAACATTTTCATATCAAGGACCCCCAAATTAACATATATTTGGCCCCACACGGAAAAACGCAACCACCAATATTTACAAGCGACTTTACAGAAAAGCCCAAAGTCGCTTATAATAAGCAGACTTGGCAACACTGGCCTTGGCTTAGCAATATACATGGCTGACAGGAACAGCCTGCTGTCTACGGCTAGCTAGCTGATTCATCTACCTAGCAGCAGCGTGTGGCTCATGGTGGATGCTATAGCTGGGAGTGATATAGCTGGTGGACTCCACAGTCATATGAATCAAGATGCTTGTTGGTCAAACAGCTATCCTCTCAAGACCATGTTTTACTCTGTACTGACAGCACACAACGACCAGCGGGTGCGTCTATATATAATATATTTACTGTGATGTAGTCTAGTATGAAGTGTTGGCCATAGCTTACTGTCAATTTACCAAAAATGGTACATTTAGAAATGTACCAACTACCTGGAAGTAGACAACACTGTAAAATAAACCTTTTACTAATATACTGCAGTAATCAATGCTTGGATTATTAATTATTGTGAAAGGTTCATAGACAGACCAGATAGGCATGCCCTCTATAATCAAACTCGGGCTAGCTACCTATGGCACAGCAATACCTTGTGCATACCACAAATGCCCAGGCGACAGTCTATACACAGGACAAACAATATTAAAAGTCAATGTCATCCTATTGACAATTCAGAGTCCAATGTTGCTTCCCTTCCTTGCAACCCGTTACCGTCTATTTCCAGTATTTAAAGACAAAATGTGGAAGTATAGCCTATACTGTGCAGGGAAGTTTAGAGTAGTGGTTGTCAAACTTTTTTTGGCTCAGAGCACCCCAGTAAATAATGTTTTCATCCACAGCACCCCTGAACGACATTACGTTACTTTATGGCACCGTACATTTATATTACCGGACCTAAATATGTAATTCTTTCCCCCTAAGACACAGTATGTCACGAGCAAAAGTTGAGAGACTCTCAGTTTGCAGTAGGACAGATTGAAAATAACTTTCTACAGAACTTGATCTTTAACCACTTGAACCCGAGGATCCCTAATCTTGTGGTAACATTCACCAAAAATGCTCACAACGCGTCACTTTGTGAGGCGTTGTGAGTTTGTAGATCTTTTTTTGGTGAAGAGACTTGGTGTAGATGAAAAAAGAACGCACTGAGCATCTCAGGTCCGTTTGACTAAGTATAGAGGGTTACGGTTAAAGAGGTTAAACTGAAGTGATATTGATCAATTCCAAATATTATCAAAGTATTCTGGGGCACCCCTGGACCCACTTTGAGAAACCGTGGTTTAGAGAATTTGTGACAATTATTGCAGCACAGCCCTGTTGACAAGCAGCTGCATGAAGCTCCTATAGTGTGGTGTTTTAGCGAGCCACAGATCTGTTAGTTGTATCCTCAACCCAGCTGTTGTGCAGCCTTCCTCTGAATTTGAGGAGAGGAGCAGTGTTGCCAGATTTTGTGAGAGAAATAGGAAAACAAGCCCAAAAGAAGCGACTAGGCCACATGAGCACTTTAAACATACTGTATACTTCGTATACTACTACTGTATACCCCAAAAAACACAACCCACAACAACAACTCCCCAATATTTACAAGCAACTTTACAGAAAAAGAAGCCCAAAGTCGCTTATAATAAGCGGACATGGCAACACTGGAGAGGAGAGGAGATGAGAGGAGAGGCGCGATGGGCCAGTGCGGAGCCTTCTTGTGATCTGCGCTCAGGCAGGAGAGAGGGACACAAATCGGTGACAGTCCCCGCCGGAGGAGAAGCAAGTCGACATCAAACCGGGGCTAGCGTGCGCGCCTGCGGGCGGGGGGTGCTAGTCTGTGACTCCCACAGCCGTCGGGGAGCACCGTGGATCACATTCCTCCTGGCTCCCCTTTCTTTTCATCCGAGCCTTTCTTCATTCACTCTCTTTTCAATTCAATTAAGTCTTTTGTCACGGTGAGCTCCCTCCAGTCACGGTGAGGGCATGTGGAGGGCAACCGGCACCCTAAGAGGATGCCAACGCTTCCCCCTCTGATCTGTTGTGGTCTGAACCCAATTGTGGATGAATAGAATAGAATGGAGTTCTACTGATGTTTAATGCAACAAGCCCTAATGTCATTTTCATTGTGTGTGTGTGTGTGTGTGTGTGTGTGTGTGTGTGTGTGTGTGTGTGTGTGTGTGTGTGTGTGTGTGTGTGTGTGTGTGTGTGTGTGTGTGTGTGTGTGTGTGTGTGTGTGTGTGTGTGTGTGTGCCAGTATTTTAACAGGTGATGTAAGCAAATAGAAATGTGCCATGAGGAAAATGGCTTTCATGAGGACCGCCACACGAGACCCAGAGTTACCTCTGCTGAAGCGGATAGGTTTACTAGAGTTACCGGCTTCCGAAATCGCATAAATAACTGCACCTCAAATTACAGCCCAAATATATGCTTCACACAGAGTTCATGTAACACACACATCTCAACATCAAGTGTTCACAGGAGTGAATCAGGCCCTGAATGAGTAGGCATGTCCAAACTTTTGACTTCCACTGTAGAGAGAGAGGGGGGGGGGGGACCCCATGACTCCTAGTCTCCCACAGGGTCCGTGTCAGAGCACATCTTGTTGTCAAGCAGTCCTCTGCATGGGTTACTAACAACTCAGTGTGTGGGTGAGTGTGTGTCTCTATGTGCCTGTCGGTCAGCCTACAGCACCCAAGCGGTCAACAAACACAGTAAGCTAACAAAATGGTGATGGGAATAAGTCCAAGAAACACTCCATCTACAAACCAGTGGGAAACAGAGAGAGAGAGAGAGAGAGAGAGAGAGAGAGAGAGAGAGAGAGAGAGAGAGAGAGAGAGAGAGAGAGAGAGATTTTCTTTCCCGATTAATTCTAAAGGATTCCTCGGCGAGCCAGACAGAAAACATTCAACCTTAGTTTAACAGAGGAGGAACATTTAAAAGGACTTCACAGACTTTTAGGCAAATGGCTTTGGGGGATTCGTGCTAGCCCATGTTTTCCATACAAAAGCACCGTTGTGGTGTACAAAATACTGGAAACACGAATGGCAAATCTGTATAATTGGCGAGTCGATTAGCAAGCTTATTTACCAAGGTTCAAGTTAAGCATGAACAGATCCCTTTTAGCCTTCGTGGCAAGCATTAAACCTGGAGTTCACATAAAGGTGGAGCACAAACATTTTCCCTTTTGAGTTCAGCGTTTTAGAAAATGGCTTTGTTTAGTGGTCTAAGTGGCGGAACATTCAGGGACACTCAGGCCTTGTTTGTACGAGTGCAGAAACATTTAGCCTTGGGATACTTCCTGCCAAGGCATAGCGCTGAACTTCAGCAGCTGAAGACAGCACCTTGTTTGGTCTCATTTGTCAACAAACCCCCCCTCCCCCCACCCCCACCCACACCCCCACACACACACACACACACACACACACCCACACCCACACCCACACACACTTCCCCTCTGTAGTTAAGAAAAGCAATCAGCCTTGGTAGAAGATCGTGTTCAGTGATACTTACGCTCAAAGGGAGCATCAAGTCATTATACTGTATATGGTTGCAGTCGGATGGAAACCTTGTATGTCCAAAACTTTTACTTTTTTATTATTATTTTACACAATGTGTCGTGCATTGTGACGCAATGTGAGCTTGTAGACCGGCTATTTTCACTAGGTTTGTGGGACATTCTTGTACAATGAAGTAAGGCATTAATTTACGAAAAATAAAAATAAAAATTGAAAGATGGAGATACAAGGTTTCTGCCCGAAAACGATACAATACTATTTCTCGTTTTTTGCGTCGTTGCATACCAAGCAGTGGAAAGTTACAGATATCAAATGAGTATGTTTAATGCATTGGCACCGGTATGTCTTGCATGGCACTATCTTCCCAGCATTCCTCTCTGCTGTGTTGTGATACACTGGCCGTGATAGCAAAGGCTATTTTGCTTCGTCTATTGCAGTGGTTCTCTAACTTTTTGTGTCCAAGGCCAAGGTCCAAGTAAATAGCTGCCCTCCATAACACATGTTATCCTCTCTAAAAGTTTACCCACTTAAATAAAAAAAGCTAATATCTTTCAAATATCTCACACCGTGTTGCATCGCGACACGTTGTGAGCTTATAGATCGGCTATTCTTGCACATTTCAAATAGGGATGTCATGTTAAAATATTTTTTGAGGATAGAATTTGCTTCTGTATTGGGAAATGTACTGATATAGGGAATTAAAAAAGAAAAGCACAATTGTGCTTTTTTGGAGGGTATGGTTGTCACAAAATCCCAAGGCAACTTGTCTCAGGGCACAGCAGTGTGCCTCGGCACACAATTTGGGAACCACTGGTCTATAGCAATGAAGGAATGCACTGTGCCCTTCTGTTAAATTCTTCCTGAATGCTTTCGTTTCAAAAACATTTCTCAATCCTCTCCTCTGTTCTGAGCCACTCTGATAAAAAACATTCTCACCGCTATCAGCTGTTAACACACCAAAACACCTGGGTATGTCAACCAAATAATAATAAAAAGTTAACCAAAACAAAATGAAGAGAAAAAAAAGAATGTTATTTCGAAAGTTTTCCATTCGAAAAGCAGGGTCTGCTTAATCTAAATATTATGTGTGAAATGCACAACAGACACTTCTGTCTTTGGCCCATGCTCGCGGTTAACATTTCCTTCACTCGATGTCCTGCCAGCATCACCACCACCGCACAAACCTGACGGTCTGTGCACGACTGCACGTTGCCAAATAATGAGGAAAACAGTTCTGTTACCTCTACTGAAATCAAATCACAATGAGTCACAGATACCAGAATGTTACATGGGTATTAGCAGTGGTGGATGGTAACAAAGTACATGTGTTACTTTACTTGAATATGTGTATTTTTGGATACTTTCGGGACTTTTTAGGGGACTTTCACTACCCTACATAGCAAAGACAGATTTCACTCCAGTACATAACGAATTAACCACTTGAGCCCTATTTCAAATGTAGTGAAAATAGATGATCCTCAAGCTCACGACACGTTGCATCGCCACGCGTTGTGAGCTTATAGATCGGCTATTTTCACAATTATTGATAGTTTCTGGAAAATCTTTGACTTCTTTTACAAAATGTCTCAATTTCGATACAGCAACACATCGATTGAATTATTAAAAGGAAAATGTACTTTTGAATACTTAACTACTTTTAAAAGAATGCACTTTTGAATAGTTAAGGAGCAAATACTCCAGTACTTTAATTAACTCAAGTACAATTTGACAAAGCAACTTTCATTTGTAGTTGAGTAATATTTGACCAGGAGTATCTATCAAGAACGAGCAGACCATTCAAAGTAATAGGGCGACCGAATAGAACAGAGTGGCAGCGTCCATTGAGTTTGATGGAGAAGTGGCGCCATGTTACATTCGGTTCCTCAACCTTGATACTTTGACTCAGGTACTGGGGTTAAGTACTTTGTCCACTACTGCAGTGGTCCTCAACCTTTTCAGGCCGTGACCCCCAAAAATAATCATATTTGAACTTATAAGCACTTAGAATTGTAGGAGTTGAGGCATTTAGTTCGACTCGGTTCCACAGATAAATATTGTGAAAGTAGCCGATTCCCCGCTTGGGAATAAGAAGGTTCGATCCCCGGCTTCTACTAGCTTAGTGTCAAAGTGTTCTTGAGCAACACACTTAACCCCAACTGCTCCCCTGGCGCTGTTAACATTTATTTTGCCCACTTACTCCCAATAGTTACTTAGGATGAGTTAACCACTTGATCCCCAGCATCCCTCTTCTGGGGCTGTTGTTTTTTGGTGAGAGTGAAAAAAGAACGTATCAAGTACAATTGCAACTCAGGTCCATTTTATTAGGTATAGAGGGTTTAAGTGGTTAAATGCTGAGGATACATTGCATTGTAAATGTTTGGCAAATACCCCAACAACAACACAATTGTATTATTAATATCAGATATGGTCACAGATGGTGCATCTGTCATTATAAAATGACCAGAAAACAAGCTGCAAACATTCCATAGATTTATGAAAATATTTTTCCAATGAAACAAAGATCCAAACTAGTGAGTAATTTGTCCTGATAACCCCCCCCCCCCCCAACAAAAAATCCAGCCAGGTACATTATAAAACATTAAGCAAAACGACTTAATCAAGTGTGTGTTATGTTATGAAATCCTGTAGCACTTTGCTAGGAGAGAGAGAGAGTGTGTGTGTGTGTGTGTGTGTGTGTGTGTGTGTGTGTGTGTGTGTGTGTGTGTGTGTGTGTGTGTGTGTGTGTGTGTGTGTGTGTGTGTGTGTGTGTGTGTGTGTGTGTGTGTGTGTGTGTGTGTGTGTGTCCGTCTGCCCAGATGGGTCATTAATGCTCCCCCTACAACGCCCCTCCACAAGGACAGAGAGAGGGAGAGAGAGGGAGAGAGAGGCTGACTGCATGCTAATCACTCCCTAATCTGCCTCTGTGATTGGCCGCCTTGCTAATGAAATAATGGTGCCTCATTTGCATAATAAAATAATTAGAAGGACTTGATAAAGGCTCAAGGGCAGAGAGTGGCGCAACACACACACACACACACACACACACACACACACACACACACAATGAACAGTGACACAGGCAGTCAGTGGAATGCCTTTAGACACAGCATAATCCACCATCATTCAGTCATTATGATAGCAGTGAATTAATTATCATGGCCTTGACCTCCAAAGGTGTGTTAAGACCGGACACAACATTCCCGCGATAAAAGCAATGTGATTAGTTGTTATCGCGTCCGGTCTGAACGCACCAGGAGTAGAGTGGAAGATCGTGTTCAATTATCCATTTTGTAACTGAGGTTTATGGTTGCACGATAGAACTCTCTTATAAAAAAAGGTTGTATCTAAGTTGTAAAATGTGCTTAGCAATGTGTCCATCAATGTCTCCTATTGGAAATGTAAACGTCTGTACAGAAATAAATAAAAGTGATAACCACCTGAACCCCAGCATCCATATTCTGGGGGGAACATTAGGCATAACGTGTTTTTTTTTACCCCCGGCTATTTTTTGGCGAAGAGATGTGGTGTAGACGGAAATAAGTGTTCCAAATACAGTTGCAACTCAGTCCGTTTGACTAAGAATAGAGGCTTTAAGTGGTTAATTCTGGATTTTACTGAATACTGATGGTCGAGTATTTTAACACAATGACAACATGAAACTCACTCTCTGTCTCTCTCCACGATAAAATCCTCAGTGTTAATTCCTCCAGTTGCAACGGAGAGATTTACACTCAGAATTTGACAGCCATCTGAACTCTCCACTGTCACCTCCTCACATTACGTCATATATAGTTCCGTTGTCAAATTGGAGGCCCCCTGGTGCCGGGATAATCTAACGCTGATCTATCCTATTTGTTGGCCCTTGGGAAGAAGAACCCCAGGGTCGTGCCTGAAAATGAGGTTCCAAGCGATCACTACTAGCGGCCAACACTGATGACCAGCATGGATCCAGCCTTATTTTGTGCTGTCCCTGGGTTTTGTTCATTGCTTCAATTAGAGGTTTGTGTGTGAAACACAGGTTCGGTGTGGTGTTTTTGTGTGTGGCCACTTGAGTAAATCGACTGGTTCGTGATGTGGTCAGAGGGCCATGATGATGAATTCAGGAGAGTACGCACGCATAGCGGGGGCCCAGAGGACCGTCGTGGCACAGAGAATGAAGAATTTCAAAATGCCACCACGTTTGTGAAGCAAAAAGCGAGTGGTGGTGATGTTGATCATGATGATGATGATGATGGAATGAAAATCAGTGAGTCATGAGACTGCACTTCTTGGCAGCATTGAGACGGCAGCAGAAGACGGAGAAGTAATAAAGTAGCATAGTGGCTGTAATATCAGGGAGTCCAAGCACGATAACGTATACCATGCAGACATCATTCTATAAGTCACCAAATCTCTGTGTGTCTGGGGCACATAAAAATCAATTTCTTCACTCTCAGAGTTAACACCGAGGATAGTACCGTGTTTATATTCATATGTTTTATCAAGCAGTAGGCTAGATACTAGCACTATAATATTGGTACAGCGGATTCCCGGACACAGAATCACACACATAAATATTGCTGTACTCTAGCGCAGTATAAGCCTTGTATACACACAAAGTCAGTCTCACCAACTCTATATCACTGTGGTAATCCAGTTATCTGCCAGTTAGACACACACCCATAAGCATGCAGATACTCAAGTCTCTCTCTCTCTCAGACACACACACACACACACACACACACACACACACACACACACACACACACACACACACACACACACACACACACACACACACACACACACACACACACACACACACACACACACACACACACACACACACACACACACACACACACACACACACCCATCTCACTCCCGTGTCTGTCTCGTACTTATCAGCAGAGCTCCGTTTCACTTAGTCTGCTGGCAGAGATATTAATTATTATCAGCAGAGGAAGGATCAGAGAGTGAGAGAGAGAGAGAGAGAAGGGAAGAAGGGTGGGAAAGGATGAGTGCAAAAGGAAACAGAAGGAAATGGAGACATTTTTTATGAGACACTGGAGATTGACTTTGTGATACACACATGGATGGCTGTGCGTGCGTGCGTGCGTGCGTGCGTACACACTAATGTGGATGTGCTGGCACCAGCCCCTTTCTACATGAAGTAACCTACAGTATATGCAGAAAACTCCATCTCTTTGTCTCTGAAACTGTCCCTCTCTCTCTCTGTCCCTCGCCCCCATCCTCCGTTAATAATCCATTTAATAAGGATCAATAGCCATTTAGTCTGGTCAAACGAGAAGAGAAGAGAAGAGAAGAGAAGAGAAGAGAAGAGAAGAGAAGAGAAGAGAAGAGAAGAGAAGAGAAGAGAAGAGAAGAGGTGCACTTTGAGATTTTGCTGCTCCAATTAAAAATGGAATCATTCTCAAGGACAATGACTACATTTTACTTCATTAAAATCCAATTTCATGAGCACGTAATCACTTTTCCCTCCAAATCATGGCAATTTGGGCCAAGTCCAGTTGATCATTATATGGTGGCGAGTGACCCTGTTTTCTGTTCATATACGGTACATGTCCTATTTCATAGCAGTCACTCATTGGATGGCTCCTTAAGGATTTAGGCCAAAGTGCATCAAAAACAATGACTAGAAGAGAAGAGAAGAGAAGAGAAGAGAAGAGAAGAGAAGAGAAGAGAAGAGAAGAGAAGAGAAGAGAAGAGAAGAGAAGAGAAGAGAAGAGAAGAGAAGAGAAGAGAAGAGAAGAGAAGAGAAGAGAAGAGAAGAGAAGAGAGCATTGAATACATGCAGAGATGAGAGTACCCCAAGGTACTGTGGCTGGTCTCTCTGACAAATGTCTCTCTCTCTCTCTGCCTATTTCTTTATGTTAACCCATTAAGACCTCAGGCCGATTCTACAAATGTCTTCTATAAACGTTTTTTTTTTAATATTTTTGATTTATTTATATATATTTCTTCAAAATGCGCGTTCTTCAAAAATAAAAATAAAAAGATTGCACAGTCAGATGCTTTCCCGGTCTAAATGGGTTAAGCGATGCTAGGTAATTGCCATTCCACAAACATAACCCAACATACAGTATTCACTCACCAGCTTCCACTCACTGTGTTGTTCTGTGCTATATAGTACCTACACTCTGGTTTCTGTATGATCAGGACATTATTGAGTAGCCTTGAAATGAACTTCCTCTACTGTAGGTTTGAGTCATTGAGTCCTCCTAAAGTTGTATCATATATCATTTACATTTTCACTGCTGTTTCCTCTCTCTCTCTCGCTCTCTCTCTCTCTCTCTCTGAGAAAAAGGTGAAATTAGCCTGAAACGATACAAGGTGACATCAGAGGCGGCAGCACGCACAGGCACACACACACACACACACACACACACACACACACACACACACACACACACACACACACACAAACCCTCGTCACGCTCCAGCGGCCCTTGCAGCGCGACGCCATCAAAGCCAAGCCCGTATACGGGTGCATTTCTCCTTTCCGACATGTCGCCTTTCCGACGTTGACGAACCCTATACCTAACCCTAACCCTAACCATAACCGCACGCGGAAGCCACTAGTCGGAGTGGTGAGATGTCGGAATGGAAGGAGCACCCCCCCGTATACACACACACACACACACACACACCTCGCCTGTTAAACATACACACTGACACACACGCGCGCGCACGCGTGCGCAGCTGTGCGCCCAACACAAGACACACACACAGTCACACACGCACGCTGTCTGTCTGTCACACACACTGACACACTGTGAGCGGTGGTTTAATTGGAAGTGCTGAAGGCTGAAGAATTTCTCCTTCATCTCACAATACTGTAATTGAATCTGAGACGCATGTGTGTGCGTGCGCGTGTGTGTTCAGCTGATTCAGGAGTTTCCATTGACAGTAACAGTAAAAACAGAAATGTGTTTCTTCCCTCTGAGAGGAGCCTTTCCATCCTTCTATCCTCCTGACTCTCTCCTCTCCTCTTCCTCCTCATTCTCTCCCAGCCTCCTCCTCCTCCTCTCTCTCCTCTCCTCTCTCTCTGGGCTCTATACATAGACAGCCCATTATTGTGAATTCAAATCCCAGGCATATTTCAAGCCATATATTTATATATTACTTCCACCACACACACAAAAAAAAGGGGTGACGGTTTAGTCCTACCGGGGGCTGAAATGCACGCAGGCTTCCTTCGCGGCGTGTGTGTTTTACCGACACGTCAAGAGTATCTTGACATCTCATCGGCGCGGTGTCAACATCAAACCAAATCGACTTGGACAGAACATTTTATTCTGACAATGGTGGCGAGCTTGTGCTTGTTTTTTTCGACCAATTAAACCCGATATACTCGGGTCCCCCAGCGGTCTGTTTGGTGCTCTCCTTATATCCCTCTACACCAGTGGTTCTCAACCAGTGGTCCGGGGACCACCAGTGGTCCTTGAGGGGGTTCCAGGTGGTCCCCAGCTAAATGATGGAGAGTTGGTAGCCAAATGGACCCTTATAGATCTTTAACTAATTTTGCGCTCTCAAGAGTTAAATTGTTGTTAAACATCTGCATTACTTAATTTACAACTACACAACATTTGAGAATGTAGAAGAATTGTTATTTTGATCAACATTTTGCCTGTTACAGTATCTCTCCTATGGTACCACGTCAATACAGTATAGAATTGCGGACAAAATCTTATCCAACGACAACAAAATACTCGAAGTCTTGGGTCTGAGAGGCTAAATCTCATCAAACGGTGGTCCGTGGCTCAAATGCCGAATAAATAATGGACCGTGATAAGAAAAAGGTTGAAAACCACTGCTCTACACCAAATCTCTTCACCGACAATAGCCCATCTACAAGTTCACAATGTGTTGCAGAGTAACACATATAGCCTATAGGGTTCAAGTACTAAAATACTATTATTATGTTATTTTCAAACGTGGAGTCTTGGGATGAAATTCAGTTCATTGATGAGTCAGTGTGCACAAGAATGTTTGCAGTGATCGGCCCAGCGGTTTGTTAGATTAGCTCCGGACAGACAGACAGACAGACAGACAGACACACACAACCTCTTATAGATGGCTAGCTAGCATCCTGCTTAGCCACGCCGTAAAAATGGAAGGTGTAAAATGGGAGATTATAATCTGCGAGTGGGGCCTGTAACCGAGACGAAACCGTAAATCCCGTCAGCTGTTCAGACGACCTCAAAAAAGCGAGCGGCAGTTATTCTTTTTTCTCTTTATTTTGTCTGAGCACAATGAGATGTGAACGACCTACTAATGGCCCTCTTATCACAGTCACACACGGACGAGGAGAGAGAATAAAGCACAGGGTTGTTGAAATAAAAAACAAGGGGGGACCTTTTCTCAGGTTTCTAAGCTGCTTTTTATAGGAACTTCCAGGGGTTTATGCTTGCACGTAGTACTCTCTCTAATAAAAAAAACTTGTATTTAGTTGTAAAACGTGTCTATCAAAACAAATGTCTCCGTCACTCTCTCCTTCTTGGAAATGTAGCCCTGTGTAAACAGTAAAACGTGTAGTCTGTGGGTGAGTGTTAATTCCAGATTTCACTGTGTACTGAAGGATTGACTATTTTACCACAAGGACAATAATGTGAAACATACTGTCTGTCTGTCTCTCTCTCTATCTGTCTACACCGGTGGTTCCCAAACGGTGTGCCAAGCCACACTGCGGTGCCCGTGAGACAAGTCCAGGTGTGCCTTGGGATTTTCCCATTCATTTCCCAATACAGAGGCAAATTCTATACCTACAAACTATATTTGATATTATATATACACTTTTCAACCTGGCATCACTATTTTGGCATGTAGGGAAACATTTTCATGCATTTTTGACATTCTCAAAAGCTCACAAAGTTTGAAAACACCCATCTACACCGTGACATCCTCAGGATTAATATAATCCAGGGAGTGTACAAATAAATCCGAACGGACACTTTCAGGTCCATTTGGTTACATATTATGTACACTATCAGAGTTTAGTTTTTTTTTTCAGGTGGGTGAACACTGCTAAATTCCTCATGATGGCTTCACACTCAAGCAGCCAACAAGGGTCAACATGACCCCTGAACCCATAAATATATCACACCAATGTGGGGAAATCTCTCCTTTCTGTCTGTCTCTTTGTCAGTTTCCTTTTTATAATCCTGTCTGCCATGCTCTTCGGAACATCTGGTGTGTGTGTGTGCGTGCGTACGTGCTGTATGTGTCTACAGATAGCAGTTAGCACAGGGTCGAACCCTTCCACAGACACTATTTTTATGTCAGCTCTCTCCTCCCACCTCCATCGTCTTATTCCCTTTCTGTCTATCTCTCCATCGTTAATCTCTGTTACTATTCAAATGCTGACATTTAAAATGACTTCACACACCAACCGACTGGCTGCAAGATAAGGCAGGAGAGGAGAGGGGAGCAGGAGAGGAGAGGGGAGGGAGGAGGAGGGTACAGGGGAGAAATGAGATTGGTGAACAGGATATGAGGGGAAACAGAGGAGATAGGGAGAAAGAGAGATTGCGAAGTATGGGGGAGATATAGAGACGTTTAAGTTATCTTCACTACCTGTATGTATATTTCTTCAACAACAAAAGTTACATTTTTCAAAAAATAGTATATTAATAATAATTACTTTTGTTGTATACATACATCAGTTTTTATTTCTAATAAAAAGATGTACCTACAATGTTACACTGCTCGGTTTACACATTATTTATTCTATATAATAGGCCTATTATCTCTAAATGTACATACATATACTGTTGTTTTTATTTCACACTTGCTTTGGCAATGTAAACGTACGTCTGCCAAAGCCTCTTTGAATTGTAATTGAGACTGAAAGAGAGACAAAACATGTAACTGAAAATTTGGGAGATCGTTCCCGACCTCTCCCCAGCCCCTCATCCAGTCTCTCTCTCTCTCTCTCTCTGTCTGTGAATGAGTTCACGCTAACCCCAGGAGAGAGTCAGGTTTCACTCGTTCTCAGGAAAGCTGACCCCCCCCACCCTCCCCCCTCCTTTGTTCACTTCTTTCTACCTTCTACCTCTCCCCCTCACCCACCTCACTGTTTTCTGTCTCCCTCGCCATCTCCACCCCCCTCTTTTTCTTTCTGTCTGCCTCCGAAATGTCTCTCTTTACCTCACGTCTTTGTTTTCTTACTCGATTTCACGCACGCACACAACAAACTCACAGAGAATGGAAAAAAATCTACTGTACAATTCATCTACACAGTAAAAAATCCTCAGTGTTCATTTGGCTCCGAAGAGTGTTCAAATGCAGTGGTGTAAAGTAACTAAGAACATTTACTCAAGTATCTGTACTTAAGTACAATTTTGTGGTACTTTTACTTTACTGGAGTATTTCCAAATGTCTATACTTTTACATCGACTCCACCACATCTCAGAGGCAAATATTGTACTTTTACTCCACTTCAATTATTTGAAAACTTTAGTTACTAGTTACTTTGCAGATATAAATTATTACATTATAAAACATACATTAACCACTTTAGCACTATTTTATACATAGACCCGGAAACTATTTTTTACTGTTATGTGTGGTTGTGTCCTAGTAGTCTTAGGCAGGTATTGATTTACACCTTGGACACCTTTGGAGCCCTGCGGCATTACCCAGTTCTGAAAAGAACTGTTGTTAATGTTATGTTAAACACGTTCCTCTGTGATTCATTCCATAACTGAATGCATATTGAGAGAGTCATTGTGAATCATGAGTCAGACTTGGACTCAAACACATGAATACATTGTTTCTGAGTGCCGACAAGTTGGTTTTTTCTCTGTCGAGTTAAGAAGAAGGAGAAAAAAAATCCCCACAACAAGTCTCGACTGGCTGGCAGAGTCCCGACTAGCACTCACCGTCACCCACTTGACCTAAAATACAGGCTGGCGCACTAGACACTACAGACACTTAAAAACCTGAAAGCCCTGGTGTACTTCAACCAGCATGACTCCACAGGCACAAAAATACACATAAACATGGGAGGAAAAGACACGTACTGTAGCAAGCGGAAACGACTGACATTTCGCTGCCAGGCACCTTAAAAATAATGACGGCAAACTGCTTTCGAGTGAATGGTTATATGACACTAAAACAGCCAAGGTGAGGGCTTCCATTTGCCGTGTGGAGCCTGCACCGGGACTCCTCAACAACACACACACACACACACACACACACACACACACACACAACCAGTTAGGGCTAGACCGTTGAGAGTAGAGAGACTGATTTCTGTCTCTGAGGCAGAACGGCTGTGATTGTTATAAGCACACGACAAAATCCAGCGCGTTAATTTAACTCTGAGAGTGTGCGACTCTGAGTTAAACATGGATAAAAGAACACTGAGGATTCTTACTGTGTAAACTCAACTGACAAATGGGTGTGGTACCGTTTACATCTACCCAGAACCACTACACTTCCCACAACGTTAATGTGAAACATTTATCACGTTGTCTCGCCGCTAGCAGAGGACTATTATCAAATGACGCTCTTTTAGCCATTGGAGAAAATTTAAGATGAACGGGCCAATCAGAGAGCAGGCAGACGTGTGTTTGTATTCCGCAGCCAATTGGAGCTCGGCTGACGTTTTGGCCCGAAATGGAGGTCTGGTGGACAAGATAAGAGCGGAGCAAACACACACACGCAGGTGCACGTGCGTGCGCACACACACACACACACACAAACGACATACGCACACAGTAAGGCCAGATGGAGAGGGTCAGAAATGAGGAGATTTTAGGAAAGCCTTGAGGAGAGCAGGGGGGGAAAGACAGGAGAGAGAGAGAGAGAGAGAGAGAGAGAGAGAGAGAGAGAGAGAGAGAGAGAGAGAGAGAGAGAGAGAGAGAGAGAGAGAGAGAGAGAGAGAGAGAGAGAGAGAGAGAGAGAGAGACGCAGCGGAGGAGGGGATGAAAGAAAAGGAGGGAAAAGAAGAGGAATTGTATGCCATTTCAGCAGGGAAAAAGAAGAAGAAGAAAACATTGAGAGAGAGCCGAGAGCCATAAGCAGGTTAAATCTGTAGGACCTAGCTTAGCGACTCAGCACAGACGCTAGTGACACGACCGAACTGACTGGCGGCCTGTTCAATTGTCCAGCTGACCGCTTTACTGGCTGGATGAGCGACTTAACGGCCCCACCGGCCCGGCAGGCTGGATTTAGTGTATCTGTCCCGTGTTTGTGCAGCAGTGGCACTTCTGTTGTTCCGCCGCACAAAGGCCAACTCTCCACACCGACACACAATGAACAACCTGAAACAGCACTTAACCCGTTCAAACCGGGAACGCATCTGTGTAACCACTTGAACCATTGTTTTATACTTTGGCTATTCCAAAATAGCAGATCTACAAGCTCGAGATCTGCTATTTTTGAAAAATCTTGAACATTTGTGCAAATATTTGAATGTATATATTTTTTACTCAAATCTTTGCTTCTGGGGGTCCCTATTATAAAATATTTTGAGATGGGGGTCCACGGCCAAATAGGCCTAATTTTGGGGGTCCTTGCATGAAAGAGTTTGAGCACCACTGATGTATAGCAATAGTTTTTCAGAAAACTGTTAGGGTTTAGAAGACATTTAGCAGAATCGGTCTCAGGTCTAAATGGGTTAAGAGAGAGGCACGTACAGAAAGAGACAGAAATACAGTCAGCGAGAAGAAACACACGCGAAGGACACGCCAATGAAATGGAAAACAGGAAAGGTGTTTGATATAGACAGAGGGAGAGAGAAAGAAAGAAAGAGAGGGGGGATTCAGCAATTGCAGAGAGATGTGAATGGTTTGGTTTGGTTTAGTTCAGCTTACTTGTATTTGCCTGCAGGGGCAGATTTAGGGATTTGTAGACCTGTTTCAAACTGTCTTTGTGGACCCTCCTCACCTGTACTCTACAATTATTTGTATTAATATTTTCCTTACCTGAGGCTTCTATAAATGTCTTCTAAATCCTAACAGTTTTCTGAAAAACGTATGTTTCTACGACAGTGGTGTTATGTCCTGATGAAGTTTCTGGTTTCCATGCATAGTTACAGAGATAAACAAAATCAAAAGAGAACAAACAAACTCACTGACTTGCATGTTGTTGTTTGCAACACAGCTGTGGAAACATCTTAACCAATTAAACCCCAGCCTGATTCCCAGCCTTTAATCATCTGTGAAGAGAAAAACCCTACTTTGTTGACTGGGGTCCCCCAGGGCTCTATACTTGGCCCCTTCCCTTTTCCCTCTACACCAAGTCTCTTCGGCAAAAAAAAGATATACAAGGTCTGAGCAGCCATTTTCACAGCAAATGTTCACCTCAGAATATGGACGCAAGGGTTCAGGTGTCATTCTTTTTAACCTGAAAAAGATCAGACAGGATTTCATCGTTTGAGGAAATACAGTTTGGTACAGAGTAAGAAAACAGAGTTGCAAGCCTTTCCTTTTGGCCTTTTCAAACAGTTTGGCTTAGCTCTAATGTAGTGGAGTGTGCGTGAAATTGCTCACAAATAACGTAACTCTAGCCACTCAAGTATAGGCTACGGTAGATACGCTTGTCGCTTACATTCCGCGCAGATGAGACGATCTTTACCACAAAAATCTGACACGGGTCATTAGGACATACCGTAAAGGAAACCATGGTATAATCGTGAGTCAATATGCAGAATCTGCTTTACACCGCCAGACCACTGTATGGAGGGGTGGGGGGTGGGAAACACAGCTAAATCCGCCTCTGCTTGCCTGTTCACCATGTGAACATCTGAAATGAGTGACTCACAGCGCTGGCAGCAGTTCATTCACTCTAGAGGAGGCTGTTTGATCCAGTAGGGATCCAGTAAGAATATTTAGACTCACTGGTGCAGTGCTGTGTGACTCACCGTTAGCAGAAAGTAAAGTAGATTCCCCAACCACATCACTATATTTGTACCCACTTAAACCCTCCACTTAGTAAACTAATACTTGCTTGACCAGGGTCCGCTCTGTACTTGGTACACTCCTTATTTCCCTCTATACACCAAAATATCTTCGCCCCAAAAACAGCTGTTCTTTTTCTGCGTATGTTCCCCCCAAAATAGGGACGCTTGGGTTCAAGGGTTGAGGACCCTGCCACAAAACCTTTTCAGATTGGGGGGGGGGGGGGGGGGCACTAAAAGTGAGAGAACCACTAGTTTAGAAGGCATTTGTAGAATCAGCCTCAGATCTTAATGGGTTAAAGACAGTTGGCAGCCTGGGCTGTCAGCGCACACACACTGTCAAAACTCTACATGTAGTTAAATCTGCAATCCTGACAGGCGTCAGGAAAGAGTGGCACTTCAGTGGTACCTGTAGACTGTGCCCATGAATACAATTTACTATCAAGTCACAGCACCTGTCCTGACCATTTACATGTATCGGCGTGATCAGCCCGTGGGAAAGGCAAGTGCAAGATCAGGCTCAGTTTACAAGACCCGATCTGGTGACAATATTCCTTCGGCTCATGTGTCATAAAACTGTTATTGTCTGTCGATATTAAATCCAAGAGGGACAGAGGCATTACCTGGGGCAAAAATGGTACCACACCTCTCTCTCTCTCTCGCTCTCAGAGAGAACAGGCGATGGAGAGTTTGTGGCGTGTGTGTGTGTGTGTGTGTGTGTGTGGGGGTGTGTGTGTGTGGGGGTGTGGGGGTGTGTGTGTGTGTGTGTGTGTGTGTGTGTGTGTGTGTGTGTGTGTGTGTGTGTGTGTGTGTGTGTGTGTGTGTGTGTGTGTGTGTGTGTGTGTGTGTGTGTGTGTGTGTGTGTGTGTGTGTGTGTGCTTGTGTTGTCACCTTCAGCTGTAAAATGTGGTCAAACGTCAC
Organism: Gymnoscopelus braueri; assembly: GCF_963280865.1. Lineage (NCBI taxonomy): Eukaryota > Metazoa > Chordata > Actinopteri > Myctophiformes > Myctophidae > Gymnoscopelus > Gymnoscopelus braueri. The sequence goes on from NC_137616.1 coordinate 16,345,429, forward strand.
TTGGGGGCAGGAAAAAAAAAGGACAGCGAGGGAGAGAGAGAGAAAGAAAGAAAGAGAGATTGAGAGGGTGAAAGAGGAGAAGTGGAGACCTCCACCCCTCCTACCTCCAGGCTCATGGCTGTATTGTATGTGTATGGACGTGTGCACGTGCATGTGCGTGTGTGTGTGTGTGTGTGTAGGTGTTTGTGCACGCAAGTGTGTGCTAAATGAGTTTTGGGAGTTGTCGACTCTTTACGATAGCTGTAACTGGCCTGAGGACAGCCGTTATTACACTTTACAACAGGGGAAATACTCTGCGTGTGTGTGTGTGTGTGTGTGTGTGTGTGTGTGTGTGTGTGTGTGTGTGTGTGTGTGTGTGTGTGTGTGTGTGTGTGTGTGTGTGTGAGAGAGAGAGAGAGATAGAGAGAGAGAGAGAACGACAGACATACTATTCCATGTTTCTCAGTTTTTGCACCTATTTTGGACAGCAGCCGCTCGGACAGATCAGCCATTTTCAGAATTGGGGGTCTGGGAAATTAAATTAATCTGAATGAATTCAATTACTCTCCCAAGCGTAATAATGTAAACGAGATAGAGAAAGAGGGAGAGAGAGGTGTGTGTGTGGGGTGTGTGTGTGTGTCGGAGCAAAATGTGGCTCAAGGGAGTGAGACACCATTTACCTACACGGGAGTGGTCTTTTAATAGGTGTGTGCGTGTGCGTGTGCGTGTGTGTGTGTGTGTGTGTGTGTGTGTGTGTGCGTGTGCCCGGGTGTGTGCTGTTAAATGACAAAGCTCTGAGCAGGAAATGAGGGAACCGGTTTCTGACTCACATTCAGGTTACAAAACACTGCCTCGGGCGTGCACACTACTACCTACACACAGACACCCACACACCCACACACACACACACACACACACACACACACACACACACACCAGACAGCATTGTTAAGTACAGATCCTCCCATTTTCTTTTTGTCACTCTCTGTCTTTTTTTCTGATTTTATTGAGGTCAAAAGACAAACATGGGCTGGTCTGTAGATTAATGGCAGTATAGATACAAGCCTGTGAGTGAAGGGTCAATGGTTTGAATCCCCCTGATGCACCCGGCCACCCACACACACCCACAGAGGTCCACGCACAACCATTTTACAGACTGTGTTCCCTTTCTCGCAGAGTCCTCTGTTCTCGGCTTATTGAGGTCAAACGACAAATAGGAGCCAACGCAGAGATCCCAGAGACACTGAAACGCTCATCACTTCTCCTTTAGGAAAACCTTCACTGGCTGCATCTGTGACTGTGTGTCATAGACTATTTGCTGTTGCATTAAACGTATACGTTTGACCACATTAAGCCTGAGCGTCCCTATTTCTGGGCATGTCACTACAGTCAAAATAGTGAAAATAGCAGCTCAGCTTCAACTATGCGACACCGTCTTATGATGAAATATCAAATAAAGAATCACAGATGCCAACATATTAAAAAAGAAAAGAAAAGAAAAACTCTGAAATCTGAAGGAAAAAAAACAATCAGTGCCAAAAATTCAATGGACATTTCTGGTTACAAGTAATGAAATGGAATATAAAAAGCAGTGCAGTGCACAAAACAGGTTGAAATGTGAGCCTTTTGGGGGTCTAGAACACCATTCACCAAGCAATCAGACAACAGCGGCATTATATATTTGAAATATGAACCATGTATTTTGCTGCCATGTTGCACAACACCCCGTAATGTTAGCGTACAGCTGAAACGGGGGTGGAACAAGAAATTCCAACCGCTACTTTCAACACAATTATCTCGACACATTCTACTGTGGCTAAATAAGGTCAAACAAAGTCTCTGATACTGCAGAATTAGATGTCTACAATAAATGGCTGTGTCAATCAGAATCAGATTTTTCTTAAAGAGATTACAAAAAAAGTACTGCAGTTAAACACAGGACAGATACTGAATAGAAAAATACAACTAAAACATTTTAAAAATCATAAAAATAAGAGTAAACAGGGAGTAACATACTGGGATTAGGAATAGGGTACCCTGGTTTTCCCAGGATATCTGGACATCCGGAAGTCTGAAGTGAAAACTAAATTATTGGAGCTTGAGGGATTTGGATTTATAGAGTTTATATAAGACATACCCAAGGCGAAAGCAAATGTCAGCATTAGGACATCTCTCAGGGACAGTAGATCTGTGCCGGCACTGACCCTTAAATGTCCATTTGCAAGGCTCTGAATGTTTGGAGGGGGGCTACTATGGCCTACTGCCCCAGGGCTTCAGACCCTATATTGTGCCCTACACACACACACACACACACACACACACACACACACACACACAGACAGTATGAGGGTCACTCACAGCGGGACCTGGCGAGGAGGGAGGGGGTCGGCAGGGTCCGCTCAACGAAGCGTAGACACACTGACCCAATCCTAAGAATTCACCACTGTATTGACCTCACACCCGGAGGTGAACTGCAACGCTGATTAATTCAAATGGTCACTGAAGGACAACAAAAATGAGTAGCTCGCAGGGGAGGGGCGGGGGGTAATGTTGTAGAAATCCCCTGGACCTTCCTCCAAAAATAAGCAAGAATTCACCCTATCACCACAAGAACATAAAAAAGGTCCAGCGCAGAGTGAAATCATGATATAATTTATCAAAGGACCCGTCAACCCACTCCCGTCAGCCCTATATACTTCGCAACCGGCACATTTATTTTTGTCTTTCTGGTTGTCTTTAGAAATCTAATACACTTCCTGAATTTAAATTATGTTTGGTATTAAAATGGTGTTTCCTCCAGGTTGCGTGCCTCTGCAGCTGGGTGCTGAAGTTCCAACAATGTATTTATTAACCCATTCAGACCTGGAACGCATCTGTGGCATTTTTAGATTTGAGCTAAAAAGCATTATTTTACACTTTGGCTATTCAAAAATAGCAGATATACAAGCTCATAGCGCGGCACCGAGTGCCGCACGACAAGCTTGTAGATCTGCTATTTTTTTTAAATCGTGAAAATGTGTGCAAATCTTTGAATATATATATATATATATTTTAACTCAAATCTTTGCTTCTGGGGGTCCCTGGAACACATTTTGGGATGGGGGTTCACGGCCAAATACATATAATCTTTGGGGTCCTTAACATGAAAAATATTGAGCACCACTGATATAGAAACATAGGTTTTTCAGAAAACTGTGGGACAGGGATATCCGAGTTCTAGAGAAGCTTAGCCACTCACTCAGACCGTGTTGTGCCCTCTAACTAACCATCAATAAAATGATGTTCATCGTGTTACAAATCAATATTACTTTGAACGGCTTTTCAGACAATGATTGCTTTTAAGTGGTCAGTGATGTTTTGGGCGTAAAGTGGCCATGGAGGAGGGAATGGTGGAAATGATCAAATAAGTGATTTAACAAGCTGGAACAAAGTAGCTGTTCCTGTTCTTCTTAGTGTGAGTGTGAGTGTGAGTGTGTGTGTGTGTGTGTGTGTGTGTGTGTGTGTGTTCCACAACATTCCCACAAGAATTATGCCACCAACCCCCCACCTCTTGTGTCCCCCTCTATCAAACACAGGCGGCCTTTCTCTCTCATGCCTCGGTGGCACGTAGGCTACACGGTGTGCCAAGTAATTAAGTGTGTGTGTGTGTGTGTGTGTGTGTGTGTGTGTGTGTGTGTGTGTGTGTGTGTGTGTGTGTGTGTGTGTGTGTGTGTGTGTGTGTGTGTGTGTGTGTGTGTGTGTGTGTGTGTGTGTGTGTGTGTGTGTGTGTTTTCCCTCTGTGAACAGTTTGGGACCTCGATAATAGAAAACAAGTACAGTCTGGCCCCATTTGCTTTTGTTCCTATACCCTCAGCCCCCCATCCATTCATCCAAACACAGAGCCTCCCTTCCGTCCGTCCGTCCATCCATCCATCCATCCATCCATCCATCCATCCATCCATCCCTGTAGCTAGAGATTCATCCAGTCATCCATACTTCCATCCCTCCATGCCTCCCTCCCTCTCTCTTTCAAGTCCCTCGTCCCACACTCTCCATCCCAGGCCTCTCCCCTCCTCATCAGTTCATCATTTCCCTTCACCACAGTGAGGCAGAGAGTGCTGCTGGTTCCCCGCTGGCCTGTCACACATGGGCTGACGTTTGGGTTGTTACACAACGACACAACAATCAGCACCCTGTTTGGTTGTTGACACAGAGGAGAATGCATGCACAATGGTGTGCACACGCACACGCACACGCACACGCACACACACACACACACAAGTCCAGAGTGCAGTCTCTTTCTTGCTCACTTTAATGTAAGTAATCAAAGTGGACAAGGGGCTTTGTGATGCTGAGAGAGAGCGATAGAGGGAGAGAGGGAGACCGAGAAAGGGAGAGAAAGAGTGAGTGAGCGAGGGATCATTTCCTTTCACTGTCCTCCACTCCATCCCTCTCTCCCGCAGGCTAGAGGGGACTATATGGAAGAGAGAGAGAGAGAGAGAGAGAGAGAGAGAGAGAGAGAGAGAGAGAGAGAGAGAGAGAGAGAGAGAGAGAGAGAGAGAGAGAGAGAGAGAGAGAGAGAGAGAGACAGAGAGACAGAGAGACAGAGAGACAGAGAGTGACAGGGGGAGAAGATGGGGGGTTACAGTCACACAGGGACAGAAGAGAGAATCAGACAGAGAGGAGATGAAAGAACTACAGCAAGAAAAGAAAAATAAATCAAATGACGATGAGCTAATTCAGTTCTAGGGTCTTAATTTTATGCAAATAAACAAATGAAAACAATGAACAATTGTATCTAGTAGGGCAGGCAGCTAGTCCCACCAGGAAACTGGGATTTTATGACAGCAGCAACATTAGATTTCTGTGTTCCGTTCCAAATCAAGCCAGCAGGTATGTGGCCACAGTTGGGATAATTTTGGCCGTACAGTCCAAGCCTCACCGCCCCCTCCAACCCCCCCAGAGACGGATGGTCATTCTCTCATATCACTGCACAATTGTGCAGCGATGAACAACCTTGTGAACGTGCCGTGCACTTATCACAGCATATCACTGTGTGCCTTCGTCCTTTGATTTGTTAATGTTTGCCCAGGCAAAATCTCTGATCCTGCTCCTAAAAAAGTTACACTGCTATGATGTACTGTGAAGTCCTGGGAGGGTTTAACACAAAGCACACACGCGAGCGTGCGCACACACAGAGAAAAATTGGAAGGTACAGTGTTTGTAGCAGCTGAGCTGGGCAGATTTGGCTGCTGCCTTTGGACGACACCTCTAACGATGGCTCCTGCTTCAATAGGAAGAGATAGGACCAGGAATCACGCGCGTGTGTGTCTGTGTCTGTGTTTGTGCGCGTACACAAGTGTAATACATTGGCCAGAGTATTGCACGTCCTTACAACTGAACTGAATCTATGCAAGTGTATACAATTATATGTGGTTGGTGTGTGTGTGTGTGTGTGTGTGTGTGTGTGTGTGTGTGTGTGTGTGTGTGTGTGTGTGTGTGTGTGTGTGTGTGTGTGTGTGTGTGTGTGTGTGTGTGTGTGTGATGTGATGCCAGGGTGTGTGCCCACTCCAACAAACAACTTGAAGAGTAAAAAAAAACTGCTTCCTTGGACTGAAACTCTAGCCACAGGCTGTGTGTGTGTGTGTGTGTGTGTGTGTGTGTGTGTGTGTGTGTGTGTGTGTGTGTGTGTGTGTGTGTGTGTGTGTGTGTGTGTGTGTGGACGCAAGTGCACGCCTGGGGCAGTGTGTGGAGTGGATTGCTTCATGCCTGGACTGACTTAAAAAACAAAAGAGACAGAGAGCATGCCCACACACGCGTGTGCACGCACGCAAGCACACATACATGCAAGCACACACAAGCGTGCACGCACACACATGCAAGCAAGCAAGCACGCACACACACACACACACACACACACACACAACAAATGGAAGCCTTTTGCCATAGTATTCATGTACAGATGCAAAAACAAACAAAACGCACCCATTCACCTTCCAGTAATGACCGACTAAAAAATGCAAGCACACACACAACCTCCTGATTACTGTGAACAGCAATGCACAGAGTAAGGCAGTAAGGCACAGAGATTTGGCTTTATTTAATGTCCTCAGGAGAGGAGAGGAGGTTTGTAATTGTTTGGATTTCAGTAATTCCAATTTTGGTCATGGTCATTATTTGCAATAATTTGTTAGTTTGTGGAGATTCTGGTTAAAGGCTCTTACAAATATTGCATTACATTATATTATAAACAGAATATCCACATGTTTTGCCTGCCTATAATAATTGGACTCTGCAGTTGAAAACAGACGCGGACAATGCACCAAACTGCACAAACCAAAATGTCACTCTCTCAAAATGTCCTTCCATCTGAACAAAGTATAGAGGGAGTGTTGGAGGACGATGGTGAACCTTGGAGGTCAGAACAGTTACAGCATTCAGGGCATATTCACTGGTAAAGACCACACCACGCCTTCAAACTATATATCATTTAGATTTAAGATGTTTATTTACATATGCAAGAACCGTGAAGGTGATGAGTGGGAAGAGTGAATGGAGGGATAAGAGAAAGCAGAGAAAAAGAGATGAGGTGTGAGCGGATGGACCGATATGGGGATGAAGGAAGGCGAGGATGAAGGGAAAAGGGGGTGAGAGGGATGGGAGGATGAGGGGGTGAGGAGATTGGACGTATGCGAGGACGAAGAGATGAGGGTTGTGAGGAGGATGAGAGGATGCAGGGATGAAGATGAGAGGATGAAGGGATACATACGTTAGGGATGTTAAACAATTAATCTATTATCGATTAATTGCCGCTAAGAATTCAATCGACCGGCGCTCGGGTGGCGCAGTCCCTGCCCACCACCACAGAGGTTGTGGGTTCGAATCCACTGTGGTGCATCCGGCTTTGCCGTGTTCGGGGGAGGGTGATAATTGACACTGCACGTAGCCTACCCCTACGGGCTGGGGCGGCATCTGTCGGAGGGGAGTGTTGGGCGGGAGGACGTAGAGCCTTCGTTCTACTCCTCCCGCCCAACACTCCCCTCCGTGGGGGCTCTTCACTGGTAGGTGAGTCAGTAGGATACGACAGCAGTGACAACACAGAAATGTCTGTGGGGAGGAATCAACGACTAAATTGGGGCGAAAAGGGGGTAATTAATGATTGGCTACTCTAAATTTAGAGGAGAAAAAAAAGGGAAACAAATGTAATCGATTAAATTATTTTATTTTTGAAAACTTTAAATCTTTGGGGCTAGTGAAAGTTACAGGTATGGTGTGTGTGATATCAAATGTGAGCTTACCATAATCACAGTAATCCTTAATCATATTCCATCACAGACTCCATAGAGCACTGCAGAGGGGAGGTGTGCGTGTCTGTGTCCAGCTGATGCTCGTTGACACTCGTTAAGGCAATTATGTTCCTGCATGCATTTCCGGTTTTCCTTTTGATCCTAAAAAACGCCGATTATCAATTAATCGATCGAGAAGGTTATCAACTATCAATAAATGAATTTATCGATAATTTGTATCCCTAACATACGTTGATACAACTCTCAAAACGGAGTTTCTTCTTCAGCTCTAGGTTGGGGAAACATTAATTGTCATGGACATGACTATTTATGATGAATGAGACAGAAAGGCTGGCTTTTAAAATGAGCCCTAAGCCTCCAAGAAACATGGCCAATTTCAAACAAGGAGAGGAGAGGACATCCCAGATCCCACAGTTTAGTTATACCGCAGGAAAATACGCCAGCTGGCTCCTCACATATAGGTTCCCATCCAAAGAAAACGTATTTTTAGCTCGCTGGTAAGAAATCTACCAAGAATAAAAAGGCTGTTTTGTTGTGGGAGTTTTGCAAGGCATTTGTGAAACTAGCGACGTCGGCTTTCATCTAAACAGCCATCTCGCCTGTCAACAGAAGTAGGTAAAATGGCAAAGAAAGGATAACAGAATTAACAGAAAAAAAGATGATGATGATGATGATGATGCTGTAGCTACAGGCACCTAACTGCAGCCGCGTGCATGTACGCCTGCTGATCTTTGGAATATTAAACTACCTAAGTCCGTCTGAGGCCTGAATGGTGCACATTCCTCCATACGCACTCACGGGCTGATTTCATTATAGATAAATCACACTCATCTATTCAATCTGCCTTTCTTTCTCCCCTTCTCTGTCCGATTCCATTGCTCACTTTCTCTCTGCCTCTCTTTGTCTGCATTTACGCTTTTCTTGCATCACCCCCCCCCCCTGCTCCTTTTTAATCTTCCTCCACTCTTCTTTCTGGCTCTACCACTCCTCTCTTTCCTTTCTCTGCCGCGTCTCTATCCCTCTCTCGTTTTCTCTCTTTTTCCCTCTACTACTCTGTTTATTGGCTGGAAATAAATGTGTAATAAGTATGCATGGTTGACCCCGGAGCTCACGCTGAAGAAGAAAAGAGAAGAGAAGAAAAGAGAAGAGGAGAGAAAAAGTGAACAGAACAGAACGTGGTGTTGGAAAGGGCAGTCACAACAAATTCATCTATCTCTTTAGCTTTCTCTCTCATACACCCCCCCCCCCCTTCTCCCTCCGTCTGTCTCCCTCTGATCCGACACAAGCTGGCCTCAGAAATACAATAAAAGGAGTCGCCTCAGTCCTGTGTGTCTTAGCGTGTGTGTGTGTCTGTGTCTACATGCATACGGTAGTGTGTGTGTGTGTGTGTGTGTGTGTGTGTGTGTGTGTGTGTGTGTGTGTGTGTGTGTGTGTGTGTGTGTGCGCGCGCACGCACACATACGGTATGTGTGTGTGTCTGTCGGAGGTAGACGACACCTCTTACTCTCTACTCCCTGCCTCATCATTACAGCTGCTCCGCGGAGGTGTGTTTCAATATATCACCCTGTCACACACACACACACACACACACACACACAGAGGAACTCACAGAGTCCCTGCTTAATAAGCGGTATTCAGAGCTTCTAGCTTTATGGAAGCTCAAACTGCATTCCTGCACAAAACTTCATGGTCTCTCTTTCTTTATCTCTCTCTCTCTCTTTCTATCTGTTTAATTTATGCCATCAATTTCGCTGTGCTTTTCCTTGCTTCCTTTCATTTCTCTGTGGTTTTCACTTTCTTTCCATCTCTTTCATTCCTTCATTTCTTTCCCCTTCCATCACCGCCTTTCCTCCCCTGTCCTGTCCTTCCTTTCTTTGTTTCCTTTCCTCCCCTCTTCCTTCCTTCCTGCCTTCCCGTCTCTAATTCCTTCCTTCCTTCCTTCCTTCCTTCCTTCCTTCCTTCCTTCCTTCCTTCCTTCCTTCCTTCCTTCCTTCCTTCCTTCCTTCCTTCCTTCCTTCCTTCCTTCCTTCCTTCCTTCCTTCCTTCCTTCCTTCCTTCCTTCCTTCCTTCCTTCCTTCCTTCCTTCCTGCCTTCCTTCCCGTCTCTAATGCGTGTTTCGTTTTCCTACCTGATCGTGGTAACTTGGCCCCTTCTGTGACGCACGCGGAACTGCTATTATTATTTGTTGTACATTGTAAATGACTTATGTTGTGAGATTTACTTGTTATGTGTAAGACAAGAGGACCACAATGGAAATAAGTCCTGGACGTTTATTGTGTAATATCCTCGGTTTGTTTTAACTTGCGTTATGACTTTTCAAACACAGTAAACTAAAAAGAGAACGTGACAGACGAAAACCAACAGGAGAGGAGAGAAGCGAAGAGGAGAGGAGAAAGGAAAAGAAAAAACAAGAGAAACTGGACACCTGGATCAGTCCCGAGGCCTTGGGGGAGGAGGAGGAGGAGGGATGGTGGAGGGGGTGGGGATGGGGGTCATTTGCTGTCAGCTGTTCCCTCATATGCATGCATGTACCCACGCACAGCGAACGCACGCATGTGTTGTGTGTGTGAGTAAGAGAAAGTGAGTGCATGTGCGGATGCCTCCGTATGTGCATTAGTGCTGGAGGAGTTTAACAGGGGGTCGCACCAGATGGACAGAGACACTCTCTCACACACACACACACACACACACACACACACACCATAGGTTCCACCCACACTAGCATCATATAGCTTTCCTGAATTGTCCTGGTAAACAGTTGAAATTGTGAATTTAGATTTTATTACCCATGTATAACTGTTCAAGTATACAGGCCCATTCCTCTCTGGAGACAATGTTGTATAGTTACTCTGACATGAAATAAACCCAAGCACAGTTATGGCTGCAATACACAGGGGCTTATGCTTTGTACTGTGAAAACAGTCATCAACATAACATGGTGAACAGATTGGCCCGTTACTGAATTTAATCAGGCTTTTCATGGGCTGTGGATGTGGCTGGCTGACCGCTGACGGACTGATTGATAGATTCATTAATGGAACATATTTGACAAGTAAAAAAAAAAAAAAAACTGTTGACACACAACAATTCATGAACCAAAGAAATATATATACACGTATTAAATAAATAAATGAAACTAATTATTCATCTGCAGCTAAATCAAATAAAGATATTTAGTAATCCCGTTTCCCTTCATTTTGGCACAACACAGTGTTGAGCTCAATCTGTCTAATTTACGTAATAATTGTACCTGGAGATATTTACCACAGTGTGCCAGCCAACTTGGGCTTTCATTTGCTTAATGAAATCTAGCCCACAACATGCAAATCCCCGTAAATGAACTGAGTGTGTTTACAATGTGCAAATGAAACACACTCTGGGCTTTCATGTCATGTTGAAAGAGAACTTTGGGGGAAAATCTGTGCGATTTCCTGTGAGCTGTAGACAGATGTAGCCCTCGTTCATTCAACGCACATTTGTTTTATCATGTGACGTGCTACCTTGTGATCTATACAGTACTTTGAGAACAACAACAACAGGCAAGCAAATTAGTCTTGCTCCTGTACTCACAATGTACTTGAAACGATTATGCTTAATTTATTATACTGTCATACAGTGTCACATGGCAAGAATCCTGAGTGAACTTGATGTATGTACTATGTATGTCTTCTGCATCTTGCACAGACTTTATCATACCTGCCGTTCTACCTGTACTTTAACTTTATTTTAATATTATATTATGATCTTGTTATGTTGTATAATATATAGTTGTGTTAGCTCAGTTTCTGCCGAATATGTTCGGAGCTGTATGAGTAAAGTGACAAATAAATCCCTCTTGACTTTCTTGATTCTTGAAAATAGCTCGGTTTTGAGCTATGTGACTGGTTGTGAGCTTGAAGAGCGGATATTTTCAAAGTATAAATCAAGCTTTAGACAGCAAAAGTACACTTCAAATGCCCCACTTTCACTAAACTGAGTATTACTCACTACTATGAGGGTTGCACATACAGTATGCATAAAAACTGCTGACTGATCACTCTGAGTCACTCTTGAGAGGTGAAGCGAGTGAAAATACCCACATAAACAAATAGATGTGACTAAAGAACTCCCAGTATAGTTCATCAAAGGGAAGGCTTTAGGTTTGGAATAGCCTACAGCTGATTCGGGACATTTCGTAGATTTCCCTTTATTTATAACGCCATGAATTGTTCATATACAATGTAAATCGTGAGGAAGAAATGTCTTAAATTAACCAGCCAAAAGAACTGTTGTTTCTCTACTAAATGGAACTCTTCCAAGAAGGCACAGACAAATTGTGTCTATTTTGACCACTACTAAGCCTCAACTCTCAACACACACGGGCATTATGCATGCCATTTGCACACCCACGCTCTCACACACACACACACACACACACACACACACACACACACACACACACACACCCCCCGACACACACACACACAAAATGAATACTACAATAGCCACTCCATCCCTTGTCCACTTAACTAAGACTGTGTGTGTCTGTGTGTAGGATGTAGAGAAAGTATGCACTGAATGCAATGTTTGTGAGTTGAGTGCAAGAATGCGTTCCTTGCAAGTCCATGCATTTGTACGTATGTGTACGTGCGTGCGTGAGTACAACCATGTTTACGAGTGCGCCAATATTTGCACATCTGAGGATTTTGTTTGTCAGTGTGTGTCTGTGTGCGCTGAGGTGAGAGGTTAAATGCTGGCCAATTAACATTCATCACCGAGTTCTCTAGTGTCAAATCGGCGAAGCGGACACACACACACACACACACACACACACACACACACACACACACACACACACACACACACACAGGACAACACACACAAGGAGGGTCTCTGTGTCAAACTCTCATCTCTCCTCGTCGCTGCATCTCTCTCTCTCTCCCCATCTCTCTCTGTCTCTCTCTCGGCTTGTCGGGCTGCACCACTTGTTATCTCAGGCAAACAGCGAATGTAAGACCTCCATACGATTTATTTTTCAATGTTTGGGTGGGACAGGGCGGGGGTATCCTAATGTCATCTAATCTCTATTATGGCCTTACATTTTGGAACTGTAATGTGATATTCATAGGGGCCAACGTGACAAGTCACCATACATGATAGTTTACAACACCACTGTGTTGATCTCTCTAGAGATACTAGATTTACCAAAATGTCTGTCTGTCTGTCTGTCTGTCTGTGTGCGTGTGACTCACCACATCCAAACTCACTGACTGAGTGGCTTACTAAATGTCAAGTAACTGATTTAATCATTTTAAACATAAATTAGACTCTAATTAACAAACGCATAAACTAGCTGAGTACCACACTCGTTAACATGATGTCACCATATCATCCGACTAAGTACCAGAGTTACTGACAAAGTGACATTTTCTTAAGTCTGACCTTCTCTCTTAGTGTAGGTCCTAAACTAACAGTCACGCATATACACACACATGCCACGGTTTCACAGCAACGCACACACACACACACATGCAGTGATGAGTGAGGGGGCCTGCATCTCTCGCAGCGTGTTTCTCTGCTCCGAGGCAGGAGATTCTGTCATCGCCACGGTTACTGTCAGGACGCATCACTGGTAGCCGTGGCAACTAATTAAGAACTGCCTGTCAGCCCCCATGGTCAGTATGTATGCACACACACACACACACACGCACTGCAATTAACTACCTGCCACACTCACAAACTACTCCTCCCTGTGCCTCCAAGACACACACGTAAACACACACACTTTCTGGTCAGTGCTAACTATAATTCTGCCACTACATATCAGCATTCAACGTACAAAAAGTGTTAGTCACCAAAAGTCACAGCCCTCAAGTCCCAAACACGCACACATGCGAGCTCGAGCACACGAGCACACACACACACACACGTAATTTGGATGTCTGATGCTGATACAAAATGAGGTGGCTCATCAGAACTCTTGACAAGGTGGCCATTGGCTTTTGTTTTTTTTCTAATGTACGTTTGATAGATGACTCTTCTATTGTCATCTCAACCCAGCAACAACACAGCATCACAAGAAGAGAGACCACATAATGTACATGAAGAACATTGAAATCATCACCATTCAACACACGCACAAACAAACAAATAAATAAATGAGTGAGTCCTTGCATCTGTCCACACCACATTAAACAGTCATGTGAATTATCTCACTGAACACTGTGTGTGTGTGTGTGTGTGTCTGTGTGTCTGTGTGTGTGTGTGTGTGTGTGTGTGTGTGTGTGTGTGTGTGTGTGTGTGTGTGTGTGTAGTAATGAGGCGTCACTATAAGAGAGACGTCGTCACTGAAGGTAGAGTGATCGGTGTAATGAGCAACAGAGGAGAAAGGAGAAGCGAGATGAGGAGAAGAGTGGGACATATTCATCCATCGTGTCTTTACGCTTTGATGGATCACGCATCATCTCATGCCAGCAGTGCGGCTCTGCAAGTGCTCTTAAACCTGGTTCAGGCGAAAGATTCGCAATGTGCAAAGTCCGATTTACATTTCATCGCCCAATGATGGAACATGGCGAAAATAGCCGATCTACAAGCTCACAACAGCCCACGAATGTGGCATGTTGTGAGCTCGTAGGTTGCCTATATTTTCGGTATAAATTAAAGTATAATTTATAATTTGAACATTCCGAAGAAAAATCGCAGCGGTCTATATCAACCCATAGATGACTGTTAAAAGAATTGGGAGAGGCTGACACACAACAGCGCAAACACTGGCTGACTGTGTGTGAGTAGTGCTGGTGAGTGTTACACTGGTCTGCTTTTAAAACTGGTCCAAGTATGAGCTCACACTGTATGACAGAGCAATCCACTGGTGTAAACTCTTGATAAAAATGTCACGCAGTCCGCTAGACAGATTTAAGATGGGCGTGTTTTGTGCAGTGTGTCTGTTGTCTTTGAAGCCAGTTACATGTAATGAAATCCCCCCTCCCTGCCTTACAATCCTGGACAATCCAAAACAGAGTCACCGCAGAAAGACAAATAGTGAGGCCGATTTTGGCTGAGAGAAACCCTCCAATCACAGGCGGAGAATTCCACACAGCTCATAATGTAAACACACACACAAAGCTGAGAGTAACAGGAGCAAAGTCTCTCAATCCATGTTACTCTCTCTCGGTCTCAGTCTCCTCCTTTCTGTTCTGCTCTATATGCACAGGGATGTGGGGTCAATTGCTCTCAGGCTCACATTGTGACTCTCACTTTCAGTTTACATGCATCCCCTACATTGCCAAAGAATAACTCAACTATTTGCCTCCCTATTCCCTAAAGTGGAACACTACAGTACACTACAGTTCCCATTCCAAACATACTTTGGTAGATTAATCCCAAATACTGGAAAGCACGCTCAAGACACGGAAGGCATTAACAAATAGTGATTCTCAAACATTTTCATGTCAAGGAACCTCAAATTGATGTACTATATGTATTTGGCCTCGGACCTCCCATTTGAAAATATTTTGTGCTAAGGACCCCTACAAGAGAAGAGTCGAACATTTTAAGTGTGTGTGTTTAAACTGTTCCTCATTTAGCTGGGGACCCCCGGAAGCCCCTCAAGGACTCCCGGGGGTCCTGAGATCCCACTTAAGAGAACCAGTGTTATACAGGATATGTCCTTGGGTGAGACACGGCAAAGAAAAAATGAGCACTGCATCCTAAAATCACCTCAGCCCTCCCTCTCCCACTCTGCCTCCTGCCTCTCTCTCCCTCCTGCCTGCTATCACCCCTGGCAGCCACCCTTCCCCTACCATGTGTTCCTGTATGGTCTTGTATCAACTAGATATGGAGGAGGTAAGGAATGAGAAAGTGCAGCTGGAAATGTTTATTGTGTCAGTCTGCTCTGTTCATGTGTGTGTACCCCCCCCCCCCCCTTATCACACTTCAAACAGCTAACTGCTCGGCTCTCCCAGAGTTTTTTTTATAACGTGGCATGCTACAGACTCCAATTCATTTCTATACTCCCGTTATACCATACCATAGACTCCTATTCATTCATGTATTCTAGGGAATGTAGGGATGCAATATATCGTCAATTCACGGTAACAGAAATTTCTCGATTATTATCGTGGTCCTGTGACAGCATCTAGGCATTTGGGACAAACATTTTACTATTTTTAGATAGATAGATAGAAAGATATATAAATACACCTTTATTGATCCCACAAGGGAAATTCAGTCGTTAATAGTGAAATATTTCCTTGAACAGCAGCGGAGGGATCCTATGATCACAGTGATCATATGTTCAGATGCTTGCAGGTTTTACACTGATCTTTATAACATCCCTCCTGTAGGAAACCTTAGCAGATGTTTTAAAGATCAGTGACAGATGGGTGGACTTCATGAGCAGAGCTATATTAAGCCTGAGTTATACTCAGTTGTGTGGCCGTGTCGTGCACCAAAAATAGCGAACAAGCTTGTAGATCGGCTTATGCGCGACACCGGTACGATACTAAGTATGAATCAGGTTTAACATTCACAGCTCATGTTATGACATGAAAAACTAAAAGTAGAGTCCTATAAATGTATTTATTAGTGATTTTAACTTTTTTTATATTGTGATAAATATCGTATCATAATATTATCGGATTGTGAGTTTTTAGTATCGTTATCCATTATTCTTACACCACGTTATAGAGTAGAGACCATAGATATATACACCATACAACAGATTCCAATTCATTTACAAATTATGTTATACTACATTACTTACAGACACTATTTCTTTATTCAGCTACCACACTATATTGACTCACATATATTTTCAATCATACAACCCTCCCATCTCATTAATTGGATGTTCTAAAAGAAAATACTTTCACTGAAATGTGTAACTTTGTTAGAGAAGCCCTGGATGCAAATATGGAGTCTTGACTATGGCATAAATGGCATTTATTCTGACACAAGTTGATGGTGAATGAAAACTAGGTTTGCAAGTTGTGACGGAGCATGCAAAATTAACAGTGGCAGACAAAGAGGTGGTAAGCTAAGGAGCTTCACAAAAAGAAATGGTCAACATAAAAGGTGGAAAAGTCCGTCTGTTACACAGGCCTGTGACGCGTTAATAGAGAACTTCAGTCTCCAGTTTAAGTCCCGCTTGATTGTGCAGTAAAAGCTATTCTGACGCACTTGTGGAGGCTTTAAAATCGTGTGTGACTTGAACTTCACATTAAGCAAACATGTGGGAATGATTCAGCTCTTGCTATGTGATTCAAGCAACTGTCATAACAACTCTGTAAATGTGTTAACAGCAAAACTATTTTCAAGCCCTGAGTGACACGGCTGTAAGCACACGTCACTGTCGACCCTAACGATTCCATTTGCACACATGGGTAGAAGTTTTCTGCTGGGGTTTGCTGGTTGCTCAAGAGAGCCTTTATTGTCCTGTTTCTAGGTGACATCATGCAAAAATATGATGATCATATTAACATTCCATTTGAACACATCGGTAGAGGTTTTGAGCTGGGGTCTGTGCGGTGCTGGTTGCTCACGAGAGCCTTCATTGTCCCGTTTCTAGGTGAAATCATGCAGTAATATGATGAACATATTAACATAATATACTATCCATGTGCACTGCTCTATATGAGAGGACAAAATAAGACAAACATAATCTTTATATGTGAAGCTGACCCTAGGTTTGTCTAATAAATATATGATAATAACCTGCTTTATCAAAGCTATATTGATAAGTCTTCACCAAAATAAACACTATATGTATTATTCTGTTGCAGTGGTGTACACAACTCCAACAGTATTCACTACAAACATAACAGACCACCTAATCTTTTCCAATTTCAGCATTAGCGTATCACTTTCTTTTTCTCCCTCAGTCTCACCCTACCCTGGACTGCTAACCTTAATATGCTGTTCCCTGGGAAACTCTATATGAGCAAACATACAGAGAGACTTGCTGAACACACTAACACACATGTACTTGACCGTGGTAAAGTACAAGTGGTTAGCTTGAGGCCAGAGAGAGGTAAAATGTGGCTAACCCGAACCACATGTATGGCTCTCTCCCTCTCCCTGTGTGTGTGTGTGTGTGTGTGTGTGTGTGTGTGTGTGTGTGTGTGTGTGTGTGTGTGTGTGTGTGTGTGTGTGTGTGTGTGTGTGTGTGTGTGTGTGTGTGTGTGTGTGTGTGTGTGTGTGTGTGTGTGTGTGTGTGTGTGTGTGTGTGTGTGTGTGTGTGTGTGTGTGTGTGTGTGGGTGTGTGTGTGTGTGTGTGTTATACATGGAGTAAAGCACCCATAGCTCCCAAAACACACAGATTTGCCCACCCAGCCCTCTCTCTCTCTCTCTCTCTCTCTCTCTCTCTCTCTCTCTCTCTCATGCCTGGTAGGTAGTGTGTGTGAACGAAAGCACATGACTGCCATGAACAGACCGATAAAGTTCATGGCTTTTTAACCTATTTGACCACAGAAGCTTCACACATGCTCCAGCAATGCTATGTTGTGCATTCATGCAGCTATGTAAATTCCAGCCAATTTCGACTGCTGGATGCTGAGCAGCCCTGCTCTGAACAGCTCAATGGCACTTTGACAAAACTGTTGAGGGGAGACTGTTAAAGGAGGAGTTCACCCAAAAAATTACTTATTTTCTATCAATTGCACACCCTATGAAGCCTTGAATCCATGGATTCTTTTTAGTTTTTGTCGCATTCCTAAGCCAATAATTTGTCTCCCGTCTCCTACCGGCTAATGTATCCGGTAGGAGACACAAAGTAGATTATTTGTGTCTCCTACCGGAAATACACAGGGTCATCAAATTATTGTCTTAGGATGCCACAAAAACAAAAATAAATCCATGAAATCAAGGCTTCATGGGGTGTGTAATTGATAGAAAATAAGTAATTTTTTGGGTGAACTCCTCCTTTAAGTCAATTACCCCACCCACATTTTCCACTTAATTCAGAAATTAAAACCACAATCATCAATTGTCCAAAACACACACACACACACACACACACACACACACACACACACACACACACACACACACACACACACACACACACACACACACACACACACACACACAGTGGGGTTAAGAGTAAACTGTAAATTGCTGTGTGTAACAGCACCAGCTAAATCACTGTCTGAAACAGGGAACTAACTACACTGTTATGGAATCTAACAAAGACAAAAACTGATTGTGAATGACAAAGGAACACACTCACACATGCGCAAAAACACACATTTTATAACCTGAGCTTATATTTTGTAGTTCACCTTGTTGACAAGAAATAACCTTTTCAGACAGAATGACACAGTGAGTCACTGTTACGTTTGCGTTTGTTTGTGTGCGTGTGTACGTGTGTGCGTGCGTGCGTAGGTGCGTGTGTATGAAAAGAGAAGCTGAGTATAAGAGACAAGTTGTGTCATGTAGAGGTAGCACTGTATCTGTTAACTGTTAGCCCAACAAGACAGCTCTCCTGGCACACACAGAGAGAGAGAGAGAGAGACACACACACACCTTTATTTACTTTCGGCCCAATGGAGGCACACAGAAAGTTAATCTAGCTACTTAATGAAATGAGATCGTTCTAGAGCATGGACTTGTACAGACAGGGGCAGGGAGAGGTAGGGTGTGTGTGTGTGTGTGTGTGTGTGTGTGTGTGTGTGTGTGTGTGTGTGTGTGTGTGTGTGTGTGTGTGTGTGTGTGTGTGTGTGTGTGTGTGTGTGTGTGTGTGTGTGTGTGTGTGTGTGTGTGTGTGTGTGTGTGTGCATGCGTGCGTGCGTGCATTTTGTGATTCATAGTTAAGTTGACTCAACTGAAAACAGAGCAGAAAGAAAAATCTAACAAAAGCATTCCAGAGAAGGAGTCAGATTGAGAGACCTTGGCTTGGACCAAGTTAAAGGGAGGAATCAGGCGTGAGAATGCTGTCGACATAGTAGAAAAGAATTTGCTCCTCACTGTTGAGCCATCTCCTTAAATCACAATAACATGGCCTTTGCGGTGGTTGAAATGGAATTTTCTATTTTTTTTTTTAATGAAATATATAAAATAGCAAGCTTATAAAGTGTTGCGATTTGACGCATTGTGAGTTTGTCTATTTTCGCTCTTCGGACAACGAAGTATATGGAGCTTCAGTGGCACATGGCCAGACTAGGGTGATGTAGATGGGTAACGCGTTGAATCAAACCATAAGTGAGAGTCGCTTCTGTGCACCGCTGCCTTCATCGCCGTCTTTTCATTCCTTCCTCAGACAACCAAGGCTAGATTCATGAACATGAAAGAACCACTTCAGTTTTGTCACGGTTCCTCTTGGAAGGTCGAAGCGAGGAAATAGAAGAAACGGGAGAGGAGGGGAGGGATGGGGAAAGGCAGATTATGTGAAGAAGAAAGAGGGAGAGGAACAGGAGAGGTGGAGAGAGAGAGAGGTGGAGGAGAGTACATGAGAAGAGGGGGAGGGTTTGATCAATGTTGTGTTTCTTTGTTTAGGTTAGTGGGCCATAAATTCCAAGGAGAGGGAGAAGAGCAGTGGGGGAGGGGGGGGGGGCTGAGGGGAGCGGAGTTATACTTTAGTGTGCTGGGAGAGCAGTGGCGGAGTGGAGGGAGAGGAGGGTATTTGTTTGACTGAACCAACTGATTTCTCTCCGCTCTACTAGACATAGTGGAGTCTGCTTAGTATCAACACGGCAGGGGGGAGGTGTGTGTGTTGTTGCGAACATCAACATAAAAAGATTAAGAGTCAAACGCAAAGCTGACCTGAACACCAGGCCTCAACAATAAAGGCGTTTTTAGCAGACAGATGGAAAACGACTCCATGTTTGGAGTTTTTCTTTTTACAAATGTGGAAATGTACTTTGCAGCTCTGGGTTCTTAGGTTTTCTTAGAGAAGATTGTGTGCACATCGTATGCCTGTATTTAGGCCAGGTGCTGGACATCAAGGCATCAAGGCGAGAATCAAGGAGAAGATAAAAACATCCTCACACTGTTTTTAAGCTCCAAAAACTTTATTTTATTTACTGGCGCAACGTTTCAACCCTTTTAGGTCTTCATCAGGAAAATATTTGCCTGATGAAGACCTAAAAGGTTCGAAACGTTGCGCCAGTAAATAAAAGTATGTTTTTGGAGCTTATAAAACAATGTGCAGATGTTTTTATTTTCTCCTTATATCTTTTCTATCGACAGAGACCACACCCCATTATATTTCCTCCTCACAACTCAAGAGAGCCTATACTTGCCTGCACGGTTTAGCCAGAAGATCAGCCAAAGCTAAACTTCTAGGAAGGGGCTTGAGACACTCATGCTGCTCTCACACATGCACTGTGTGCCTGATTTATAGTCTGTTGCACGCCAGTGCCACACATCGAAAATATCAGATCTACAAGCTCAGCTATGAGCTTGTAGATCGGCTAGTTTCACGCGTGCAAGTATAAATCAGGCGTGACCCTCATCTTATCTTAGACATTATCCGGAGGGCCTTTATGTGAGACCGCAAATGTCCGAATCAGTAGGACCGGACATGCAATGGACTTCAGTAACACGAGATGCAATGCTGGCAGAAAGAACGAAAGAAAGAAAACAGGTGGCCGGTGGACATGGGGCTTCACGCATAGTAAATTCCATGACCCTTGTACCTATGGAACCCATTCACAAGCCATTTTTAGAATTCCCTAAATGCATGGTCACCAATCTGCAAAGACAGGTTCTTCATCTGTGAAAAGGCTGTCTAGAGAGTCAGGGTACACCAGACTGCAATCTTAGCGCTTACATGAAACAAATCCCCTTTCCCACTTGTATAAAATGGCTGTAATTTACGGGTATATTTAATTTTGGCATCCTGTGGTTAATACTGGTTGAGCATATTCTATTATGAAAGACATTTTGAACCCAAGGCAAGAGTTTGTTTGTGATATTTGGACGGAACATTACAAATACTTCTTTTGATGTTTTGTTTTGATGTTTTGTATTTATTTAGATTTGCTCTAGTTCATTTAAATCACTGCTAAAATGACACACTATGGAGCATGCTAAATTATGATGCAAGTCATTGAAAGTCTTGATGCAAGTCATTAGAGATTGAAGTTATATTAACTTGAAGTATAAACGTTCTTGTTAATGATGGAAAACTATACCCCTCTAAACTCAAAACTAACCGTAAATTGCTCGTAATATTTCAGTAATTCAGATATTTTCTTTTAAGATATTTTGGGATTTTCTGCCTATAATGATAGTAGAGAGAGAGACGGGTAGTGACACAAAACTCATGGGGCTCTGAAATCGAACCTGTGACTTGTGCATTAGAGCAATGTGGTATGCGCCTTAACCGCTATTATGAATTATTCATTGTATTTACGAATTGGATCATTCTAACTAATTTAATATTCATAGTAGTGTTTAATTGTACAGCAGTCGGGGAGAATATGTTAAGCATGCAAAATTTAGGATTTAACTTCAATATTTAGATGTGGAGACACGCACTGTTCATTGAATGATTGATTGAACACTTTATCAGTCAAAGATGTAAACAGCACGGAAATACAATAACACTCGGGCTAAAAGGATAACACAAAATCGTCCTGGGAACTTGTTTCCATCGTGGTCCTATCAGGGGCGGGTAGGTACTCGTGTGGGTGTGGCGGCCTTGCCGTCTGTTCATCAACCATAGATGAGAAAAAGTCGGACAGACCTTCGAACAGACAGATAACACCTTGTGTAACATCACTTAGAGTGGGAAAAAATAGCTGCAGAATATCTCTGACAAGATTAATTCTCTGTTCACGCAGATAGACACATTCATCTATCTGTATCGTCAGCAAAGATGTATGGTGGGGAATGAGATGATAATCTTAATGGACTACTGGTCATCTGTCTCTAAGCCCTGATATGTGTGTGTGTGTGTGTGTGTGTGTGTGTGTGTGTGTGTGTGTGTGTGTGTGTGTGTGTGTGTGTGTGTGTGTGTGTGTGTGTGTGTGTGTGTGTGTGTGTGTGTGTGTGTGTGTGTGTGTGTGTGTGTGTGTGTGTGTGTGTGTGTGTGCGCTCGCTCGCACACGCACGCACACACACACAGGGTGTTTATCGGTTTGTATCTAGAAAGCTTGCTCTTTTCCTCTCCAACTGAAATCAGCTTAAAAGTAGAGGAACGACAACCACATCTCTGAAATCCTTAGTTATTTTAGGACCCTACCTCACAAAAGGGAAAAGTCCTGATTTAATAATGAATATTTTTACATTTCTACAAAACGAATGTGTAAAGGGGAAAATGATCTGTGTATGATGAAAGAATCCTCAATTGAAACAAATAGAAATGCAATACGCTCTAGAAAATAAATCCCATCCTTGTTTTTGTGATATCAGGTCTCGTTGGTATACAAGTGGGACTGTGGCCCGTGGGGTTTTAATATGACACTAACAAACAGAGATCTGAAATGGAGAGTTAATCCACTACACATACATTGCCAATGGGTGTGTGTGTGTGTGTGTGTGTGTGTGTGTGTGTGTGTGTGTGTGTGTGTGTGTGTGTGTGTGTGTGTGTGTGTGTGTGTGTGTGTGTGTGTGTGTGTGTGTGTGTGTGTGTGTGTGTGTGTGTTTGTGTTTCATGACAGATGTCTTCTTAACTGGACTAATGGAAATCACTTCAGCTGCAGCCCAAATAGCCCTACACACAGGCGCACGCACAGATGCCTTTTGGCTATGTTAACATGCCTAGTCTACCTGAAAGCTTAGGCTCATATACCTAGCCTCCCCCCAACACACACACACACACACACACACAGGCTGTCAAACCTATTCAATATGCAGGCAAAATCCCCTACCTCAAGTAAAAAGGCACAGCGAACATTTTCTAGACAATTTATCTTTCCGTTTGAACAAACAAGTACGTAACTCTATTGTTATAGCTCTAGCAAAAGCTGTAAATCAGTTTGTCTCCCTGTGCTTGATACTATGGCTTAACAATATGTTCCTGTTGAGTAGCTTCATCATAATCAAAAGAGGGGGAAAAAGGACTCCCTACATCCCTTTAGTAGAAAAACAATCGAATCATATGGATCTTGGGATCCACATTGGAATGGCGTGGACCCAATGTGAATCTCAGACTTAATCTGGCCAGCCTGAGACGTCAAAAAAGTTAAGTAACATTATTTTTGTGGCTTCTGGCAGTTCACAAGAAATTTGTCCCTGATCTGTCCGGCAGTTTGAGAGAAGCTCTGAACACAGAGACAGACAGGCAGACTCTCTTATAGATGCCTAGAGTCCTGCAGGCAGCGGGCCGTAAAAAACTAAAAGGGGTAACAGCCTGTGATACTGAAAGCTGGAAGATGAAGTCAGCTGTCAGTGTGATAAAGGATCAATTAAAGAGCTTGGTTTTCTGCAATACCTCACTGTTTGTACCCACAATTTGACCTTGAAATACTGTACTATTGACATCTTAGACACCTCACCCGACCCATGATGCGAGTGACCTTAGATTTTTCTTATAGCATACCATAGTTTTTATATTTTCATTGACTTGACATTTTTCAGAGCAATGACTACTGCTGTGATCATGCATACACCGAGTGTATTGTGTGACGTGTACTATGTTACTAACCAGTCAAAAAACAAGTCCTCATTAACACATACTGTGAGACAAGAGGCAGCAAGACAACGAGAAGAGAAGAGAAGAGAAGAGAAGAGAAGAGAAGAGAAGAGAAGAGAAGAGAAGAGAAGAGAAGAGAAGAGAAGAGAAGAGAAGAGAAGAGAAGAGAAGAGAAGAGAAGAGAAGAGAAGAGAAGAGAAGAGAAGAGAAGAGAAGAGAAGAGAATCTCAAACATAAACAGTTTGCCGGAGTGAACAAAGTTACAGAGTTCCTTTTAATAAAGACCTGGCTCAACTGAACAAACAACACCTGTAGACTTCAAACTTCCAGACAGTTGTCCAAGTACAGACAAGGAGACAGAGCCTGGCAGATGGAGACATGCACGGAGACGAATGCCTGACAAAAAAAAAACACAAAATAGCCCTGGAGAGTGTCTGTCAACTAATTTAATACTGAACCAATGGTTCCCTAAAGCACCATGTCATTATAGATGCCCCCTGAAAGTTCAAAGTAGCAACAAAAAATCTCCTTTACATCAAACAGTAGGCTATACATTACCAACAAAGAGTTTCATGGCATTAAAAATACTCTATAATGTTCTGTGTAGGACCAAATACGTAGGCCCATAAGGCATGACATGGTTCTGCTCTAAAATCTACAGTGTTAAAAAAAACACTGTGTCAAGGAAAAGATGGCTTGGAGATCACTAAGCAAGTGGACGTAGGTGAAATCGCTACTAAAGCATGGAGTGAAGGAGGGATGGAGGGTTACGAATGACCTTGTTAGATGGGTTGTCTGTATAGTAAAAACAATTATAAATAAGGCTTCGGAACAGTGATGATCGTTATGATGGTGGTGATGACGACGATGATAATGGATGATAAAGCTCAGCTCTTGGCTGGCCAATCATAACTCACCCTTCTCAGAGCGTCCCATGTGAGCTGGGTCCAATAGAAGCAACAGAGAATAACAACATTAGATTGGATAGCACATATACACATAGTACTGTACAGTACTGTATACATACTGCACACAGTGACTACACACCATGCACACAGTGGCTGTGTTGTACAGCATGTGGATCCACACATCTCTTCAGTCACATTTCTGCCATGTTCTATAACATTCCATTCCCAACAACAAGAAATATCTCAAACTTGGCTGCAGTAGGTGGATGAAAATATGCAATACTGTTTTGATTGTCCTGAACTGTTGAAATGAAAACATCAAAACCACAATCCAATCACAGTTTCATCGTTTGTACAGGGAGAAATTTCATGAAATTGAATTTGGTTTCTAACGGAAATATGGGACCAAAAAATAATACACTGGCTGTAGTGACAAATCTCATCAAGTTGAAACAAGCACAAATGCCAGAAAATGAAGCAATTTTCTTTTTTTTACCAGATCTCTCTCTCTCTCACACACACACACACACACACACACACACACACACACACACACACACACACACACACACACACACACACACACACACACACACACACACACACACACACACACACACACACACACACACACACACACACACACACACACACACACACACACACACAATGAGGACAATTAATTCACCTACAATTTTTTCCCAACACCCTCATCACTGTGTGTCTAGCCTTAGCCTTTACACTCAGCCATTTTGAACCCCAACCCCTACCTAGAATTAATACTTTCTCCAACGAGGTTTATTGTGGTGATATTTGAGCCTCAGTAAATGGCAAAGACATCATCTCTCTCTCTCTCACATGCACTCACAACAGCCAGATTCTCCATTAGTATATCATTATCACCTCAATGCGACTGCCCTTTGGATTACACAGCTGGTACTGAGGCTACTCACATCTGTGTGTGTTTCTGTGTATGACAGAAGACTGTGTGAGCCTGTGTATGTGCATGTGTTTGTGTCTGTGTAATGTAATTAATCAGTTGGAAGCGTTGATTACTTAATCAGCCATTAGAGGCCAGCGTGTGCGTGTGTGTGTCCGTGTGTTAGTGCACAAAGCAGTGGCAGGTTTCAAGTCGTCTTGTTACAGCAGCTGTGAAGCCGACGAGAAGAGAGTCGTTGCTGTCGGGAGGAAACCTTGTGTGTCCAAAAATGTTCCTTTTTTGTTATTTTAAAAACATTTTAAGTACGGTAGTTAAAATAGTGACCTACAAGCTCGCTTGTAGGTCAGCTATTTTAACAATGTGTGTGCAGCACTCTACTGATGAAGTAGGGCATTAATTTATGAAAAAAATTAAAGTTGAAATTTGGAGATATGAGGTTTATGCACGACAGCAACAAGATGATACATAGTCCAATGTGCTCATCAGAGGAGGGAAGTGTACATAATCCAGCTCCCCGTTAATTTCTAATGAAGGATTACTATTGTGCTGATTTTGGTGTTCTGCATCACCACCCCTGTTTTATCATCATTATTATCATTATTATCAACATCTATAAAGCATGACCCAGAACAGAGGAATGTCCAGCAGGATGTCCTTCTAGTACAGTGAAGTAAGACTATTAAAGAAAAAAAAGTGCATGTCCTATACTCACAAGGCCAGCAGTTCAAAAGCAAAATAAAGCATGAAAAAGCATGATCTTTGTCACATGTCTCTTTCTTCATTTCCCTCTATCTTTGCTTTTAGTCAAGCTAAGAGGGCAAGGCAGTAAGGACGGCAATGTCAGCTCTGGTCGGACACTCTTTGGTACCAAGATAAGTACCAAGATATCTTGAAGACTACTGGCTGGATTGCCATTCAAATTGCTAAGCGCATGCATGCTCCCCAGAGGATGAACCCGACTGATTTTGGTGACCACATGGCCTTTCCTCTAGCGCCCCTTTAGGCCAAAATAACTAATTACACCCACAATATCTGAAAAATAATGCCGAGCTTACTCATGCTACCCAGAGGATGAATCCTAACCATTTGAGTGACTTCATAACTGTCTTCTAGCACCATCCTCAGGCCAAAATGTAATGTTTGCACACAAGAATCTTTCTTACAATCCAATAGCCAGATTGTAGAATGAAGGCTGCCGGTGGCTTTTCCTCTAGCACCACACTTAGGCCACTTGTTTTCCTTTTGTAGCTTATTTTTTTCTTTCAGTACTTTCTTTTATTTCACTTTAAAGCTTTTGCTGTTGGTTCAAACCACATTGGTCCAGTTGTGTGTAAAGAGCAGCACAACCTCTAGGGGCTGCTAGCAGTGCTTTTAGAGTCTAAAATTTAGACCTTGTTCCGTTTCTTCCTGTCTCTCGCCGTTTCTCTCTTGTTCGCTCTATGTCTTGCTCTCTCCACGAGGTAAATAAGTAGCTGGAGACAGAGGTACATTTCAAACACAAGAAACGTACACAGTCTAATAAGGGATGAACTGATGAATGCTCTCGCCCAGATTAATAACATTACCCCCACACACACACGACTGCATGCACACACTAATAAGGCACCGGCTGAGAAAAGGAGACAGTATTTTCAAAGGAACATATTTCCTTTATTGATATGTGTAGAACAGGTATACTGAATAAAGCAGCCTTTGATTTGAATAAAGGACTAAATGGCAGAAAAACATCTTACATATTTCCCTCCAAAGAAATTCTATTTTTGAGGATGGAAATGTTGCCTAATGTCCATTCCTCTGTGATTAAAAAATTGATAGCACCTAAAAATGTAACTTGGAAGAAAAGAAACTGCCTTAGATTGTTTGCCTTTTTTGCAAAAGGGGACATTTTACATGAAGATGATGAAATGTAAATGATAGCAAATCATTACACATGATTGCCTGTCAATGGACTTATGAGAGACTTGAAAGCATCAGAGAGATTTGCGGAGAGAGATGCACAAGCAAATGGGCTGAGATAGAGGGGAGCACAAACACACAAAGAAAGACATACATGTGCAGTGACACAAATGCGTGTACACATCACACATGCATGTGTGGTGTTTGCACATGCACACGCGCACACACATACACACACACCCTCCCTCCTGCCAGTTTCAGTCCCTTGTGATAGCCCTGGTGGAGATGTGCACATCCACAAGCCAGCGCTGCTCCCCCCCCACACTTTTCATCAGCGAAACAACATGACAAGATATTTAATTTAATCCACCAAATGTAGCCAAGAAATATTTCTAATTAAACCAACTTAGTTTTAATGTTCAAATACTACTGTCTTTTTTCTTTTCTTTTTTACTATTTTAATTATACCAACTGAGTTGTCATGTTCTATTGCAGCACAGGCTTCTAATTCATCTGGATCACTAATGGAAGACAATTATTTCACTTCATTAAGATTAAAGACGGTTAGAATCTGTGTCACTATACGCAATCAGAGAGGAGAGAGGTTTACATGGAAAAATAAGCCAAATTAACATAAACCCACTTATTGACTTTGTAAAGGCAGAGAGTGAGGAAATGAACTGCGCACACACACACACACACACACACACACACACACACACACACACACACACACACACACACACACACACACACACACACACACACACACACACACACACACACACACACACACACACACACACACACACAATGATGGGCCAAAGCACTGCGAGAGAGACATGAGGAAAAATAACCCTTTGACTTGATGAGAGGAGAAACAGATATGGGGGATAGATAGTTAATGATAAAATTAAGACAAACATCATGAATGTGTTGATATGATATGATGTGTGGTTTGAAATGATTTGTAACTGGGCTTTCTCTGTCATCCTCTACTATGGCTGTTTAAATTGCACCAAGCAGCCAGGAAAGCAATGCTGCCTCAATGGCTTAACGATGCTTCTTCTCACTGCTAGAATATCGGTTGTATCAATAATCGATTATGCCAGGTTTATACACTTCTTAAGCCCTGTATAGGCCTATTTTATACTTTGGCTATGTAAATATAACTGATCTACAAGTTCACAAGCTTGTGAAATTGTAGATCTGCTATATATATTTTTTTCGTTTTTGAAGAATCTCAAAATACCACATTAACACCAGGGTTAATGTGGTTAAGCTCTGATGAACAAGTAGGTAGGATGTAAAATCGGTTATATCATTCTGTACATGGGCCTCTTTCACTAGCTATGTTCTTGTAGGTCTACCATAAGTTACCTGTCCTCAAACCTAAAGAAATCAGAGTTTATTCATAGTCTATAAGGGGAGTTAAAAGAGATAATATCACACATTAATTCAATAAAAAAAAAACTATAATTAACAGTTAATCGTTTTTTATTTTATGTTTTTCCATATGGGATCACAAACAGTTTAGGCCTATAATTAATCTAAGCACATCACTGGTTATATGGTTGGACTTTCTGAATCACTGCCATCATGTTATATTCTTCCTGTCAGCTAATGATGACCTGCCTTGCACACTAAAACAGGCCAATGTTTGACCCGTTTTTATAGTATAGTTTGTTGATTACTTTTGATGCAGTAATAGTCTTTTTTGTATTAAAAGGGTCTTAAAAGTCCTTAAATTGTCACTTCACTGTCATCTGGGGACCCCCCAAAAACATGTGGGGACCCAACCCACAGGTTGAGAACCACTGCACTAAAAACACACCATCCTAGTATTTACTTGCAAATTAACAACCCTCTCAAATTCCCCAGAGAGGGTTTCAAAGGAATTCCACGCATTTGCTCCCCTGAGAGGAGGACCAAATGGACAAACGGGGCGGCGGGGGAGGGGTATGAGGATATAGGGTAATAAAACCACACTAATAAACTGGTCATTAATGACCGGGTAATTAATCCGAAGTCATTAAACGAACCACAGTTTTAATGCCAATGAACGCAGGACCAAAAAAAGTGTGCATGGCATCGTTTTATGGCGCTTTTTGCTTATATTCCCAACACGTACAGCCAGGGAATACTGTGTGTTTCACGGGCTGAAGCACAACACTGTCTCTGTGTTGTCCATAAAGTCACATTAGTTGCGTTTTACGGCGATTTTGAGGTCAAGAGGATAAGAGACAGCTTTGTCGTTTGATCTGTCTCTTTCTCCCAGTCTTGGACTGTCTCTGTCTGTCTGTCTGTCTGTCTTTCGTTCCCTGTCTCTTGTCTCTCTACCTGTCTTTTGAAATGTTTGCTTAGTATGAGCGACTTTGGGCTTGTTATTCTGTAAATATTGGTAGTTGCCTATTTGGGCTTGTTTCCTAATGTTGTGGTTCTTAAACATTTTCATGTCCCCCCCAAATTAATAATGTATTTGTCTGCGGGCAACCATCTGAAAACATGTTATGCCAGGGACCCCCGTACAATAGTTGTGTTGCTAAAATGTTTTAAAAATATTCCACTTTTTTTTTAATTTTCTTCCAAATAATAATAAATTAAAAAAAAGCAATGTATTATGTTTAAAGGGCGCAGGGCTCGCTTCTTTTGTGCTTGTTTTCATAGACCTGGTTGCTTGTTTCTTTCTCAAAACCTGGCAACACTTATCTCGGACTGTCTCTGTCTGTCCGTCTTTCTCCCGTTCCCTGTCTGTCTCTCTACTCTACCTGTCTTTTGCTCTTCTCTCCGAGATAGTTAGTTTAGTGAGTTCTGAGCAGAGCGACTGAATGAATGCGGAACTAAAGCACTGAACAGCAGACATCCAGACAGGTATATAGACAAACAGACAGGTATATAGACAGACAGACAGGTATATAGACAAACAGACAGGTATATTATAGCCTACATGCCCTCTTCAAAACAGGGAGGAATCACGTTTCTTTTAGTCCAAAAACAAGGTTCGTTTCGTTAGTCAAACAGACGGAGCGCGTCTCTTATCTACTATGCCACCTCAAAGTGCCCCAGATCAGAAAGTGGGGGGGAAAGGCTATTCACCTTCCGTCATTCTGGTAGAAATACGTCCGTGAACTGCATAAAGTTACGTTTTAAAAGGTTTCTGTATTGTCGGATACTAGATAGGTGACTACAGTGCATTCGCTACATTTACTGCTGTGCGAAGTTCCTCACGAAACAGGCAAACACCGCCGTGGGTTAGATCTTTTTTTGCATGGTGAATTAAGTAGTTTCATCTTAGCATTTGGTCTATAAATGCTGAAAGGCGAACTGATCCTTGTTGTTGGCGTGTTGATCCACCAACAAAATGAAACATCTGAACTTTAATATAGTCCGGAGCTGTAGGTATAGCTACCGGGGGTCCGTGTCCAACTGTCCATTCACCCAGGACTCTAGCTGTGGCATGTAAACGTTTTATTACAGTGCAACGAAATGGAATGTATGGTTCAACAGTTAACACAAATACACGATATAGTTGTTTTGTAGCCTAACTACTACGAAGCTTCAACTAGACTTTAGGTGTGC
>NC_137616.1:16379071-16466571 GCF_963280865.1 Gymnoscopelus braueri
ACAAAGAAAGGAGTACATGTTGACACATTTCTGTTCATTCTGAGTTATTAATTACAGTTTGCAGGGTATATTGTCATTCTCACATCAAGGTTTTGTTTTGCAGTTAGATTTTTGGAGAAACATCATGTACATGGGAACAGAGTGGCTCCAATGTGGAACTCAGACTCCATGTGGCCAACCTGTGATGTCAGTCGTTGTCCAACAAAAACACTGTACTTTCTACTGAAAAAAAAGTTGAAAGCAGGTAGTTTTGGATGAACGACTCGGTCATTCAATGAATTATAAATCAGCCTTTACTCTGCCCTCAAAGGGAGCTGGACCATATTGCTGAAATTTTGAGAGGTTTTGGGGGCTCGAGCAAAAAAATAAAAAGAAACACAGGGGGTGTTGGGGGCACACGTGTGCCTAAAATTACTTTTGGGCAAGGACAAAATGTCCTTGTTTAAGTAGGGTACTGATTGTTTGATAGATAATTTGTACTGAAGATGATGGACAAGGTAATTCAACACAAAGATAAACTAACAAAGACATTGCATGAGGGACTATGTGACATCAGGGTCAAGGGCCATGGCTCCTGGTTCCCTGTGGGCTCCACCTGTTTACATGATGATTAACACCGCATAGCAGCACAGGGTGCTAAATAACTAGTTTTATTGCTTTTGTCTTATGTTCAGGGTTGTTTCAGTTCATAACATTTCGTAACATGCTACAGTAAAACAATGAATAGAGTAGGTTAGATTTCCAAAAATCTTAACCCGAAGGCAAATCGTGTAAATTTATGACATATTTGTTTTCTAGGGGTATTAAGGGCTTCAAATGCCTCAAAATGGACCATTTAAAGACGGCGACCCCCACAATGTTGAAATACTTTAAAAACTCTTATATTTTTGATGTATTTCATATTTTCGTATATGGGGAATCCAATTGCATTCTGATTTGAGATCAAATGTGAGGAAACTGCTTTAAACTCTATATTGTGGAAATTGTATTATTTGTGAATATTCTTTCCAACCAACTTTCTTGCTCACATGACTTTATAACATACTGTATCTGCTGTCAAATAAATAATATATATGGGCAGTGTGTGTGAGTGAGGAGGTAAGAGTGTCTCTGGTCTAATAGTTTAGTGAACCTATAGTATAGGTTGCCCCTCAGGTAGGTAGAGGGAAGTACGGAGGTTGGGGGTCACTGAAAAGTCATAGAGGCCAAGAAGGCCCAAGGCTTCTCCCCTCTCCTATGTCCGAAGTGAAAAACCTCAGCTGGCTCAGACATATCCTATTTCTCCCATCAAGGCTATAGGGTGGGGCACTTGGGAGCCCAGGAGGAGTGCTCATATAGGCTGTTGGAGAGAGTGGGGCGAGTCTGTCCTCGGTGGTGGTTCTAAGACCTCCATGTGGTGCATGGCTATCGTAAGTCAGTCTGGCTCACTGGATAGTCCCGCTGGTCCCTAGTGGACCTCCAGGCAGATCGTGCTGGCTCCTATGCCCCAAAGATAGGCACTCGTGGGCGGACATAGGTAGCGAGGAGTAGCATGTCGTGCATGGCTGTGTGTCAGGCAGACAGACATATCCCATTGTCAGACTTTTTCTAAGACCAGTAATATTACCAGGGGTCCCCAGTCCCCACCCAGTAACTTATCATTATGGCTCACAGGGCCCTGGGCTGTTCCCCTCTCCATAGTTAAAAAGCTCCAGACCAAAAACACAGGGTGTATGCGGATAGCAATCTTGTCTGTCAGATAGCAGCAGGGACATGGCACCTTATTGGCTTGGAGGTGGCTTACAGTAGGATCATAATGGGAAGACTGGAGCCCAGGGCATCATGGGCTGTTCACCTTTCTTTTTGCAACAAGCAAAGGTGAACCCTATCCCCTAGACACCCAGTAGACAAGATCTGACAACTGTACAGTGACCTCCACATCCTCTCTAGGCCCATAATGTCTCTCCACTGTATCCCTACTGAGGAACCCATCTTCCCCACCCCTGACAGCCCAGCTCAGTCCCAGAGTCTGGAGCTTTTCAAAGCCGTAGAGGGGAGAGGGGGACAGCCCAGGACTTAGGACTTCCTTCCAGCCTCCACACCCACTCACACCCTGACACCCCTCTACCACCCCAGCCCTGCTACACTCCCGCACTGACCCTCTTACTGACCTCCACGCCAGCACCCACTCGGCACTCCTCACCTAAAGACCTCTACACACTGTACGATATTTGAAATGGTCGGCGAGTGAACAGATCGTTAAGCATTTCACATTGCACGAGTTTCTCTCTTGAAATCGGGCTAAATATATCGTTTTGATTCTCGCACGATTGATTGGTCTGCGACAGGGGTTCACTGATTGCAAGATATTTCACCACGATGTGATCCCGACCCAATACATACATTTGTTTTTATTCCAAACGTCTCACGAAAACGTGAAAGGCTCCCGTGATATATGCGCGAGACCGTGCAGGACGCTAATGATTGACATTAAATAATTCTCAATTTCTCTGTATTTCTCTCTCTCTCTCCCTCTCTGAAACAAATGTTTCAAAAGTCAACCAGTGTTGCCGTGTCCGCTTATTTAAGCGAGTTGCTTGTAAAAAATATTGGTGGTTGCGTTTATTTTTAGCTTATTTCCAAAGTGTAGTTGCTTATTTGGCTTTATTTCTTAATGTTGCTTTTTTTCTTTGAAAATAGCTGCGACGCGCTGTGAGCTTGTAGATCGGCTATTTTATTTGTATATAGGTTTAAAGTGCTCATGCAGCCTATAGTCGCTTTTGTTGGGCTTGTTTTCATAGACCTGGTTGCTTATTTCTCGCGCAAAACCTGGCAATACTGTTCAGAGACACATACCTGGGTCACACACACACACACACACACACACACACACACACACACACAGCTCTCTCTCTCTCTCTCTGTCTGCACTCTGCAAGCCCTATTCCTCTCTAATAATAAACAGCCCCATCGTTGAGCAGGCTCGCTCACTCTATCAATCTGTTTATCATGTTTATCTAATACAGGACTGCACTGTCTGTAGTCTGTACGGTAATATTGCGGTTCTAGGACTAGCCACGGACTGAGATCGGTGGTTTTCTCGGCGATCACCAAAAAATATCCCGAGAGCCAAATCGGGTCAAATATCGTACAGTGTGTAGAGGCTATTAAGGAGGTACCAGGCCCCCTAGGTGGCTTGTAGTATTTGAGAAATTGCAATAAACTAATAAAGCTACATTTTAATTTACATGCACCCAGTAATATGCTGTATACTTTCACACAAAGGGTTTGTGATGAGAGGGAAAAGTGAGTCTATAAATGTGTTTGTTCACATTTGATCTCAATTCAGAATATGGCATTGGATTCCCCATAATGAAAACCTAAAAAAAGAGCACATTTCAATCAAGTTTCACAAAGATATGTTTTTTTAAATATATAATTCAGCATAGTGGTGGCCGCCATCTTTAAATGGTCCATTATGAGGCAATTTTTGAGCTGGACATGGATTTGGATTCAGCACCCCTTAATACCCATAGAAAACAGAAATCATAAATCAACACGATTTGCCTTCGCCCTTCAGCACTATCTTTTGAAATGCTGCCTAGTCTAGAAGAGTAATATAGTTTACAAGTACCGAGTAGTGAGATTACATTAATCTGTTAGCAATGGCAATTGTATTTTCTGTAAAAACAATGTTTGACAGGAAAATACATTTTACAAGTCTGTAAATCTGTATATGAATAAGTAACTAATGGTAGCCAGTTTATGCTAGCCAAGGTTCTACTTTGCTGATCACGATATCAAGCAGGGCGCCTGATGGAGGGGAATGGAACTGGTTGAAATAATGTGTTCCTTCCACGTGCTACATCCAACCGGGGAAACTCCCCCCTGACAGGTGATAAGAAGCGGTCTGCTTACTCCTCATGTGTTGAAGGAAGCATGAGTAGCGCCCAGGATTACACGCTTAGGCATTGGCACTGGGTGAAAAATAGGGGTTACAAAATCGTGGGATAAAAAATTAAGGAGAAAATCAAGCAGGGCATTGTTGAAGGTGCTTAAAGGGTAAGACCACTTTAGTAGAGGTTTGGGTTGTGTAGTTACCTTGCCATGATGTAACTCCAAAGGTGGGCAAGAAATCAAAAATAATTGCTCCATTGATTAGAAATTGATAATTCAAAATATGCTCCTCATTGACTTACATTGTACGGTAAAACAGCTCTCAAAGTCACTCTTTTAGCACATAAATGAACCCAAACATAGCTGATTCAGACAATATAGAGCATCACCAAACCCAGTACTGTTTGTTTTTTTAATAAAAATGTCAACTT
This sequence comes from Gymnoscopelus braueri, assembly GCF_963280865.1. NCBI lineage: Eukaryota > Metazoa > Chordata > Actinopteri > Myctophiformes > Myctophidae > Gymnoscopelus > Gymnoscopelus braueri. The sequence continues at coordinate 16,383,379 of NC_137616.1, forward strand.
CCTGTTGATTTTACTATTTGAAGATCTGGATCCGGATCCGCCGATCCAATCCGGGTTTTCTACTTATTAAAAATGGCAAAATCAACAGGAAGTTGACATTTTTATTTAAAAAAAAAACAGTACTGGGTTTGGTGATGTTCTATATTGTCTGAATCAACTTTGTTTGCGTTCGTTTTTGTGCTAAAAGAGTGACTTTGAGAGCAGTTTTACCGTACAATCAATGAGGAGCATATTTTGAATTATCAATTTCTAATCAATGGAGCAATTATTTTTCATTTCTTGCCCACCTTTGGAGTTACATCATGGCAAGGTAACTACACAACCCAAACCTCTACCAAAGTGGTCTTGCCCTTTAAGGATAAACAAGTGAAATTGGAAGTGATGAAACAGAAAAAAATTGAATTGGAATTCTATAAAATTGAATCTGATTAATGCGTTCTCGCTACTGATTGAATGGAATTGCGATCCCACCTGAATTTGTTTTTCTGTTTACTAAAGAGATGGAGAGATGAGGAGACCCCTGAAGAAACACTCTATAGCAATGATTACTATCAGAATATAGAGCTTTAACCTTTTAACAAAAGATTGTTTTGTTTTTAACCAATAAATATCACTTACAGCAACTTTAACCTGTGAAAGGAAGACAGTCCTTTCCAACTCTGCTGCATACATCTTGACAATAACACCTAAAGATGTTAAGTTATACTCCATTGTGTGACTGTAGCTTGCCGAAAATAGGCAACCTACAAGCTCACAACATGTTGCATTGTGAGCTTCTAGTTTAGCTATTCTCGGCGAGGGACGCCGTTGTACGACAAAGTACAAACCAAGATTAACAGAGCAATGAAGACAGCAAGAAAACAGCTTCCCTTACCAACAGGCCATTTGTTCAAAAAGGATTGCAGGTAACTAAAACATTGATTTCCCCTTCAGTCGTCCTTAAAATGGATATGTCTGGTGTTAAAATGGATATGTCTGGTGTTAAAATGGATATGTATGGTGTTAAATTAGTGGATGCCATTCTGTCACCACTTAAAAAATAAAATTAAAATATATATAACAAAGGATCAGGGAAAAGGAGTATGAAAAGAGGAGGGTGGGAGGAGAGCAAAGATGAAGAAAAGTGTGGGGTTTATGTCTGGTAGATAAAAGAAAGGAGGAGATCAGAGCGAGAGCAAAGTGAATGTACTAAAACATCTCAAGGCTAAAGGTTTAAAAAGAATGGCACTGTTGATGTCTGCCTCCAGAAAGTCAATGTGAGTGCAGTTTTTCAGTGCACTTTGAAAAAAGGCAAGTAGAAAAATTAAATGTTTGAATGTTTGACTTTACAAGGTTCTGTGTTCATTAACCACATGAACCACAGCATCCCTATTATTATGGGCAAGGCATAATAGGTGAACTTTTGGCAAAAATCTGACAAATGTTCAGTGAAAATAGCTGATCTGATCTGAAGCTCACCACGCGTCGCAACATGTCACAACGTGTCACAGTGCGTTTGAGCTTATTGATCGGCTACTTTTGGCCAACAGATTTGGTTGTAGAGGGAAAAAAGATGGGGACCATGTACAGACCCCTGGGGGACCCCAGTCAATGAAGTATACAGGGCTTAATTTTAGGCCCCAACGATCACATAAATTCACAATTCGAAGGAAAGAAAAGGGTGTTTTTGTGTTTTCGTTTGCATAATTTGAATGAGAGAAGCTGAAAGAATAGATGAAACAAATGGAATGATGAATGGTGGTCTGGTCTCTCCTGATCACTGCATCGCAGACGGACAGAGAGACAGCAGAGAGACGGGAGGAAGGGTAGAGTAGACAAGACATACATGGGATGAGAAGAGAAAGCCGGGGAGTGAGAAGGTGTTTAGAGGGGGAGAGAAAACGAGGGGAGGGGGCCAAGGAGCCAGGAGGAGTGTGGTAGTGGGAAAAGAAAGCCGACGAGAGGAGAGGAATGGATATAGGATAGGAGCAGGAGAGAGGAGCCAAAAAGAGAGGACGAGGGGAGGAGGAGAAGAGAGGAGAATGGCTCCTTTTTGTAGACGGAGTTGGCAATCCTCCCCGTTAACACAACACACACACACACACACGCACACGCACACGCACACACTCACTCACTCACTCACTCACTCACTCACTCACTCACACTCTCTCTCTCTCTCTCTCTCTTTCTCTCTCTCTCTCTCTCTCTCTCTCTCTCTCTCTCTCTCTCTCTCTCTCTCACACACACACACATAATTTATATTATATAGTCAGGGTCTGCGTGAGAGAGATATGCGTATCTCAAGGTAGGGTTACTGCTGTGTGTTTCTCTGTTTGTGTATATGAGGTAGCAGGACGAGAAAAAGTATGTGTAGCCTATGTACGTGCATGATGATGTGACTGAGAGCAAGTGTGTGCGTGCATGCGCGCACACGCACGCGTGCATGTGTGTGTGTGTGTGTGTGTGTGTGTGTGTGTGTGTGTGTGTGTGTGTGAAAAGAATCGTTTCTCTCATGCCCGTTCATGGCTGAGGTATGAAACCTGGCATGAAGCCGCGCACATGCACGCACACACAGGACGACAAGCGCACATACCTGGACACAAGCATGCACACATTAAAAGCCAGTTTTTCAGCCTATCATTCAACATATTGTGACACAGGTTGTTGTGTACTCCGGTGCATCACTGATGTTAGTTGTCCGGCAACTAGCTCAAGGTAACGCCGGCCTGAATAGCTTTTGTTTTCGTCTTTTTTCCAAAAAGCGTGAACCAACATGGGGGTCACAGAAAATGATTAAAATGAAGGCCCCTGGATTATGGGTTTTAGGCCGTGACAACGTTTCCCTTGAAAAGATGAGTCTCCAGAGACATGCTGGAACAATGCTGCTCATGTCCTCGTCGTTGGTGAATGCATGCGTGGGTGTCCGTCTGTCCGTCTGTCCGTCTGTCTGCCTGCCATTGTGTCTGTCTGTATATCTGCCTGACTTCAAACAGCAAAACCCAGTGTTTATTCTATTTCCGCCGTGCGGAAAGCCTGGTGATGCTGGCTAGTTTATCCCGAACATGTACAAAACTGGCCCCTTACGGCCCAGTTTTTTATACTTTCACAGTTAAATTAAACACTGTTCATGTTTTTCCTGTCAGCCAGTCTGTTTGTCTGTCAGCCTGTCTGTCTGTATGTCTGCCAAACTGCCTCTCTGACTGCCAAGCCTGCATATCAGTATCCCTGCCTGCCTCTCTGTCCGTCTGTCACCGTGTCTGTCTGTACACCTTTTCACAGCTCTGTCCCCATGTGGCTTTCTACCTGTCTACCTGCCGCCTGAATGATTAGTCTCCTCTTGTAATGTGCTTAGATGAATAGTAGGCCTACGTACAGTATACTGTACACTCCCTGCTGGAATGTTCCTATGTTTCCAGCATTTAGATGAGATTAGATTAGATTAGTTTAGATTAGATTAGATTACGCTTTATTGCCCCTGCTGGAGATTTGTTTTCACAGCACTGTTCAACACAAAAACATAGTAGCATACAATACAACATACAGGTCATACATTGACAAACCGTTAAAGGGGAAGACCACTCATTTTCAACATTGAACTATGTCTTTAATACACCTTAGAGCTGTTGTGTGGAAATAAGAAAAAAGTCCCCCCCCTTCTGTGTTGCCTAGAAAAGGATAATTGATTGAGGTCATATGATCAGTGACATACGCAGCGTGTACTTTTGGCTCCGCCCCCTTAGCCAAAAGTACACCCTGCGTATGTCACTGATCACATGACCTCAATCAATTATCCAGTAGTTCAATGTTGAAAATGAGTGGTCTTCCCCTTTAAATACATCTCCAGACCATACATCCTTACCTCCTAACATCCTGACCTCCTAGCACACAACATTGTTAGTGAGACATTTTATTTAACTAGAGGTTCGGGCCGCTACGCAGCCCTCACATCTAGAGTTCACCTCCTATCCGACTGATATCCTTCACAATACGATTTTCTCGCGATTTTTTTAAACACACATTTGTTTTCCAGACAATTTCTTTAAATGATTTATCTTACACAAATCCAGTATTTCCTTCTGTTTTATTTTTTTTTGCAATACTGTGTTTTCTCTTATCCTCTTTTCAATACAGTTGCAAATGACTGAAAACTCTAATTGTTTTAATCAATTCTCTTACAATTTATTTTCTTCACTTTTTTACGCTCCCTCTGCTGTTTGCATCGCGATACAGTTTTTTATTAAATCGATTTAAATTGTCACCAGTTTGAATCGATTTTAATCGATTTACGCTAAATCGTTACATGTCTATAGGATAGGATGCTGCAAAGGCAGAGTGGACACAACTCCCACTAGTAAGCTTTCTTTTCCAAAGTTCTATATTTCTGTGTCTGTCCAGATGGCAGTAATGTGAAGTGAAGATTATAGGAATACTAATAAAACAGGCACAGCTGCTTTTTTGGCTAGACTACTTTGATGTGTGATGATTTATCTAAAGATATTCATCATCATCCAGCAATATATTCATTCATCTTCATCCAGCAATAGACTAATGTACCACTCCTATCTATTCAAGCCCCTCCATTTGCTGTAGCTGTGGAATGATCGGTCATTCCACGCTTGAATTGCACTCATTTTCCAAAGTTACTGGACAAACCTCTCATCTCTCAAGCCTAGTTTTAGACTGAAGGTTCGTGACGAGACAAAACCATTTTAAGCCTGAATGGTGTCAGCCCTATGCTCCCTCAGTTTAGGGCTATTTATCAGGCTTGGGGTTAGGTTTGGGGTTAGGGATAGGCTTGGGGTAAGGGATAGAGTTGGGCTTGGGGATAGGCTTGGGGTTAGGCATAGAGTTGGGGTTAGGGATAAAGTTGGGGGGTTGTGGTTAGGGATAGGCTTGGGGTTCGGCATAGGGTTGGGATTGCTATTTTCTGTGTGCGACACTGTCGTATGACAGAGCATACATTAAGCGTTAGATTACAGTGGTTCTCAAAGTGGGGTCCAGGGACCCTCAGGGTTCCTTAAGGGTTAGGGTTCCAAATGGACCCTTAACAGGGGTCCTTAAAATAAAAAAAAGTTTGAGAACCACTGCATTAGAATCAGAAGAACACACTGGAGCAGCTCGGATAATCATAAGCCTCTTTATTAAGGTGCTAAGTATAAAAAGTAAGAGTCGTGACTCAGAGGAAGATGCAGAAGCATCAAAACGTCAGGCTTATATTTGTCCGAGCTGCTCCCGTGTGTTGTTCTTCTGATGCTGTTGTGTCCCGCTCCCGTGACGCACCTCACCTGCCTTCAGGCCCGTTCAAACTGAGCACTATAACTATAACTATAAAACATATAGTTTTAAAAATTGTCAAGTGGAAGTCAAGTGGATGGCACAGTTCTATAACTATAAAAGAAAATACAATGGTGAACGATATAGTTATAGTTATCGTTGTTATAGTGCTCAGTGTGAATGGCACATTCACCTGGCTGAGGCACGGCAGAACTCCCTTTCTTCACTGCAGCATTAGAACGTTGCAGAATTTAGCCCTAAGATCTGTGCGACGCAGATATGCCTCCCTCATCCGTTTTTTCACCTGGAGACTCCCGTCCAGGACAGGCTTCAGACGCGGCTACTGCAGGAGACTTGGCTCAAGATCTGAACCCATTTGATTTGGCGTTAGGAACCCATTGGGACCGCATGCGCTTGCTGACATGGACCTCAGGCAGGGTTCGAACCCACGACCATCCGCACGAAAGGCGTGTGCTCTAACCGCTACACTAGGGCGGAAAAAATGCCTCTCCATTGCAACAAAACCAAAAGTGTTGGAAGAACAGCGGCTACACAGGGAGCCATCAATCTCTCCTAACAAGTGTAGCTGTTGTATTGTTGAACGTTATAGCTGCCGTGCAAAGGCCTGCACAATGTTGTTGTGTGTGTGTGTGTTTGTGTGGGTGGGTCTCTCTGCGTGCGTCTGTGTGTCTCTTGCTTGTCTGAGAGAATTTCATGTCCAGCTTGGCCGTGAAAGGCTGGCACTGCCCAGTTGTCTGTTTCACTGTTACCATGACGATGCCCGCCATGCCAGGACAATGCCATATGGTTGCCATGGCAACGTGACATCTTTTGGCCGCCGCCCGCAAGCCAGGTGTGTCTGCCAGCTGGTAATGACAGGTGGATGGTGTGTGTGTGTGTGTGTGTGTGTGTGTGTGTGTGTGTGTGTGTGTGTGTGTGTGTGTGTGTGTGTGTGTGTGTGTGTGTGTGTGTGTGTGTGTGTGTGTGTGTGTGTGTGCGTGCGTGCGTGCGTGCGTGCGTGCGTGCGTGCGTGCGTGCGTGCGTGCGTGCGTGCGTGCGTGCGTGCGTGCGTGCGTGCGTGCGTGCGTGCGTGCGTGCGTGCGTGCGTGCGTGCGTGCGTGCACAGCGAATAAAACAAAGTAGAACAGAATAGAAAAAGAAAAGAATATTAAAGTGGAGCAGAGCAATACCTTTTATTATACATTCATAGGTGTTACATTACACATACATGTTTAATGGACTCAAAGTTTAGTGTTTTCATTTGTGCCATTAGATGCATATATTGATATTCTAACCGGTTTTAACCACTTAAACCCCTACATTTCGTTGACCGGGTCCCTTGGGGGTCTGTACTTGGTCCCCTCTTTTTTCGTCTACACTGAATCTCTTCGCGGAAAATAGCCAATCTTTAGATGCTATTTTGGACCAATATTAAACTATTGTCCAGAATAGGGGGTTTAATGTTGTTACACCCTAAACTTCGTCATGCAACAAATAGTGAAAATAGCCAATCTAAAAGCTTGTTGCGTCGAGATATTTAGAAAACATTTGAAAATCTTTGCTAATCAATGATGCCCAAAATAGGGAATTCAGGTTGAAAGTGGTTAAATGGATTTCTCCAGCCCGCATCACAGCACATGTACAGTGGTTTTCAAACACTTTCATGTCAAAGACCCCCAAAATGTATTTGGCCTCTGACCCCTATTTGAAAAGATTTTATGCCAGGGACCACCATATAAGGGCAGTTCACACTGAGCACTACAACTATAACTATAAAAACATAGTTTTAAAAATCGTTCACACTAACTATATCAAAAAATACACTGGCGAACGATATACTTACAGTTATCATTATAGTTATAGTGCTTAGTGTGAACGGCTCTTAAGAAAAGATCTTGTCAATATCTGTCAAGACACTTTTGCCAAATCTACAAGCTCTCAACGCATCGCCATGCGACATGTTGTGACCTTATATAGATCTGCTCAAGTGTTAAAACAGTTCGGCATTTTGCTGGGGACCCCCTGGAACCCCCTCAAGGACCCCTGGGGGTCCCCGGACCCCACTTTGAGACCCTGTGGTACAGTTGGCCCATGTAAAACCCTCACGTCACAAAAGGCCATCTGAGGATTTGACTTAATGATAAATCAGTATGTTAGGAGAGGCAGGACTCAGGAGGCAGGTGACATGAGAAATGACACCAACACGGGGAGTGTGTGCAAGAGTTTGCTCTTGCCAGAGGAGAGTTTGTGTGTGCATTTCCGTGTTGTCTGTGTGCAGTGGTGTGTTTTATGCACTCTGTGTGTGTGTGTGTGTGTGTGTGTGTGTGTGTGTGTGTGTGTGTGTGTGTGTGTGTGTGTGTGTGTGTGTGTGTGTGTGTGTGTGTGTGTGTGTGTGTGTGTGTGTGTGTGTGTGTGTGCGCGCGTGTGTGTGTGTGCATGTCTTTGCCTGTGGAGAGGAGAAGAGGTAAATTCATATCTGAGTGTTTTTGCTACAGGCGTGGTAATTATGGCAGTTTTTAATAACCATGCTTTATAATCATTTAGCACTGATGATACACGTACGGAACACACACACACACACACACACACACACACACACACACACACACACACACACACACACAGCTCTTGAGGCACTAATGAATTTAGATGTGATAGGCACTGAAGCTGAACTTCGAGGGGTGGGGGGGTGGCAGTGAGGAGAGAGAGAGAGAGAGGGTGAGGGTGAGTGAGTGAGTGAGTGAGTGAGTGAGTGAGTGAGTGAGTGAGTGAGAGAGATAGACTCACAGTGATACACAAATATTAATGAAAACAATACGACACAGACACAGTAAAGCTTGATTCACAATTTGGTGATAAAGTGTGGCGTGATGTTATTATCTGTGTTATTATCTATGTTATTATCTCTGCTTCTGGTCAGACTGAATTAGATACATGCGTTTCCTCTTGGGAAATGTTGTCTGATCTGTTTGATATTTATGTTTGATAACATCACAATTTAACAATATCATTAAAAGCATACAGTGTGTTGGGCCAAGGGGTTAAGGCGCATACCACATATATAGGCTCTAATTCAGCCTGACAGTGAGTTACGAGTTCGATTCCCGGGCCTGATGACCTTTTCTGCACGTCACTCCCTGTTTCCTGTCACTCTACACTGTACTATTCAAATAAAGGCAGAAAAGCCCCCACAAAAAGCCAAAGAATCATTTTAATTAAAAGATAAGCGCAAATAAGATGTAAGATCTAATTCATTATTTGTCACTGTATATTTGCACATACGTGAAATTTGCATTAGCTGATCTACAAGCTCACAACACGTTGCTTTGCGAATCGTGAGCATGAGCTTGTAGGTCGCTATTTTTTATATCTTACGAAGAAGTACAGTATATACTTTAGGGCTTAAAGTTGTACAATGCAGAATCACACATAACGATTTTTTGCAACCTCTGCTGGTCACTACCGTCACTGCATACAATTTCCGTGGTCCTCGATTACCCAGAATTCCATTCGTTTTCACCGGAAGCCGGAAGCGTTTCAAAAAGCGATCTTTTAATTGTTTTATACTATCTACGGATCGTTTCTCTTAGCCAGTGGAGCATTAGTTACCATGAGCTGTGCTTTCTTTTTCTGTTCTTTTTCGATCTTCCAATCCTACATTCTCTTAAAATCAGCGTGAGGTTCCTTTTTGATATTAGCGCGGTAGTTCCTGGCCAAACAGGAAACCGTTTGCGTTAGTTCCTGGCCACAAACAGGAAACCAGTGCATTTCCGCCTCCGTTTTCCGGCCAGATGACGTCATTTCCCCGGGAAAGTCCCCCCCTTCACCGTTTCAATAGTAAATATATAAATAAAAGGCTTCCGGGGGTGAAATTCATGGAGTGGGTGTTGTGAAACTTTTGCCACTCACAAAAGATATACAATTTAACTTTAGTTTTGTTGAAAACGTTACCTAGTATGCCTTTAAGTAAGTAAGAACAATGTCCCTCCCTGTTTTTTTTTTCTAAGGAAAGGAATTCAGGGCTGCATTCATGTCGCTATAAATCAGACTTAACTCTGTGTTTAGGGTCATAATATTTCCACTTTTCCATCACTGTGCTGTATTGATGGTTTTTCATCAAAGTGTGTAGATTATTAGATTATCTGTTGTATTATCTTTTCCTTTCTGTACTGTTGTGTTGTCCCATCATTCTCTCTCTCTCTCTCTCTCTCTCCTCTCCTCTCCTCTCCTCTCCTCTCCTCTCCTCTCCTCTCCTCTCCTCTCCTCTCCTCTCCTCTCCTCTCCTCTCCTCTCCTCTCCTCTCCTCTCCTCTCCTCTCCTCTCCTCTCCTCTCCTCTCATGTGTTTAGACAGGTACTGACTGTGGTGGTAGCTGCCACTGAATTGCTGGCTGAGATGGGTCATTAGCTCTTCGCCTCGCTATCGATCTCAGGGGAGAAAGCGAGGAGAAAGCGAGGGATGGCGAGAAAGACGAGAGCGATGGACAGTGACACAGACGAGAAAGGTGTGTATGTGTTGGGGGTGGTGATAGAGGAAGGCACAAGTAAGAATCAGAGAGACAGAGGGAAGGAGAGAGAGATAGAGAGAGAGAGGGAGCATGGCAGTGCCCTCATTAGATTGAGGGGAACGGTGGCGACTCAAGCATTGAATTGAAAGACAACGAAAGGATTGTCTGGGATTTAAATTGGACACACTTTCAAACAATGCCTTCTTTGCACTTAGTAATGTCAAAACTCTCATCTGTGGCCAATGTTTGAGGTGCAGGTTTCCTAATATGCCATGCTGCTGTACATTCAGCTGTATTCAGATCATTATGGCAACACAAACTAAAGTGTAACTTTGTTTATGTCCACCTCAGGCTTCTAAACAAACTCTAGTAACAGAACATCATTTGAATAACGATCCACAAATCCTTGTGAAACCGCCGGAAAATGCAACATGTAACATGCAAAATGTAACAGGCACTTCATAATTATTATTAATTATTATGATTATGATTATGATTATTTATTAGATAAGCGATTACATTTTTAACCGCATTGTAGCCTGTGTGAGCACTTCAAAAAGTGTAGGGAAGGCATCCATCCATCCATCCATCCATCCATCCATTATTCCTTTGATAAATCCTTGCTTGCCTAGGTGATTTATTTTCATCCCATTTTAATAACAGCACTCTGTAATTCATTTGAAAGGTGTGCTGCTATTAATGCACAGCGTGTCACTTTTTCAGCAGCAGCACATTTACATATGTTTAGTTGGTGTGGCGTTGACGCCACAACCACATGCAGCACAGCTTTTGAAGTTTTTGCACAGGGATCTGTGCAGAAGGCTGATTATAGGCTACTTAGTTGCTCGTCGGTGTCAAGCACTGAAAATAGCAGATCTTCAAGCTCAGAAGGCCTTCTGAGCTTGCAGATCAGCTATTTTCCACGCGTGACACAGACACGCAACTAAGTGTAACTGAGGCTTGACTGTGTCTTAAAATCCCTCCATCAGCGACCCTCTGTCCATCTCTCCCTTCATCTGGCGGTTTCCTAACAGGCTGTGACATCACTGCGGTTGTGTTTATTGATTAAAACGCTGGCAGCCTTCAGGAAGTTGGAAATAAGAGCCCAATCCTATCACGGCCAGGCCTAATGCCATTAGTAGCTCCCATTGGCTGGCTGGTTGCTCGAGTAACCTGATTAGCAGTAAAGCAGTTTGATGTTAATGAGGTTTGCTCTTATTGGTGTCTGATCAAATCACATCACGCACTCACACACGCACACGCGCACACACACACACACACACACACACACACACACACACACACACACACACACACACACACACACACACACACACACACACACACACACACACACACACACACACACACACACTTGCACTTAAGACACTCAGAGGCGCTCTCAATTTCTAAAATCTAAACAAAACAAACTGCACTCAATCTGTAAATACCCTGTTACAGTACCTGACCTTATGCACATGTAACTGTATGGATGCATATGTGTGTGTGTGTGTGTGTGTGTATACATTACTGCACATTCTATAATCCAGATACAAATTTCTGCCATTTTCTCTTTTTACACTTTTAACTGTACTAATAGCCAACTATATATATTTTGTTTATTTATTTGTCTCTTTTTCTTTCTATTTTATAATTTATTTCCATTTTTATTACATCCACTATCATTATTATTATTATTATTGTGGGATCGCTTTAGCTATGTTATCTTCACTAGTTATTATTATTATTATTCCGTTTTTGGATTGGTCAAGCTTCACGTGACATCACAATATGTAATATAAATAGGTAAGAACTAATCAGGAACAGTACTTTCTAGTGTGATACTATCAACATTCATCCTTAGCGATCCCACACTGTTTCTTCAGGAACAGTACTTTCTAGTTGTTATTATTATTATGATCTTGTTGTTATATTGTATGGTTGTCAGTTCCACAGTCTTGTGGAAAATGCCGCGCCGACATTTCACTGCTTGTTATCTGTATGAGTGACAAGTAAACCCCACTTGAATCTGGAATCTCTTGAATACATATAGGGTTGCAGGTCGTCGCTGTCTGGTGGAAACCTTATATGTCCAAAACCGTTCATTTTTCATTTAAAAAATAGTGAAAATAGCTGATCTGCAGGCGTTGTGAACTTGTAGATCTACTATTTTCACTACTTTAGTGTGACACTCTTGTATGATGATGAATTAGGGCATTAATTTACGAAAAACATAAAATGTTGAAATATGGAGATACAAGGTTTCTGCCCGACGCGCACACACACACACACACACTATAATTTGATACACCGTCCTGAACCCTGCCACTGAAAACGACATTCTTCATACTCCCAAACATGGGCTCACAGAGACAATAAACGTGGGGCCCAGAAACCATCACTATTTAGGTGTGGCAGTAAACTTCAACAGGGAGACATAACAGAGGAACTGTACTGTACTGCAGTGGTTCTCAAAGTGGGCTCCGGGGACCCCCGGGGGTCATTGAGGGGCTTCCTGTACTGTGCTGTACTGTACTGTACTGTCCTGTCCTGTGCTGTGCTGTACTGTACTGTACTGTACTGTACTGTACTGTACTGTACTGTACTGTACTGTACTGTACTGTACTGTACTGTACTGTACTGTACTGTACTGCAGTGGTTCTCAACCTGTGGGTCAGGACCCCCAGGGGGGTCCCCACATGATTTTTGGGGGGTCCCCAGGTGACAGTCAAGTGACAATTTAAGGACCTTTAAGACCTTATTAATACCTTAAAAAAGAGGAAGAAAAAGATAATTACTGCATCAAAAGTAATCAACAAGCTATACTATAATAACTGGTCAAACATTGTCCAAATTGTCAAATAATAAGAAAGGGCCAACATTTAGAAAATAGCCGATTTACAAGCAACGTGAGGCCTTGTGAGCTTGTAGATCTGCTATTCTCACAAAATCTATCTGTGGAACCAAGTCAAACCAAATGGAATGCCTCAACTCCTACATTCCAAGTACTTATCAAGGTGGGGGGTCCCCAGTTAAAATATGATTATTTTTGAGGGTCACGGCCTGAAAAGGTTGAGAACCACTACTGTACTGTACTGTACTGTACTGTACTGTACTGTACTGTACTGTACTGTACTGTACTGTACTGTACTGTACTGTACACAGCAGCATTCCTCTGCAGTGAACAAACATCAAATCCTTCCAAGCAGGAAGGATCCGAACACGTCAACACTGCTCATTCCCATCCAGACTATTTCCACATATACAGTCACACCCTCTGTGAAACCAAATACAAACCAACTACAAACCTGTTCTTGTGGACTTTGTTTACACAGTCAGATCAACACAAAGGCTATGTTCAGTCTGGCAGGCCAAATCAGATTTTTTTCTGGCAGTTTGAAATGTGATTGAAATGTGATTTCTTTTCATGATTTATATATACCGGTGTGTGTGTGTGTGTGTGTGTGTGTGTGTGTGTGTGTGTGTGTGTGTGTGTGTGTGTGTGTGTGTGTGTGTGTGTGTGTGTGTGTGTATAAATATATATATTTATTTATTTTTGGAAGAAATATGGCATGAAATAACATCTCAATGTCTAAAAAATAAAATGACAATATGGGCAAATTGAAATGGGGGCCGTGTCATAGCCTATGCTGGGGATCTGATGGCGTATCCCCCTGGTAGGGTGGGCCACGAGGGTATTGCAAGTGGGCCTCCAAAGATTTGAATGAAAATATATAACATTAATATTAAAAAGCGATACCAAATTCAAACCTGATTTCTAAGCATTATGTGTCAGCCTGGATGATCAGACATCAAAACATGATCTATGCTTTGTCGTACAATTATGTCGCTCACTGAAAAAATATATCAATCATTAAATATATCACTAGCATGACGGCAGGGGAGCAGATGAGACTAGCACTGGCAGAGTTATTTTTTCTTTAAAAGAAATGAAATGGAATATTGGCTCCTTTTTATTATTATTTTATTTCATTTCATTTGTGTCTCTTGGGCTAGATCTGTGCGGGCCGCGCGAATGTGTGTGTATAGGTGCGGGATTTCCTATTCCTTTGTAGGTTGAAATGCCAACTCCTCCTTTCACTCTCACTGATTCCCTTATAATTACAGTAATCAGCCTTGCAATTATACTGCAGAATAGAGAACACTAGAGAGAGCGAGCGTAAGCCACTATCCGCTTCTATTCTGAGGGGAGTGAACGAGAGAGGGTAGAGAGAGAGAGAGGTAGGGGGGAGAGAGAATAAAAGGAGAGAGAGAGAGAGAAATAAACCAAGAAAGACCCAACAAGAGAAGGAGAGGGTTTCTCCTGAAAGGTGATAATAAGAAGCCTTTTAAAGAACAAATGAAAATGTCATTTCTCCCACCTCCTCCTTCCGTCTCCTCTCCTCTCCTCCGCTCGCCTCCTCCCCTCTGTCCTACAGAGGGATAATGAGAGAGAAAGAGGGAGAGAACAAGTGTTTCTCAACATGAAACCTTTTGTAGAGACATCGCCACCCCAACCACCCCCCACCCCCCCCCACCCCTTCACTCACACTCCCCCATCTCCCTTTCTCTCGACTTGTGCTCCGTGTCCTTATCTCACCCCCGACTCTCCTCTCCTCTCCTCTCCTCTCCTCTCCTCTCCTCTCCTCTCCTCCTCTCCTCTCCTGTCCCTTCCTCCTCCTCCTCCTCTTGTTATATCTCCACATCTCCCCTCCTTCCTCCACTCCCCTATACCGTCTTTCTCGTTCATCCCCCTCACTCTTTTTCTTTTTCTGTTTTATTTTAATTAAGATGCCTCCCCCTCCTCCCCCCCAAAAACCTCATCATTTATTTCTCCCTCCATCTCGGCTGGTCTTCTATGCGAAACATTAATTCCAGGTTGTTATGGAGCGACAGGTTTTCACTGGACACTGGGGCAGAGGCCGGGCTATTTCACTTCCTTCACAGGTGTTACCAATGATAGGCCTACTAATGAAGGCTCTGTTCCATTTAGTGTAGAACAGTGGTTCTCAGATTTTTCAGATTTCCACGACCCCCATAACTCTCAGAGTTACACACCCGTAAGGGGCCATTTGGAAACCCCTTAAGGAACCATGAGGGTCCCTGGACCCAAATTTTAGACCCACTGGTGTTACAGAGTGTTTCCAGTGAGCCAACATGCACAATATCAGAACCCTGACTCTGTTTGACCAGAATGGAACAGAGCCTAGTATCATTGGTAACACCTGTGAATGTCTTCACAATATGGCTGCTGTGCATCGAGCCTATTGGAAAAGGTCAGGCTGTGGCTATAGAACGCTGGCGGTTTAACCACTTAAACCCCATGAGCCGAGTCCCACAGGGCGCTATACAAGTGTATTTTCTGTTTTAGCTCGACATCAAATATCTCAGCTGAAAATAGCCGATCTACAAGCTTACAACGTGGACGCGAACGTTTTCCCAGAATATGGATGCTGGGGTTTAAGTGGTTTAATATTAGTGCCGTTCCCTTCGTTCAAGAAGAAGCTCCGTTATGCCGGATATATACTAGCCTGGCATGGCCAGACTAATATCACTGCGTAGATATTCGTGTGGAATCTCTGTGTGGAACCTGCATTTCCAAGGCATTTGCATAGGCTACTGGTTCCTGATTGTTGCCCACTTCGGGGGCAGCTAAATCCAATCACAACCGAGAGGGGCCAGACTAATCTGCCGAGGGCCTGGCAGATTCGTCCGGTTTCCAGGCTAGATTTATACTCCTTCGTATGACTGTGCCCCATCCCGGAAATAGCACATCTACAAGCTCACAAGACATAGATAGGGCTTGTAGATCGGCATTGTAAATGAGGCTTTACACGATAAAGATTTTTTTTACTAGGATCAACCTGTTTCACTGTGGCTTCACTCTGAGATGTTACAAAAAGCAACAAGGCAGGTGAATTCAGTGGTTCTCAAAGTGGATTCCAGGGGTTTCTTTAGGGGGTTCTAAATGGACCCTTACAAGTCTGTAACTCTGACAGTATACAAATGGAACCAAATGGACCCGTTAGGGTCCATTTTGGATTTGTGTACTGTCAGAGTTAAGGGGAGACCTTGACATTTTGAGAACCGCACTGGTCTAATTCATACCATGTCACATGGCCGGTGCTTGACCAAGGCCAATTGCCTATGTAATCCTGGGAGATACACTCCCTCTGCCAGCCTAGGGAGAGCCTAGAGCCGAGCTCATGCCTCCTTCAATGCATGAGAGCTAGCAAGCCGCTTCTTTTCACCTGACAGGGGGGAGTTTCCCTGGTTAGACGTAGCACGTGGAAGGAACAAGTTACTCCAACCAGTTCCTTTCCCCTCCATCAGGCGCCCCGGCTGACCAGGGGGAGGCAGTATAGAGACCAGCATTACTGCATGTTTTTGTGAGGGTACCTACCCTAGGGGACACGGGGAGAACATGCAAACTCCACACAGAGAACTGAACATCAGACATTTTATTTGAGTGATACGGTCATGTGACAAAGTGTAATTTAGCCCTATTTTCCAACAGTATAGAAATGGAGTCCAGTGGCAGCGCCCCCATATGGATTAGTGCTGTGGTTCTCAACCTTTTCTGGACCAGGGCCCACTTGAACATCTGGAAGGTGTTCGCGGCCCACCCATCTGACCGCTTAACAGTTAACTGTTAAATGAAAAACCCACTTTTCAAGGTTTTAAAGACAAAATAGCATGAATTTGTTTTTACATAATTGTTTTATATTAACGTTATATTATCATTTAACATCTTAGTGTTTTGCCAATTACTTATGGGGGGGGCCCACTTGCAAATCCTCAAGGCCCACCAGAATGCCAAAAAGACAGTCTTCATGGCCTTCTCCAAAAGACCAGTTGTGTTGGAGTCCTCAAATGTGTTTCTGGGTGGGGAGGAACTTGAACTTGTCCCAGAGTTCAAGTACCTCGGAGTCATACTAGACTCAACCCTAACTTTTAAAAAACATGTGAAGAAAGTCACAAATACGATTAAATTCAACCTTCAAAATTTTAAACAAATTAGACCCTTCCTGACAGTTGGAGCTGCCAGATCGTATCTTCACTGTATGATCCTATCACACATTGAGTACTGTTTTACAAACTGGTCTTGCACAGGCGTGACGATCCTAAAACCCATCGAACAGCTCTACAAAAGTGCGCTCAAGGTGTTTGACAGGAAGCCTCACTCTTATCATCATTGTAACATACTCAGGAGGCTCAATTTTTTTAGCTTCGACAATTTCAAAAAGTTCAAACAGGTTGGGGTCATATACAAGACCTTACATGGTCTGTGCCCGCCCCCCCTAAGGGAATTCATTAAAAGGAAGCCTGAAAGAGGAATCAGTACCAGAGCAACCACTCGAGGAGATTGTGAAGTGCCGCACCGGCAAACAACCTTCGGTCAAAATGTCCTCTCAGTACAGGGTTGTGTAGCATGGAATGGCCTTCCTCTACATATAAGGGATTGTGCTACATTTCCATCTTTTAAATTCAATGTGAAAAGATGGTTGCTTGAAAACCAAAGCTGCAACCATTTGTGATCATATTTTAGGTTTTTTAGGCTATGTGATGTAATGTAATTGTATTTCACCGTTTGTCTGTTTTCTGATGTTATTGTTTTTCTGTCTTTATGTTTTGTGTGAGGACTGCGGATGAAAATTAGCATCTTTGCTAAATCCGGTGTATTTACGTTCATGTGACGTTCATTAATATGCTCTGTCCTGTCTAAATAAACAAATAAATAAAAATAAATAAAATAAAGTGGACCCCCAGCCTACAGGTTGAGAACCACTGCATTAGTGTAAGCCAGAGCAGTTGTTCCCAGACTTTTTAGCTCAAGACCCAAAAGAGAAATGACATGTTTGCCCGTGACCCAAACTAGTTAAAATAGCAGATCTACAAGCTCACAACGCATCGCTTCGCGAGCTTGTAGATCTGCTTTTTTCACTACTTCTTAACGTTTTTTTTACATTTTTTATTTATGGAAATTAGTAGATTTTTTACATTTTAACTACTTTTGAATTGAATAGTTTTTGTTTTTTTGTTTTTTTCTAGGAACATTTATTCGCAAAAAATATGGGTCCCAATCCACTGTTTGGGAAACAGTGAGCTAGACTGCTAGAGCATCGCGACAGGGGCCATCATTGTACGGTATGGTAATAGCTCTAACCAGGATGTGCATGTGCTGCCGACGGTGGAGCAGTCAGCCAAGTGCACCACAGGGAGCTCTCTCCCTAGGACAGCAGGTGCTTGAATAGGGCAAAAAGCCTTCTGAAGGACAAACAGCACCCCAGTAACACACTGTATGTATGTGATGATGATACAGACTGGAAAGCGCTTGAGGTGTCTCTCACAGCCCGGGGCTCAAAGGCTCAGAAAAGAGGGTGTTTTTTTGTGTTTCCCTGCGGCTGTCAGAGCCCCTGAATGAGGACAAGGATAAAGAACAAAAACTAAAGACCAGAGGGAAAAAAAAGATTGAAAAGCATTACATTTTGTAACATTCCAGAACAGCTGCTCAAAATGTACTTGCACATTATGTAGAAAAGTGACACAGTATGCCTCCTTCCGTCTTCTTCCCCATTGTGGCTAATGATATCATACCTGCATTAAGAGATTTAGGTTTATCATACCTGCCATTCTATACCTGTTCTTCTGACTTTATCTTATCTTATCTATAATGTTCTATAATATTCCTTCTATAATTAAGGAAACCTCTGTCATCAAGGGAACCTCTAGTCTATCATCAAAACCTGTCTGTTCAGCAGGGTTCTCCTCAGTGGCTTGAGCAATTGATCTGAACTTGCACACAGGCATTGACCATTGGCACACAACCGCGACGCATGTTTTTCACTTTACCAAATACTATTATTATTATTATTATTAATAACATTATTATTATTTCATCTTGTCACATTGCATTGTAGTGTTATACACTACAGTACGTGGAACATGTCCACTACCTGTAGGCCTATGCGTGAAATATTGTTGCTGTTCATGACAAGGAAAACTCAGTCGGCTGCCTGTTGAAAAATAATAACAATCATCATGATGTGGATGATAATAATCGTATTCATAAGAATCAGAACAGTGAAGACACTGAGGCATGAAACAGTTCCAAACTGATTAAATTACATTCTGATATTCCACAAAATGTTTTTGCTTCATTTAAGCAATATGACATGAGAGGGAGTGCTGTCGAACAGAATATCAGCACCGCTGTTGATAATAGTCAAGCGACTTTGAGTACCAAGAAAAGCACCATATAAATTGGATGTATTATTGTTATAATCACAGCTTGACCTTGAGTGCGATATTGCTCTCATACAGCCATTCTACAAGCTCCATGTACTAATTAACAGTAAAGCGTCAACATGTCGTCTGTCGGGTGGAAACCTCATAAGTCCAAAAAACAAAACTGTTACTTTTCAGGATTCAAATTCAAAAGTATCAAAAAAGTAGCAGATCTACAAGCTCCAAACGCTTGTGGATCTGTTACTTTTGATACTTTTGTGTGAGACTGTAGTGTGATCAAGTAGGGCATTCATTTACGAAAAAAACACAAAAATATGGAGACAAGACATTTCTGCCCAACAGCAACGATGTGTTAACCCATTAGACCTGAAGCCCATTCTACATGTCTCCTAAATCCCAACAGTATTCTGGAAAAAAAAACGTATGTTTCTATATCAGTGGTTCTCAAACTTTTTAATGTCAAGGACCCCCAAAATGATATGCATTTGGCACTCGGCGCCGCGCTATGAGCTTGTATATCTGCTATTTTTGAATAGCCAAAGTTTAAAAGAATGCTTTTTTGCTCAAATCTAAAAATGACAAAGATGCGTTCCAGGTCTTAATGGGTTAAGTGGTCAGATGGGTGGGCCACGTGCATTTTCAGAGCATGTTTATGTCTATGATCAATCAATCGATTGTGTTCCGACTTCAATGGAACTAACAACTCATTTTTGAAGGTTTTAAAGAAAAAATACCATGACTTTTTATTTATAGATTTTTTTTTTATAGCACTGTTATATTATCATTAAAAACGTAGTGTTTTGTCAATTATTTCGGGGCCCACTTGGAATACCCTCACGGGTCGCCAGTGGGCCTCAGGCCACAGGCTGAGAATGGCTGCACTACAGTATGTAATGCTGGGGAGCAGACCCAGGGGTCCCTGTGTCCAGATGGACCTGTGTGGTCAAGGATCAGCAGAACACACACTCTAGAATCTAGCCAGACTATTACAGGAGTTAGAGAGATGTTTGTGTGTGTGTGTGTGTGTGTGTGTGTGTGTGTGTGTGTGTGTGTGTGCGTGCGTGCGTGCGTGCGTGTCATGAGTGTGCAGCAGATGGGTGATTGAAAATTCAGTAAATTAATCCTCATCACAGCTCTGAGCTCTAATTACTGATTAACAACCGCTGGACTGATCCAACACACTACACAACACAACACATACACTCACGCACACGCGCACACGCACACGCGCACACACACACACACACAAACACACACACACACGCACACGCACACGCACACGCACACGCACACACACACACACGCGTACACGTACACACACGCAGGCAGACAGACACGCAGACAGACAGACAGACAGACAGACAGACAGACAGAAGTTGGCAGAAGAGAGTGAGACAGTGTGAGAAAATGTGGTGTGAAGCAAGAGAGAGAGAGAGAGAGAGAGAGAGAGAGAGAGAGAGAGAGAGAGAGAGAGAGAGAGAGAGAGAGAGAGAGAGAGAGAGAGAGAGAGAGATGCAGAGCTATAGGGGGAGAGATGGAGGGATGCAGAGAATGAGGCTCTATTGTCTTTTCATCACAGAGGCCTCATTGTTTTAAATCCACTTACACACACTGTGGTAACACAGTAACACACACGCACGCACGCACGCGCACACACACACACACACACACACACACACACACCACACACACACAAACACTGTACATAAACTAAACAAATTCACACAAACAGAAAACAATCACCCTCCCTCCCTCCCTCTCTCTCTCTCTCTCTCTCTCTCTTACACACACAAGAAAATCCTGTGCATGTGCACATGCATGCCAAATACACACATGTAATCACAAAAAAGGAAAGCATGCACACTGAGCAGCACACGATAATCAATGCATTCTCCGTTGTGTTACATGCAGAGCAACAAAAAAAAAAGCATCTGTGCTTCACGAGCATTGTTATCTCACTATGCTCTATTGTTTTTGCACTCGTTCTCTATTCTCTGGCTGTATTCTCTCAATCTCTCATGCTCCTTTTATTATGGCACAGAAAATCCATCTAAACGTCTCCTGTTGTATTTATTTATTTAGTATCTATATAGAAACATTCAACCCATTCTTCATCCTACTCTTTCACTCTATCTATCTATCTATCTATCTATCTATCTATCTATCTATCTATCTATCTATCTATCTATCTATCTATCTATCTATCTATCTATCTATCTATCTATCTATCTTCCAGTTATTCTCTCTGTCTACAGTATGTGTTAATTGTCCGGTGTAGATGTTACAGTGTGGGTTACATTGTAATGGTCAGAGGAAGACCTTGGCTATTGGAGCCACACATCAGCCTCACACATCATTCAATATAATGGACTGATGAAATGGGCTAGAGAGAGAGAGAGAGAGAGAGAGAGAAAATATAAAAGAATAATGAAAGGTAAAAGGAGGAGAGTAGAGGAGAGGAGAGGGTGAGAGACGATGGGAGAGGTAAGCACAGAAGAGAGAGAGAAAGAGAGAGAGGGAAGGAGAAGGAGATAGAGAGAGTGAGGTAGAGTCTGTGTGTGTGTGTGTGTGTGTGTGTGTGTGTGTGTGTGTGTGTGTGTGTGTGTGTGTGTGTGTGTGTGTGTGTGTGTGTGTGTGTGTGTGTGTGTGTGTGTGTGTGTGTGTGTGTGTGTGTGTGTGTGTGTGTGTGTGTGTGTGTGTGTGTGTGTGCGTGTATGTGTGCGTGTATGTGTGCGTGTGTGCACATGTGCACGTACGCTCACGCTCCACAGTTGAAAGTGCTACATTACTGCTCTAATAGATAAAGTGAGAAATGCTGAGTCGTGCGTTTCCCTCCTCTCTCCCCGACCATCTATCTAACTAACTGCTACTGGCCGAGGAAGCAACTAGAGCCACAGGAAATTACCATATAAGTTTGACTTCCTTCACCAATGGTCATATTAGGCTTATTTCCACTAGAAATGACTTTATGGGCCATTTCCACTGGACAGGGCAGTCAGGTGAACCTGGCCATTCCCTTGTTGCCCCTTCCCAGTCTTTCTTATTTTAATTGAAAAGGGACGCGGCCCCTAAACGTGCTCCACGACCCCGTGACCCATAAGAACCCATCGAAAAGCACTCACAGACTGTGCACGCTTCAACGTGAAAACTAAGCCGTTCCGTCTTTGATCCTGAAGAAGCTTCTCAGAGATGGGAGATTGTAACCACTTAAACCCTATTCACCGGAGTCCTCCAAGGCTCTCTACTAGGCCAACTGCTGTTTTTGCTGTACACCCACGCTACGCCTGCAGGCCGCATGCGGCCCATGCTTCATATTTTTGCATTGTTTTTATTGTCATAGCAACAACCAATAAACATTATAATTGTTCTCCTTTCATTGAGGACAAATCCTTAAATCAAGACAAAGACAATTGTATTCACATAAATGATTAAAGGACATTTCAACAAACATGGGAGGAAGAATTTGCTTTAATAGAGCTAAATAACAAACCGGGGTGCAGCTTCTTGGCCACAGAAAACGGGCATTCTGATATTTACCATTCTCTGATTTATTGCAACAGCAATCTGTCCACATTCTGTTTATAAATGAATCATCTCACATCATGCAAATCTTTTTGTCCAGATTTTGCCCCATAGATCAAAATGTGTCTGTTTTGTGAGTGTTTCCTTCATTTTAGACTAGCTGTGTAGTTTGTTACAATGTTTTTCTTTATGCCAGTGAAATTAGTCGCTTCACATGTCCCTAATCCATGTGGCTTGAAACAAACCAACAAAACAAAATTAGGTTAAGGCCTAACAGCTGTTGTTGTTGAGTAGCCCTGCTCTACTGTAAATATCTTCGCCGAAAATAGCAGATCTACAAGCTCACGACACATCGCGTTGTGAGCTTGTAGATCTACTATTTTTATCGAATGTTTGCCCCCCAGAATATGGACCCTAGGGTTCATGTGGTTCATTCCATAAGAGCGATTTGGGGTGTTTTGCCCACCTAGGGACTATGTTCCCCATGAACTTAATGTACAGTCCATTTCCTCCTGAAGGATGAGCTAATGGCATAGTAATGCAGGACATTAAATGACACTGAGCTACTTAGTACTGTAATGTATCCTCAGTATTCATTTTATTTTATTTTATGTATTTAGTTATTCTAAGCCAGTGGGTTTCCACACTTTCTCTTGGGATAGCTAAAGTTTTTTATAACTATTGCTTTTTTATTACCACAATTTCCACAAACTCCTCCCATGGTACTGTGTTCGGTTACTTAAGCTGAGAGTATAGCCTATCATTTTGTGGCCAGTACTTAGGTGCTGTTATGTACAGTTAGGTGTTGTGACTCACCCGGGACATGCCTTTTCAAAACATACTGCACTTTTGGTGAGCCAAGCTAACCTAACCTTGTGTATTGTAGGGACTTACAGCGACTTTGGAGAGATATTTCTCCCGAAGATATCGAAGGTTGTTTTATGATAAAACCGCAAACCAACAAAGCCCTGTCATTAACAGTGGTTATAACCAGACAGTGCCAGGGCACAGTGAACCTCTCTCTAAACACACACGCACACACACACACACACACACACACACACACACACACACACACACACACACACGCAGATCATCCTGTGTCGTGCTGTTGTGAAAGAATTGGCTATAGCAATTGCTGGCACTCATATTTCTTAAGACCGACCTTTCTCTCTCACACATGCACGCACACGCACACGCACACGTACACGCACGCACGCGCACACGTACACGCACGCACGCGCACGCGCACACGCACTCACACACACACAGACACAGAGTCACAACACAGCTTAACAGCTTTCTTCCGCACTAGTCTTGATTTCCACTGTGAGTTCTACTTATCTCTGATGCCATCGGGATCCCCGGGTCTTACAGTGTTGCCTGATTTATACTTGGATGCACATCATGTCACACGATGAAAATAGCCAATCTACAAGCTCACGACGTGTAGATCGGCAATTTCCGGTGCATGTCACCGCCGTGCAACTAAGGATAAATCAGGCATACTGTAACAGAGATATCATGAAGACCCGCTCAGACTCTGAGCAGCATGATGGCTCTGGATCCATGCAGCCTCTCCACAACATTTCTCACACTGGGAAACGTGCGCGCGTACGTGCGCATATACTTGTATTACTATACTGGGCCAAATGGCCGCACAAGTAGTAGTAGTAGAATTTGATAAATAGACGTTGTGAGGACAATTATTCTGGTCCTCACAAGAAAAATGGTTTTATGGTTTTATGATTAATTCATAGATTTTCAGAGCTATAGGCTTACAATTAGGAAAAGATGCAGATAGGGCGTTATAGGGATAGGATTAGACATAAAGGTTAGGTTTAGAGTTGTGCCTGATTTGTACTTAGCTGCGACACATCAATGGCTTATAGATTTGCAGTTTCAGGTTAAAAATTGAGAAAATGGTAAAGATTGGACTCATAAAATCACCGACCGTCCTAAAATATTTATGTCCTGTGTATGTGTGTGTTGTGTGTGTGTGTGTGTGTGTGTGTGTGTGTGTGTGTGTGTGTGTGTGTGTGTGTGTGTGTGTGTGTGTGTGTGTGTGTGTGTGTGTGTGTGTGTGTGTGTGTGTGTGTGTGTGTGTGAGAGGGTGTGTGTGTCAGATGTGGGTCATTATGTGTGTGATGGGTTCATTATCATATTCATTTTAATAATCATCTGTCCGTCTGGTCAAACCACAGCTGTCCTGCTGTAGAACTAGAACAACTAGAACACACACACATTCAAAAGGGGGATGATAGAGTACAGGCTTTGAAAGCTGTGGTCCCCATCTATAGGCACATTCACATGCAACACTTTTGGGATTCAAAAATGTCCATGTTTAAACGTCACATACAGTGACATTTTCTCTGGCGACTAGTCTATAATGGCACATCCAAAAAAGAAGAACCATTTAAGTACTGCTTTTGGAAATGTTACAAAAAAGGGAATTTTAGCGTGATTAATCAAACTGTTGGGTTAAAAAGAGAATTACTCCCCAACCTGCCACAAAAGGCAGCAGCAAGAAGCAACGGCCCCCATTCTATTCTTACCAATGCTATGGCTACGTGTTCCCCCACAGCTGCTGACCTCTCACAGACAGATTAAATGTCATCTTGGCTTATTATGCTGTTTAATTACTGTAATACCCCCATGATGCCATTAATACCACTGATGGGATACAACACTGTATTCTGTTTTTCCACGAACCATTATTAATTAAGCTGATAAGTCAGATGAGAATGGCTCCATATTTACACACACCGATGGCCTGGCCAAGAGCTGAGGCCAAGTCGTCTAGTGTTTCAACATAAAACAGGAGCTGCGTGTGTCAGAGAGTCAACCTGATGTTAGCAGGTATGTACAGGCTGTGTAATTGACCAGGCTGTTTTTAATCCACTTGCAGTATGCCCTAGTGGCTAAGAGCCTCTGCCTGAAGAAACAATCCCTACTCTCCTTCAAAAAGAGCACTTACAGGTGGCTGCAATTCGGAACTGGCCCCTGTGAAAAGTCAAAGCCTACCTTAAGGCAACTGGATTAGACGTTTGGATTTAGTGTCCTTTCTCGCACGGGAGACCAAGGGTTCGAATACCAAGCGTTACACAGTGAAAATAGTATAACACAACATTAATGACATTTTTGCAATTTCAGATAATAAAAAAAAGATGTCTGTGACGTAAAAGGGACACCAGGTTTAAAGAGTGGTGGTGTGTGGTGAAAAGATGGACAGTCAGGTGTTTTTGTAACTCATTCCAGGCACTGGCAGCCCAGTGGAGAGAGGTACGGCCGAAGGAGATACCAGGTCCATCTATGCCAAGTCATGAGTACAGGTTAGAGTCTGTGATCGGCTCTACCATTTTCAGTTGGACTCTCAGCACAAATATGACTTATAATATAATGACTAGGCAGTGGTGTAAAGTAACTAAGTACATTTAGTCAAGTACTGTACTTATGTACAATTTTGAGGTATTTTTTACTTACTGGAGTATTACTGGAGTATTTCCAAATTTCAGTACTTTTACATCTACTCTACACTACATCTCAGAGGCAAATATTATGCTTTTACTCCGCTAAAATTATTTGAAAACTAGTTACTAGTTACTTTGTAGATTTGTATTATTATTACAAAACATATATTACCCACTTCAGCCCTACATACATTTCGGCCAATGCGTCGCATCTGCTATTTTCAAAAGATTTTTATACATTTGAAAACTTGTGAAATGGGACATTCTGCATAATGAGTACTTTTATACTTTCGGTACATTTTGATACCAATACTGTTGTACTTTTACTCAACTAAATTTTGAATTCCTGACTTTTACTTGAAACGTAACATAGTATTTATACATTGCAGTAATGATACTTTTACTTAAGTAAAAAATGTGAGTACTTTTCCCACCACTGCATAAGCTTGCACTGATTGGTCAGCTGCTGTATGAGCCAATGGATAACATGGCAGCCGACCAATCAGTGTAAGCTTATAATCTGTATTATTCCTTATGCTGCATTCACACTATACCTGTGTGAAGTGTGGCTAGTATATACATTGCAGCCGAGTCACCATTGAAGCGTTGCCTGTGTTGGTCAAGCCACACTGTCTGTGCATGAAAAGGGTATAGGGTTAAGTAACACAGGGAATGCGTTTTTCTTCCATTTACGGAACGGAGCAGGAATTGTGGGGGGAGAGAGAGAGAGGGCGAGTTTAAATGTTGACACAACATAATGACTGTTTGACGCTTCATCGCATGATTGGAGCGCTGAAAAATGTTGAGTGTAATAGCTCAACTTTGATTTGTCACAGCCGTCGCACGGCGAGTTCCGGGCGTCACTTTGTAGCTTCATGTTTGCCGGCTTCCATTGAAAGTGACTTGCAAGCCTGTCGCCTTTGTTGCCGCTGGTGAGAATGCAGCATAGAAAGGCTGATAGGACAGCTTGACCAGTCAGCACAATAAAGTACCACTGTGCATTACAACTGTCTCTGTGAGTGACCTTGCTGCTTGAAGGAAGTCATTGGAGGGTTGGGTCCAACACATGGCTGAGGAGGCACAAAGAAACAAACACAGAGTGGAAGACAGCCAAAGGGGTGACAGTGTCCCCGTCCACAGGAACACAAGGAGGTCACTGAATGGTTTGAGTCGTATACAATGATGTGAATATAGCCATAACAGTCTCCAGTTCTAAACCCAATTGAACACGTACTCGTGAGAACCATAGATCTCCCGTGGATCTTACCAGTTAATTCCGTCATAAAGCAAACACCTCTCCCTGGATTGCATCTTACCGAGACACTTTATATCGGTTTGTCCTTTGTCATCTGACTGTATGTGCAAAATGGTGATAAGGCATGGAAGAGAAAGATAGCTCAAACGTGCAATTTCACATTGGAGCTACATACGCATATGACACAAACAAGCCAGTTATAGAGACAAGGATTCTGTCTGGCAAATTATGCACTGTAGTGTAGCTCTGTTTTGTCAATAAAGCTTGCCGAATCGAACTGAATTAGGAGCGAATTGGAAATGACAGAGAGGCAGGGATGGTTGGTTTTGTCTCGCTCTGACAAACTTATCACTCTGAATACAGCTCTGCTGTGGGAGGAGACTGAGGAGACTGGGACCACAGCATGCACACACACACACACACACACACACACACACACACACACACACAGATGAACACAAGCACACACACACACACACACACACACACACACCCACACCCACACCCACACCCACACATACACACACACACACACACACACACACACACACACAGAGATGCACGCACACACGCACACACACACACACACACACACACACACAGAGATGCACGCAAGCAAGCACGCACACACACAAACACACACACGCAAGCAAGCACACACACAGGTGAACACGCACTCAGAGATGCACAAACACACGCACACACGCACGTGCACCCACCCACCCACCCACACCCACACCCACACACACACACACACACACACACACACACACACACACACACACACACACACACACACACACACACGCCTTGGCTTGGCCAGCCAGATGTGAGAAGGATTAGCTAAGTTGGCAGTCAGCACAGGGCTCCTTATCCACTGAAGCTAATTCACTTTACTATGCTACCTCTCTCTGATCTGTCTGTCTGTCTCTGTCAGTCTGTCTGTCTGTCTGTCTGTCTCTTTGACTGTCTCTATCATACATGCTCACATTCTCGCTCTTTTGCTATCGCCTCTTCATTCCTTTGTTTCAGGCTTCATTTATTCAAATTTGACAAGGCAGGATACATAGTTTAAGCACAAACAGTTTTTACAGCAGTGCCAGTGAATCCTGAAATGTGTGAAACCTTATATCAGCCAACATCAAAGAACATAAAGAAAACACCTTACAGTACATCATAATCATAAAACATCATAACAACCGTACACCGACCAACATAATATGACACCATAATATCATCAACAGATGCATGAGAGTTAAATATGAACCTCAAAATAAAAGTCCTTGGTAAAACTATTAACCACTTTTGACCTGATGTCTCTACTTGGCCATGTCATAGGTGAAAGGTTTTTGGTGCTATTTTTTCACTTTCTCACTTCCCCCTCTTTCTTTCTTTCTTTCTTCCTTTCTTTCTGTTGCCTCAGGAGGCTCAGGCCTCTCCTTTATCACTCCAAGCTATAACGTGATTTATGCTTTGTTTCACGGTGGTGTTGCTCGGCGAAAATAGCCGATCTACAAGCACGCAATGTGTACCGCATTCCAGGTCTGGCTTCTTTGTTTCATTCTGAGTGTTTTGTTGGGTAGCACTTTGTGCCTACTGTCTGAAAGAGCTTTCGTTTTGTTCAGTTCTGTTCAACTTTGTGTATTAGAATACAATGAAATACTTTAATATTAATGTGCCGTTTTTGTGTCAATTTCTGAGTCAAACTGTGTGTGTGTGGGGGGGGGGGCTAGATAAGACAACAGATTGACAAAACAACAAGAACTAAACAAAACGACAATGTCATTTTTGTAAAACCAGATTGGGAATTGAAAATAGCTAATAGCTGAGACAATCTCAAAGTGTCTCCCCGGAGTACAGCCTGGCAAAGGCCAGCCCACACTCCGAAAAGTCACGGCCGGTGGGTCGCAGGATCGATAAATTCCAGGGTTTACTTTCAAGGCCCGCTACGTGCTCTGGTAGCCAGCCTATACCTGCCAGTAGTGCCTGGCCGGCCTCAGGAGCATTCTCAGCTTCCCTCGTGTTGCTTTTTCTAACTTAAACGACAGCTGACCAATCAGTGCAGGTAAAGTTCCACCACGAGCTGAACTGGCACTGCGAACGATCTTGCTACTTAAGGAACTTCCCATGTCAAATATTGACAAAACCTGGCTGCCGAACACTGTTGCTTGTTTGGTAGAATTCATGGTTGGGGAGACAGTGGAGCTTATCCTGGTCCAGAGGGACCAAAACACAGAAAACAGTGGCCTTCGATGTTTCACGGAATGGCTGCCCAACTACCAACATGTGAGGCACGCGAGCACCTTCCATATTCTGAGTCATGCAGCTCTCTCCCCACACTGCCCAGGAATTCCTGTTGTATCTTCGCTACTTTTGGAAATGTTTACCTATAATGTTTATGCCTTATATTGGGTAGCCAGGGTTAAAGTGGTTAAAGTTGACACATGCCGTATATCATCTCTCAGTTTGACGATTGCCATATCCCTGCTACCAATATGTTTTTCCCTTTTTGTTTCACCATTTTTAGCTGGAGATAGAAATCCTACTGGATGTGCACTTCCAAAACATGTCCTCTAAAGGCACAACTTGAATCTGTGGACCATCAGCAAAACAGAAATTCTGACATTGCTACAATTTTTCGTCGGGCGTGATGTAACCGCTACGGGCTATCTGTGGACGCCAGAACTAACTGTCTCACACAGATGAGACGCGTTCTGACAGGTGTCGTCCAGACGAGGTTCTGAATTTATCAGACCTCAATGTCTGGGCTAAATCGGCTCTGACGTTGTGCAGTGTGAAGCATGCGGATGCGGGTGCCTCGCTGACATTGGGGAGCTTTAAAGGAGCATGAAACCCCAGGCCAGTGGATCTCAAAATTATGCATTTCAAGCATCCCCCTTAACTCTGACAGTATACAAATGGGACCAAATGGACCCGTTTTAGGGTCCATTTGATTCCATTTGTATACTGTCAGAGAAGTTACAGACTTGTAAGGGTGAATTTAGAACCCCCCCCCCCCCCCAAAGGAACCCTGATAGTCCCTGGACCCCACTTTGAGAATCACTTCATAAGTTGTTTTCCAGCTCAGGATAAAAACTTCAGAAGGGTAGAAACATGGCAGGCCGCAGTGCATAAGGCTGGAACTTATAATACAGCTATTCATATAGCTGATGCCTCATTCATAAAAAGTAAATCGCCTTCCGAATAAAAATTGCGATGCTTTATCGCTGCCTAATCTTCGCATGTGTGGATGTACTCACCGTGATACAAGCAATAGTTCGGAAAAAATATCGTACGATGGCGATGCGGCGCATTGTGCTCGTAGATTGGCTATTTTCGCCATGACACCGGTGTACAACGGACAATAAATGAAGCATAATATAGGCCTAAGCTTTCTGAGAATATTCACCTACATTTCACCTACACCTTGTATAAATGACAGGCCCAGAAAAGGGACAGCAGGGTTAATGTGGTTAATGTTGAGGAAACACAGACCTGACGTGATTGGATTTGAGGAGAACACAGTCGTGCTACAGTGTGTGTGCCGTCTGACTGAAGCCTCATTTGAGCTTTGTCCCACGATGGTGCCGCGTGCCAGAAATAGCAGACATGCAAGCTCACTACGCGCTCCATCCGCGACACGTTGTGGAGCTTGTAGGTCGGGCTATTTTCGACGCGCAAGTCGGCGCAACACGGTCGTGCGACGAAGTATGAATCGGGCTCGAGCGTCCACAGAATGTCTGAGAGAGAGAGAGAGAGAGAGAGAGAGAGAGAGAGAGAGAGAGAGAGAGAGAGAGAGAGAGAGAGAGAGAGAGAGAGAAGATAGAGAGAGAGAGAGAGAGAAGAGAAAGAGAAAGAGAGAGAGAGAGAGAGAGAGAGAGAGAGAAAGAATGATACCTCACCTGACAACAGTGACAGGCTGACATGTTGTGTATGCGGCACATCGCCGAATGAAATGACCTTAACCCCACTGTCCGCACATAACCCACACACACACACACACACACACACACACACACACACACACACACACACACACACACACACACACACACACACACACACACACACACACACACACACACACACACACACACACACACACACTCTGTAGATGACAGGTATATTTGGTGTGTGATTTAAAGACTTTGTCACCTTTTGACACCTCCCCAACTGTGTCTGTGTATTTCTGTCTGTGCGATTACGTGTGTGTGTGTGTGTGTGTGTGTGTGTGTGTGTGTGTGTGTGTGTGTGTGTGTGTGTGTGTGTGTGTGTGTGTGTGTGTGTGTGTGTGTGTGTGTGTGTGTGTGTGTGTGTGTGTGCGTGTGTGCGTGCGTGCATGCGTGAGTAAGTATGTGCATGCGTGTGTGTGTGTGTGTGTGTGTGTGTGTGTGTGTGTGTATATGAGAGAGATGGCTCTCTCTTCTCCACTAATCCATCGTTGCGCCGTCATGGAGGCGAGATAGAGGCAGGCTGTGAAAAGGATGAGAGAAAGGATGGCGTGAAGGAGAGGAGAAAATGAAACTGTAGGAGGAGGAGAGAGAGAGAGAGAGAGAGAGAGAGAGAGAGAGAGAGAGAGAGAGAGAGAGAGAGACAGAATAGTGTATGAGTCAGCTTGGCAGGTGGATGAAAACTCTTAGGGGATAATTCACGTTTTTGCAAAGAGCGAAAAGAAAGGAAAGAAATCCAGAAACAATTAACATAAAGCTCTCTCTGTCTAAAGCAAAGAGAGACGTATCTGAGAGAGCACAAAGAAATGAAAGAAAGCCACATGAAAGGCAGACAAACCAACACATCAGTGATTCATTTGACAATAGCTTTTTAACATTTGCTCATCTTTGTTCATGGTTTAGCTGAGGTGAAATCTCTTCCTTTATTGTCACAGTTTATGACTGTATTTTGTCCCCTCTCATAAGGGACACAGTGAATCCGGGTCAATTTAACTCAGTGTACACATTTGTACTCTCTCTGAGTTACAAATGGATAAACCTACAAAAGGTTTTCAATCGGTTCTCGGAATCTGTTTTCTCAAGAGCCTGAGCAATGAATTAATTAATTAGGTCTAATGTGCCCGTGTTAATTACTGAAAGTGTGAAGAGGAACCAGGTTTTTACACCTTTTACTGTGTACAACATGGTATTGTGTATTGTGTCGAGAGAAATGTCGAGAGGCTCTGCATGATCAAACATAACAGTAAAACAGTTATCAGATTTTTCTACCAAAAATCTCATCTCAAATTAATCAATTAATTACTTCACACGACTGTGTCACTCAATAGCAAAGATAGCCAATCTACAAGCTCACAATGCGTCGCATCACGGCACGTTGAGGTTGTAGATCTGCTATCTTCGCTGCATGTCCATCTATCATAGAGTACCGAAGTCCTGACGTCACTCGTTGATCCTCTGGTTCACTTCTCTGGTCATTTCTCTATGGAGAATAACATTGGGTCATCTTAAAATTGTCTCATATAAGTATTGTGGTCCAAAAAAAAAAAAACTGTCCCGGCGATATTGTCGGGGAGGTGGCTCTGTACTGATAGCCAGTCGCTCATATTTGATACAGTCCGTTTTTGGCGAAAATGTAACTAATTCGGCAGCAGTAACATTAGCGTTTTCTCGCCGTCAGTTGATGCTTCATATCCATGTGAGTCAAACTGCCGGGATCATGTGTTTATTTTTGGAACACAGTTTGTATTTGACGCGATATTAAACTATGGGAATTCTGAATGGGGAGAAAAAATCGTGACCCAGGTAGGATGCGTAAATTACTATTTACATGCTATAGACTCTATAGCATGCCCAATATATTAGGGACACTAGGGCGTTGGTTCTCAAAGTGGGGTACGGGACATTTTTGGAAATCTTTGAATGTAATATTTGTTAAAGTGAACATTTTTAACTCAAATCTTTGCTTCTGGGGGTCCCTGGAACAAAATATTTTGACATGGGGGTCCGCAGCCAAATACATATAATTTTGGGGGTCCTTGACATGAAAAAGTTTGAGAACCACTGCACTAGGGTTCACGTGGTTGATCATTTTTCAACAGCACTCATGTTAGCATGTGAAGCATCTATGAAGCCCAGTGAACCGTGGCAGCTCTATCAGACTGATTGTCCTAGCCTCCCAATACATTTTTACCTTGTCATATATCAGCACACGAAAATGCAAAATCATCTCCCGTCTCTGCTATTTACAGTAAAGTTCGCGGTGTCTAGTTTTAATTGAGAATTAGTCGGGCAAAACGTGATTATTGATGGGGTTTATGGTGTTTTCATCATCAGAATTAACAGTGCCGCCAATGCAATATTTTTTTGCAGTGTTTTTTAAAGCCTTTCACTGCACATGAAATGGGTTATAACAATGACTCGCTCTCTCCTCTCGGTGCGTGTGTGTGTGTGTATATGTGTGTGTATATGTGTGTGTGTGTGTGTGTGTGTGTGTGTGTGTGTGTGTGTGTGTGTGTGTGTGTGTGTGTGTGTGTGTGTGTGCGTGCGTGCGTGCGTGCGTGCGTGCGTGCGTGCGTGCGTGCGTGCGTGCGTGCGTGCGTGCGTGCGTGCGTGCGTGCGTGCGTGCGTGCGTGCGTGCGTGCGTGCGTGCGTGCGTGCGTGCGTGCGTGCGTGCGTGCGTGCGTGCGTGCGTCTGCGTGCGTGCGGGCGGGCGGGCGGGCGGGCGGGCGTGTGTGTGCGCGCGCGAGTGAGCGAGCGGGAGTCTCTCAGTCTTTCTGTCTGTCTCCATGTCATCTCTCTAAGTTCATTTCAGTGAGTATTTTACTGGCATGACGCATGCATTCTACACGCTGCCAAAGCAGAAGGTGGCAAAATCAATCGCAGAGTCCCACTCGCTAAAGCAACAAATATAATGAAATATCAAAAGTAGCACAGTTTAAGTATATACAGTGTTACAATGCTCATCAGAAAAACTAAATCTGCTGATACCACTGACAGGATTTCATGCCAGAGGGAGGTGTGTGTGTGTGGGGGTGGGGGGGGGGGGACCTCTGAACTTGAGGTATACTGTGTGAACTTTGTCAGTGTAAAGAGAAGCACTCCTACTCTTTAATTAAAGATGTCTCTCGCCATCTAACAAGGGAGAATATTCCACCTCAATTAGCCCCTGAAGCAGCACTAGTGTCATATGATATCCAGACAATCTCTGCCTACTGAAATGTCTGGGGACATGTAGGCCTAGTCACAATCATTACATCGTTGTTGTCAGACAGAAACCTCTCATCTCCATATTCAAACTTTTTGTGTTTTTCCGTATATTAATGCCCTACTTGATCACACTACAGTGTCACACAAAAGCATCAACTGTAGCAGATCCACAAGCTCAAAACGCGGCGCGAAGCGAGGTGCTTTGAGCTTGTAGATCTGCTACTTTTGATATTTTTCTAATTTGAATCCTGAAAAGTAGCAGTTTCGGACATATGAGGTTTTCACCCGACAGCAACGACATAATCGCCTAATCACAGTTATTTCATGTAATCGCAATTATTCTTGCATAATCTTCAGAGTCGTTTCCATGTTGAAAAATGTTCATACATTTTTAAACACGTTCAAAAATAGATCTTCAAGCTCGTCCAACTGGTATCTACAAGCTCACAATGCAACGTGTGCTACAGTATGCAACGCGTGGTGAGCTTGATTGGCTAATTCCCCAAAAATGTTAACAATTGTTGAGTATACAATTAACACATTTTACTGTGCATGCTCTGTCTCTCCTTCACATCTCTCTCGCCCTCCCCTCCCCCCATCTGTCTCTAATTGTAAATGAATGATCAAGTAATGTTTATTAAGACTTTAGAAACAAATGTGGTTGCAAACTTTTTGATGAGCTTTTTGGAAAAGGATTGTTGTGTTCTGTGATCGGAAATAATTAAAATGTTTTTCATCATTTTCTTCATGGCTCAATTTTATTGGGGGAGGGCTTTGTAGCATAGCTCTCTCTGTGTGTGTGTGTGTGTGTGTGTGTGTGTGTGTGTGTGTGTGTGTGTGTGTGTGTGTGTGTGTGTGTGTGTGTGTGTGTGTGTGTGTGTGTGTGTGTGTGCACGCACAGTCGCACACATGCGTGTGTGTGTGTGTGTGTGTGTGTGTATGCTAGTGTGTATATATACAGTATGTGTATATCCGTTTGTGTTGTGTGAGTCAGAGGGCATGGGGTTGTGTACGTATTTGTGTGTCAGTTTGTATATACTTTATATATATATGTGTGTGTGTGTGTGTGTGTGTGTGTGTGTGTGTGTGTGTGTGTGTGTGTGTGTGTGTGTGTGTGTGTGTGTGTGTGTGTGTGCGTGCGTGCGCAGTCACAATAAAATGTTACAATGAATGATCGTGACGTCCACGGTCAAACCAGGATACTAATAAAGACGGCACAAATACAATTTGTCCTCTTCTCAATCTCTTTCCATTTCATTTGACCTTATTCAACTCATCCGACACCCCCCCCACCACACACACACACACACACACACACACACACACACACACACACACACACACACACACACACACACACACACACACACACACACACACACACACACACACACACACACACACACACACAGCCGTCTCATTTTTCTTTCTCTGTATCTACTTTATGTCAGCCTAACGCACAACTTCAGCGGAACGTGACAAATTAACCGACGCACAGATCTCCTCTTTTCTCTTCCCGTTGTGGGAACAACACAGCGAGGCAAAACCACAAACATTTAAGCAACAAAGGGACCGAGAGTAATTGCTTTTGTCGAACAAAACAAGACTACTGAGAAATTGTAGTACGCACATGCACCACTAAACGACAATCTGTGCTTTTTTTCCTTTTTGAACTAAACGTAACATTGGTTTACTGTAATGAAACAGGAGTGCATGCGATGCTTCGTAAATCTAAGCCCTCAAGTTCCCAATCAAGCGTCACTTCACCGGAATACAGTCTGTGGATTTGCTCTTTAATGTGAACACAAAAAAACAAATCATCGCCATCGGGCAGAAACCGCTTATCTCCATATTTTAACCTTTAATGTTTTTAATGTAAATGCCCTATACTTGATCATACTACAGTGTCACACAAAAATTGCAAAAATAGCAGTTCTACAAGCTCAAAACGCGTCAAGACGTGACGCGTTTTGAGCTTGTAGATCTGCTACTTTTGCTACTTTTGAATTTGAATCCTGAAAAGTAATGGTTTTGGACATATGAGGTTTCCGCCCGACAAAAATCATATTTCCAGGTATTATCAGCCTCTCCCTAATGAGGAAACATCTTGCATCGTAGAACAGCCTATCGGTCTCCATGGCGACAGGTGATGTTTGAACTAGGGGCCTGTACTCCTGCGCAATCGACTCAGTTTACCTTGTTCATCAATTCACTTTCCCATTATGTCCATTTATTGGTTCTTCCATGCCCGTCCGTCCGTACATCCGTCTGTCTGTCTGTCCATCCACCCATCCACCTATCCAAGATTCGATTTATAAATAAAACAAACAAACAAACAAACAAACAAACAGACGGGGACATTTCCACTTACGCCCCTACATACTTCTTCTCATAAGACAAATAACGAAAAAAGGCAATCTACAAGCTCACTTGTAGAGCTGCTATTTTTGAAAGTGCATAATATTTTTTCTTTTTAATCTTCACAAGTTTTTGGGCGGTGTAGCCGCCCCTATATAGGGGTTGGGACACCTCATTAGTACACATTTGCTGTACTGTGATTGGCTCATTAGTACACCCCTAGCTGTTCTGTGATTGGCTGACTATTGGCTGACTCTATTCAGCACTGTGATTGGCTAGCGAGACACATGATGACATTAATAACCTATAAATAGGATTATGCACTTAAAAAAAACGTTTTTTTTTTAAAGTGAGCTTCCATCACTGTGATGACCACTGTGATGACCACACCGCCCACTTTACACTGGGTGTGATTTTTTTTTTTATCAAACTGTTAAATTGCAATATACGAATATCAAACACATGCATTTCCCAAAAGGAAATATGTAGTATGTATTTAATTCAATTTGACCAGAAGCAGAGATTAAACATATCCCCTACCAGTGATATGATTGAGTGACCATGCAGAGGGGGGGATATCAAAAGTAGAGGCATGGTGAGGCAAATCAAACCTGCATCCACCACTGCATCCATCCATCCATCCATCCATCGGTTCATCCATCCCTCCCTGCTGCCCTACAGTCCCTCTAGCAGTCTCTTGACGGAGCATATGAGGCCGGACACGCTGCAGCTCAGCCCTAAAGCCAGTATGGCCACGTCCATGACTCTGTCCTTGGAGGAGAGGCGGCTCCACCTCAGCTGCAGGTGGAACAGACAGGGCAGTATGAGCGCCATGGTCGCCCCGGTCACGCTGCCCGTCAGGCCCATGAGGAGGGAGAACCGAGGGACCAGCAGGGCCAACAGGAAGGACGCCATCAGCAGGGCACCGCGGAGCACCAGGCCGGCGTAGGACACAGCTCCTCCTGTATGTGTGGGGTGGGATGGCACGCTGGGCCCTGTCGGGACAGAGTGGAGATACAACAGATCAGTTGTTCTCCAACCTTTCCCACTTAGACCTAAGGCCCATTCTATACATGCCTTCTAAATCCTAACCTAAGTTTTAATCAAAACATTTAAAATGTATGTTGCTATACATATATCAGAATCAGAATCAGAATCAGTTTTATTGTCACATCACAGGTTTACAAGGTAAAAAAGTGGGTGAAATTCTTTTTTGTACATCGTTCCCATCGCAACGTTAGTTTCCATAGAAAGAAGAGGGGGGGGGGGGAGAAGAGGGAGGGGGGCAAGTGGGAAGGAGATCAAAACAAGAGAGCAACAGAAGGCCAGACAAGTTATCCACATATTTACAAAGTACCTGAGATAATAAAAACAAAAAAAAACTAACTAAGGTGCCTGAGCATAGCAGCAATGTATTGTACTAGAAGTTCTGCCCGCTACGCGGGCAGAATTCTAGTACCCCCCCCCTAACCCCCCCAAAGAAAATTTCGTTTGGGGGTCCAAAATCATGGGATTAAAAAAAAAAAAAAAATACCCAGAGGGTTCGGGCCCCCCCCCTTAGGGGTCCCTGGAGACCCTGGGGTCTCCAGGCCGTGACCTACAGACACGGCGAAGGAAAAGTGTAAAGCCACAGCCACACATGCAAGATGTTGCACATGAACTCTGCAGCCGCACTGAGGCGCTCCAACACAAACACTCTGACATTAAGCTGCACACAACAAACATCAGCAGCACACACAACATTCACCACAATGCCAAACAAATTACGTCCGCGCAAAAATAAGCGAGGGCTCGCTTATTTTGGGGTTCAAAAATCGTGGGATAAAAATTTCCCCCAAAAAAGTTTTTATATTTTATAAAATAATCTTACTCCCAGGGGGTCGACCCCCTGGGAGTCTTGGGGACCCCCACGAAACATCGCGGACCCCCGTGACACATTGCGGACCCCATCGGCTGTTTTGTGTTTTTCATGAAGAAATGTCCCCCAAAAAAGTGTTTTAATTTTTTTAAATAATTTTACTCCCAGGGGGTCCGCGGACCCCCTGGGAGTCTTGGGACCCCCGCGAGACATCGCGGACCCCCGTGAAACATCGCGGACCCCATCGGCTGTTTTTTTTTTTCATGAAGATATTTCCCCCAAAAAAGTTGTTATTATTTTTTAAATAATTTTACTTCTAGGGGGTCCGCGGACCCCCTGGGAGTCTTGGGACCCCCGCGAAACATCGCGGACCCCCGTGAAACATCGCGGACCCCATCGGCTGTTATTTTTTTTTCATGAAGGTGGTTGCTTGTTTCTGGCGCACATCTGGCAACACTGACCTGTGTGCTTGTCACCCCAAACGTGGCAACCCAGATGTCGACGGTGTTGCGTGGGGACATTACAAAAGCAGCTGCGTGGTGTTGGGTTTCACTCCACACATAGGCATGCGCAGTGCGCAGTTTTTTTTCCCCTCCCTTTCAGCCAGTTTCCCCTACCTTTCCCCTACCTTTCCCCTACCTTTCAGCCAGTTTCCCAATTGTATAGATAGATACTGTGCATGTTATACTTATACTGTGCATGATAGACAATGGACGTTAAGGTGCTTAGAGGAAAGGAGCACAATAAAAAGACAAAAAAAGTCTGTGCGTTATACAAGGGATTAAGGTGCAAAAGGTCAGTGCGTGTCCACCTAGGGTGGACTGACCCTAGTATAATCCGCAAGTAGCTCCATGAGGGAGTGCAACAAAAAGTCATTTGTACCTGGTGTAGTCCACAGGTGTGTCCGAGGGGGGGGGGGCTGAAGTCCAAGTCATTGTCCCTGGTATAATCCACAGGTGTGTTCAGGAAGAGCCAGAAAAGTCTGCCCCGTCTGCTGTCAGGCTGCTGAACAAGGCCCATGCCTCATTCAGGCTTATGCCCCATTCAGCATTCTGACAGCAGCCGGATTGAAACTACACCAGAACCTGGT
This sequence comes from Gymnoscopelus braueri, assembly GCF_963280865.1. Classification (NCBI taxonomy): domain Eukaryota; kingdom Metazoa; phylum Chordata; class Actinopteri; order Myctophiformes; family Myctophidae; genus Gymnoscopelus; species Gymnoscopelus braueri. The sequence goes on from NC_137616.1 coordinate 16,423,097, forward strand.
GGTGGAACTCTTGATACTGCGGTAGAGCCCCTTGCCCGGTCGCGGTTGTTGTAGGGGGTTGAACAGTCTGTGACTTGGGTGGTGCTTGTCCTTGATGATGCGCTTGGCTTTGACCACGCACCGCTTTTTGTACAGTTCCTGGAGCGCTGGGAGCTCGATTCCCATATTAGTGGGAGAAATATGTGAAAAAGTTGTTCACTTCCGGCAGAAAGTGTGAAATTTTGCACCTAGGGGTATTTTTGGGCGCTGAATTCAAAAATTGCCGGATCCAAGAAGTCAGACCAAAGCGTCTGACTTATTAATTAGATAATTAGCATATTTGCTGCAAATATGCTAATTATCTAATTAATTATGCACAATACAAAAATGTACATGGCAGAAATGGATTCTACGGGAAAAAACACATAAGAATCAACTGAGAAAAGTTTGGTACACCCTTTTATCGAATTATTATATATATCATTATGCCAATTGATTCCTCCCCACACACAGTGTGTTGTCACTGCTGTTGTATTCTACTGACTCACCTGCCAGTGAGGAGCCCCCACCGGGAGGACGTTACATTTATTTCTCATTAACTTGTTTATTTAATCTGTCCTACTCTGTTCTTCTTGGAAGCATTGTCCTGAACAGAAACACAAAGTTCTGTGCATGGTAGATTAGCCGCAAAACATTTGCATTTTCCAGCACACCGTTTTTTACACATGCATTTGATCAGCTCTCGACACCCTTTAGACGCCACCTCTGCCATCACCGTCCAAAATGGACACCAGCCATCGTCCTAACTTTTCACCCATCCCCAATCTGCAGGTGAAGGAATCTCTGGGTTGGCAATTTGGGACTGTCCCCAGATGTGACCAGCTTGAAATACTGCTCTCTTCACATGACGAAGTGCCTCCTTTGTGGGTGGAATATTTTCCACTTTGCGATTTCCATGAGCAAATAGCTGCTTGCGTGCCTCGTTCACTTTCTTCCCCCGCTGGTAGGCGTGCCAGGCATGTAGCAACATTCGCGAATCAGCCTCTTCATGTGTATGTACATGGTTGAAGTTGAGAAACATCAGAAGGGGGGCTTCTTCATAGGTTGTGAGAAGTGTTTTCCCATCTGGAACAACCATTGTTTCTAGAGCAGCAGAATAATGTCTTTTTGTTGGAATCTACTCGAAGGAAGCTACTCCAGTTTCGTGGCACGGATGTCTGTTCAGTCACATGGAGTGGTATGCCGATGCCACGACCAAGCCTGGTTCCTTCCTTACGTGTCCCACACCACATCAACACGCATCACAGACTCCTCATTCAACTTTCGTGCAATGTACGGAAGGAACTGTTTGTGTGTTGCAAGGAACGTCTACGGTACGTACGGTACGGTACGGTACAGTACAGTACAGTACAGTACAGTACAGTACAGTACAGTACAGTACAGTACAGTACAGTACAGTACGTACAGTACGGTAGAGTACAGTACAGTACAGTAGAGTACAGTACAGTACAGTACAGACCGTACAGTACAGTACAGTACAGTACCGTACAGTACCGTACCGTACCGTACCGTACCGTACAGTACCGTACAGTACAGTAGAGTACAGTACAGTACAGTAGAGTACAGTACAGTACAGTAGAGTAGAGTAGAGTACAGTACAGTACAGACCGTACAGTACAGTACAGTACAGTACAGTACAGTACAGTACAGTACAGTACAGTACAGTACAGTAGAGTACAGTACAGTCCAGACCGTACAGTACAGTACATTACAGTACAGTACGTACAGTACAGACCGTACAGTACAGTACAGTACAGTACAGTACGTACAGTACAGTACAGTACAGTACGTACAGTACAGTACAGTACAGTACCGTACCGTACCATACGTACAGTACAGTACAGTACGAACTGCGCATGCGTCGCATGTGCCCGTGTGTGTGCGCACACGCTGGCTCTGTGTGTGCGCGCACGAGACGACTCGCGCTAAACGTTGCGTGTGTGTGTGTGTGTGTTTGCGACGGGACCCGGGGGGTTCCGCGACGGGGGTGTGTGTGGGGGGTTGCCCGTGGGGGGGGGTGACCGCGGGTGGACCCGCGGGGGGACCCGCGGGGGGACCGCGCTACAGGACGTGCAATAACCTTCACCGGGTATGGTCTAGTTCTCAGTAATTACAACAATTCCACCATCACCTTTCACAATAGCGTTCTGCTGTTCATGCATCTGATCGTGTGCCAAAGCAGAGAACTTGTGCAATGACAAAGTTCCCCTTGACAAATTCACGATGGGTATCTGGGGAATCATTTGGAAGTTCCTGATGGTCCGTTACATGCACTGTCAACCATCTAATATGCTATTTTTGAAGAATGAGTTTTGCTACAAAAATATTAAATAAGTGTGAACCCAGTAATATGATCTCATGTGAAAGAATACCCCTGAAAACATAGGTAGAGACACCGACATCATGAGGCTCAGATGAAGCACTTTGGAGTAACACTGGTTTCAATCAAATTTGCCATAAAAACAGACCGTAATCTGCTAAATTAATCTACAGAAACTGAAAATGTCAAAGTATTGCTGCATTACAATTTGGATTTCATCAAAACAAACTTGTTTCACATTCAAAAGTGATGAGGTGTCAAAGATTGGAATACAAAACCTAATTGAACCAAAAACGTTGGCGGCCATCTTTAATTCTCATTTTACGACCAGATCCCATGGGAAAAGTGCTTGGATCCGGCAAAATTTGAAATCGGCATACTTCAAACATGCCATATGCAAATTTTCACACTTTCTGCCGGAAGTGAACAACTGACCCTTTTTTTGTTACATATTTCCCTCACTATATATAGCAACAACTAATATGACACAGATGCTGTCACGGATTGAATGGTAAAAAGACGTATAGGTTACAACAGGTCTAAATTGGTTAATTCTAAGGACCCCCATATAACTCTCAGAGATACAGACCTGTATGGTCTGTATCTCAGGGAACCCTGTGGGTCCTTGGACCCCACTTTGAGAACCACTGCAATAGATCCATTGTAGGTTTGTAGGACTGTTTTTGCGGTGTGGCTCTGCAGGAGTCTAGCTCTCTATAAGATGATCTGTCTGTCTGTCTGTCTGTCTGTGTGCTTGTCTGTCTGTGTGACCCGAGCTAACCAGGTAAACCGCTGGGACGGATCAGCACCAAATGTCTTGTGCACACTGCCAGCAGGCCACAGAAGTACCTCAACAAATTTTCTTTTAGACTTTTGGAAATATCTAACTTTAATTTTACAATGGAAGTCAATTGGGCTGCGATTGAGCTGAAACTTTGCCCAAAATTGGAGTCATATTCCATAGATAACTGACGGACGTCACAGGCTGGTCACATGAAGTTCAAGATCCATATTATGGGACGGCAGTGGCTCAGGTGGCAACCGTGAGGTTCCCAATTCGATACCGGGCTTCCCCAGAGTTAGTGTCGAAGTGTCCTTGAGCAAGATGCTGAACCCTTAATTGCTCCCGATGAGCAGATTGGTGCCTTGCATGCATGGTTTCCTCTGCCATCGGTGTATGAATGTGTGGGTGAATGTAACGCACAATCTATGTAAAGCGCTATATAAATGCACCATTTACCATATTGGTGCCACGCCGTTCCCATGTGGATCCACATGATTCTATGTTTTTGTCATGTATTTTATACTTAGAGGTATGTAGTTGCATTCCGGTCTCGTGCACCGAAAATAGGCGATCTACAATGCCACGCGGTGTGAGCTTGTAGATCGGCAATTGTCGGTGCACAGCGCGGCACGTAACCAAGTATGAATGCATTAGTAGTAATCTACTTGTCTTCAAGTATTGTTTATGTTTTATTCAACTTTATGAGCTGCAGTTACTGTAGCCCATAAAGTTGCTTTGTCTCAAGTCAAACACACGGTGGCAGACTGAATAATAAACACTGACTGAGGCGACAGGGCGGCACAGCTATCGCTTCCATTCAATTCACCATGCTTTACTGGCAGGCCACAAAAGTAATAATATTACTAATGTAGATACATGCAAATGCAGGCCACCACGGATCTATCTACACTACAGTATCTATCTATCCATCTATCTATCCTCTGAGCCCTATGACCATTTCAGACTTACATTGAACATGGTTACTATCACTTTATGTATGTAGTACTCCCACCACACTCCCATTCCCATACAATGTATGCATATTTTATATCTGCTGCTATTGATTTATATTTTATTTACCCAAGAGACTGAGGAATTCATCTTTATCACACACTTAATGTATATTTGATATTTGGTATATTTCTACTTATTCTTATTTAGAATGTAACTGCAATTTGTGGGTAGCTTGCACAAAACAATTTCAGCCAACTCTTTTACACCTGTTTTTGGGGGACAATTTGGGGGTCCTTGACATGAAAATGTTTGAGAAACACTGGCGTAGTGTGTTGTACCTGAGAGCAGACAGGTGTGCAGTATCTCAGCGGCGGAGTAGAAAGGCAGGGGGTAGGACAGCAGGGCTTTGGCCAACAGACAGAGGTTGACTAGGGGTCGGAGGTCAGAGGGCAGGTTGTCTGTGATGACCTCACCAGTCCCCTGTCCCCATGTCAACACAGCCTGGATGAGGAGGACGACAATCAATCAAGCCGGCCAATTAACGACCCGTTAGTCAGTTTGTCCCACATGTTCTGTTCATTAGTTCATTAGTTCACCTGGCTGGTCATTCATTTGTTTTGTCCATCCATCTATCTGTAACCACTTAAACGCCAGCATGGGTATTGTGAAAATAGCCGATCGACAAGCTCACAACACAACGCAACGGGTCATGTTGTGAGTTGTCAATCTGCTATTTTCAGTGAAAGCTTTCCCCGGAATTACAGAAAACAGAAAATACACTAGTATTGAGCCCTGAGGGACCCATATGGGGTTTAAGTGGTTAACCTATTCTGGGCATGTCATAATAGACGATGAATATCTACCGGACGCACAACATATCATGTTGCGAGCTTGTAGATCGGCAATTTTCTGTAGAAGAGATTTGGTATTATAGCGTTATATAGTTATAGAGATTTGGTGTAGAGGGAAAAAAGAGGGGACCAAGTATAGACCCCTGGGGGCCCTGGTCAGTATACCGTACATTATATGTAGAATTTAAGTGGTTAATTTCTCCACCTACCCCCTACCTACCCACTTTCATATTTGCAGCTCTTTGTACATGAAAATGTTTGATAACCTCTGATCCTAACGTAACAAAAGTGCTGCTAACCAGTAGGCAGTAAGTAACGATTTATCGTAAATCGATTCAAACTGGTGAATTTGAAAAAAAACTGTATCGCGATGCAAACAGCAGAGGGCGCGTGAAAAAATTAAGAAAATACGGGATCTTTGTAAGAGAATTGATTAAAAAAAATAGTTTTCAGTAATTTGTACTGTATTGAAAAGAGGATAAGAGAAAACACAGTATTGTAAAAACACAAAAAAGAGAAGAAAATACTGGATTTGTGTAAGAAAAAAAAATAAGTCATTTGTCTGGAAAATAAATTTGTGTTTAAAAATCGTATGTGAACCTACTATTGTGATTCGAATCGTGAGTTGAGAGAATGGTTACATGCCTACTAACCAGTAGGGCAAACGTGGTCTTCATGACACAGGCTGCAGCGTGAGTCCACTGCAGCATGCTGGTGAACTGCCCCCTGTGCTCCATACTGCCCTCTATGGGAGGCAGGAAGATCTGCGAGGTGTAGGAGAAGATGATGACCCCGACGGACACCAGGAAGTCCTCTGGGTCCACAGACACAGACAGACCGGACAAGGACCAGCGACTGGCCTGACTCACACAGTACAGCATCACCAACACACTGCCAGAAAAGACACGTAAAAAGGAGTAAACAGTGGTAAGTGGTACATGATTTACTTGAGTACTTTAAGACAGTGGTTCTCCATCTTTTTTTGTGCTGGGGACCCCCAATTTGATATGTATTTGGCCACGGACATTCATCTGAAAATATTTTGTGCCAGGGACCCCCAGAAGAGAAGATTCGGGGTTAAAACATCTAAATCATTCAAAGTTTTCCAAACATTTTCGATATTTTTCAAGTATTTTCTAAAATAGCAGATCTGCTCACAGCGCGGCACAAAATGACGCGCTGTGAGCTTGTACAGTAGATCTGCTATTTTTGAATAGCCAACGTATAAATTGATAAAGTTGTTAAGATGATTGTAATGCTATGTTAACTACTTTTGCTGGGGACCACCTGGAACCCCCCCAAGGACCCCTGGGGGTCTCCGGACCCCACTTTGAGAACCAATGCATTAAGATTCTACTAAATGCCTTCTAAACCGGTAGTTCTTTCAAGACTTTTCAAAATTGTATATCTGCGATTTTTGAATAGCCAACGCTAAAATCAATAAATGACACTGATGCTTTCCCGGTTTTAATGGGGTAAGTAATGTTGAGGTGCTTGTACTTTAATTGAGTATTTCTGTTTTTCGATATTTATACTTCTACTCCACAACATGGGGCAAATATCCTTCGATAATTACACTTCTTCTCCACTACATGGGGCAAATATTTACTTTATACTCCACAGCTTTAGTTACTAGTTACTTTACAGATTTAAATTATTATTACATAACATTTAACACTTCAGCCCTATACAACCACTTCAGCTATTTGAAGATAGATGATCTACAAGCTCACATTGTATCGTTTGGAGTTGTAAGCTTGTAGATCGTCTATTTTCAAAAGAAACTTGCGAAATGAGACATTCTGCATAATGAGTACTTTTACTTTGGTACTTTAAGTATATTTTTATACTTTTACTTGACTACATTTTGAATACAGGACTTTTACTTGTAACAGAATATTTCTACATTGTGGTATTGCTACTTTTATGTAATAAGCTACTTCCACCTCTGAAGAGAAGACATTAAGGAGTAAAGACATTATTTTACGACTAATCTGAGTTACTGCCAAGATCAACCTTCAACCGTTCATAAAACAAGAGGCAAAATAATCGCCTCAATGTAAAAAGAACAGAGGTAAGAATGTGAACCAATAAAAATGTAATAAAGTATTGGAAGTAGAGAACAAGTTGTAATAAAATGTTATGAAATACGACAAAATTATATAAATCCTAATAAAGCTAAAAAATGAAATATACAAACATTTGGAAAACCAATTTCATAATGTTATTAAGTAAATCAATTCTATTAAAGTGGCTCATAGCCACAGGCCGGCATAACGACATATTCGTAATCAAGGAAATTCATTAAACCAATAGCAATAGCAACAGCACAACTCATTAATTTCTTAGCCGTTGTAACTTAAGTATAAACTAATAATAACAATACATTGGACAATCAACTAGTATCAGTTGGATTGACTCAGGGGCAATCCATAATTTCTTGGCTATTTAATTCAATAGCAGCTTGTAGATCTGCTATTTTTGAAAAAGCGAGAACATTTGTGCAAATCTTTGAATATATAATATATATTATTTCAAAGCGAAAATGTTTAACTCAAATCTTTGCTTCTGGGGGTCCATGGCCAAATACATAGAATTTTGCGGTCCTTGATATGAAAAAGTTTGAGAACCACTGATATAGAAACATACATTTTTCAGAAAACTGTTAGGATTTAGACGACATTTGTAGAATCGGCCTCAGGTCTTTTTCTTCTTTTTTTAAAATGCCAACAAGGAGAGGCATTTTATTTTATTTTTGATATTTCTTTGGCTTTTTCTGCCTTTATTGATAGTATATATACAGGAAATGGGGAGAGAGACACAGGGAGTGACACGCAGCAAAGGTCGTCGTCGGGATCGGGAAACAAACCCGCAACATGCTGTCAGGCTGCATTAGAGCCTATAGGTGGTATGCGCCTGGACCGCTAGGCCAGCGGGCACCCTTAATGGGTTAATAAACAACACAACTGCAGTGGTTGGATCCATGTGTCTCCCTGCTCTTCTATTGAGACATTTAGATCATGTCGTTGGGTAGGACCACTACTGGTCAACAAGTGATACTGCATGAAGCTCAAAGCGTAATATCTCTCCTTCCCAAAAAGGCTTTCCGTCTTCGCTCAGCAGTAGAAGTGGGAGATCAGGGTTCGGTTCCCACGGGTAGGACATAGCTTTAACCACTTGAACCCATAGAATCCCTATTCTGAAGTGGAACATGCGCTGAAAATAGCAGATCTACAAGCTCACAGCGCGTCAAGTTGTGAGCTTGTTGTAGATCTTCGGCGAAGAGATTTGGTGTAGAGGGAAAAGTATTGCAGGTTTACGTGGTTAACTATACTTCACCTTATGACTATGTGAGCCAGGGAACAGAGCAGGCTGAGTGTAGACACTGGTCTGAGGTCAGTGAGCAGCAGACAGGGCAGCACACACGCCAGAGAGAGCAGCGAGCACACAGATCTGGGAACAGCCATGCCTGACAGACTGTCCCAAAGCAGGCTGCTGGACACCAGCAGGTACAGAGTACAGGTCATCAGCAGCTCTATGATCTGGACACACACACACACACACACACACACACACACACACACACACACACACACACACACACACACACACACACACACACACACACACACACACACACACACACACACACACACACACACAGACAAGACAGACGGAAACTTTACATTCATTAATTATTGTCTCCACCAGGCCAAAGGCGTGGTCGAGACTATGTTTTACACCCCGTCCGTCTGTGTGTGCGTGTGCGTGTGCGTGTGCGTGTGTGTGTGTGTGTGTGTGTGTGTGTGTGTGTGTGTGTGTGTGTGTGTGTGTGTGTGTGTGTATTACCTGAGCCACATTCACCACCCATCCCCCCAGTCCAGCCCACTTTGGGCACAGTGCCTGGCAGCATGCCTCCGCTATGTCCTGGTAGCTGTGTCGGACTCGAACCCTCGACACCGGCCCAGAACCAACACTGATAGCACAAAAAAATAAAACAAGTACAATAGTTCAATCGCAAATGTCTGTTTGAGCCTTTTTGGTCCTGTCAATATTATTCAATATTGTGATTAATCAATAAAACTGTGACAGGGGGCGGTGATATTAATTCTAAACTTACTAGCTTACTTATCTTACAAGCTATGTCACTGCAATGTTAATGCCATTTAAAAACATTATTACAACATTCTTGCATATGTTAAATAAGAATCCTTCCATAAATGACCAGAAATATTACACAACAAAATAGCACTGATGGAAATAGAAAAGAACAGAACACAATAAAATGTTTAGGATTTAGGATTAAGTAGAATAGAATATTGTTCTATATATAAAAGCTTTCAAGTGTCTGCTTGTCATGCGTTGTTAAATCAACTAAGGTCAAGTGAAACAGAGCATAGAATAGAATAGAATAGAATAGAATAGAATAATGAAGTGGACCTGTACTCTTCTTCGTACAGACAGGACACTAGAAGCTGGCCAGTGTGGTTACAGAGCCAGGCTGACAGGACCAACACCAGTAGACCCACATAGCCTGAATGGACCAACGCATATGGCAGACCCAACACAAAAATACCCTGCAAAGACAGCAATGGACCGACAGAGACAGAGACAAAGACAGAGACAGAGACAGAGACAGAGACAGAGACAGAGACAGAGAGAGAGAGAGAGAGGGGGAAAAGGAGGCGCCGAGAGAATGGGTAGGAAAAAAAGAGAAATACAGTACACAGTTTGTAAAGGAATGCTTAAAACAAGACTACTGGGAACACTATAAACCCAACAATTTATTTTCCTGAGTTATGGAGTTTTTTTTTTAGTTGAACATGTGCATATGCCACGATAATTTAGGAAATGTAATTTGGTTGAAGAAATATAGTTTTTCTCCGTGAATGTGTAACTTCAACAAAGGAAAAGGAATAATGAGGCACAGGACTTGTTTTAACTAATTGCTACTTTGTAAGGAGAGGAGAGGAGAGGAGAGGAGAGGAGAGGAGAGGAGAGGAGAGGAGAGGAGAGGAGAGGAGAGGAGAGAATGCTGCTTTAATGAAACTCTTGTGTTTTTGATGTCTGAACAAGAAGATATACTGGCTGCGAGAACTAGGGGAGTGCATCACACTCTTTCAAGTGAGTCTTTTGTAACCATTGTCTGTTGAACATATGCATATTCTGACCTGCGATGTGAGTCGCTGCCTGAAATGAAAAGAGTTTGGGAGAAATTTGACATCAAATTGTCTAATTTCCTCTCTCCCATTCTCTGTAATTCTCTTGCTCTCTGTTTATTTGCCAGCTTATTCCTCACTGACTCGTCTGAGCACAGCCTGGCTGGGCTCCCAATTACAAAGCTCTACGGAGGTAAACAAACCCTGACTGGATGGCCAAGAAGAAGAAGTAGAACAAGAAGACAGAGCCAGAAATGACAAACGAGGAAAACAAAGAAGGAGACCATGAATATGATGATGTTGATGATGGATTTTCTACTTTACTTTTATTAATTGACTGAGTGAACCACTCCATCTTTCTATAGACTCCCAGGTCTGATCTGTGTTCAGCATCTTTAAAGGCAGTGTCTTTATTTTTAAACCGCCTTAAGTCTAAGATTGGACTGAATCCACAATCTTTTTTTTTCCTAGGACGTGAAAATACGTGGAGTTAAAGACAGCAAGCTGTTCCTTCGGGTCACGTCGGGTCATACGGACCCATGAAAGAGGAGGGGGACGCTGACATACCTACATTCTGTACCCTCTTGATGCCGTAGCCAGTACCCAAGGGTTTGACACTATTCCTTCCCATCCCAGCTGTCCAGCCATGGGAACGAGCTTTTGGCGTGGCAACCCCCACCTCCCTGAGGGGGCTTCCTCTGGTGTGCATCTCTAGCAGGAGGACGGGTTTGGAACCCTTGCCGACGTTGGAACGGCTGTTTGGTACCACCGCCAGAAGACGAGAACCCCTGTATACTGTCGCCTGCCACACACCCATGGCTCTTGGCAAGTCCAATTGGTGCAGAGGCTGGGAGCCCTATAGGTTTAAAACTGGCAACTATGTGGCCCTACTGAACACTATCTCTTGTACGCCAACACTGTTCAGCCTTATCCATCATCACATCCTCGGAGTCAGGGGAAACTGCTGGCACATCCGGCATGTGGGTAAGCTCCTTCCTAACATTTTCTGGCAGAGATGCCTGCGCTAACCAAATCTCAAGTCTTTGTGACATCATGGCAATGTCCCTTATAAACTGAATGAGTGACAAGGGCAAGGTCACAGTGTTCTGGTCCTCTGGATTCGCTGTTCTCCTGCAGAGCTGCCAATACGATGGCGAGTGCATTGCCTGACATTGCCTGCAGGCTGTACACAGTGGTGGAAAGTAACTAAGTAGATTTACTTAAGTACTGTACTTAAGTACAGTTTTGAGGTATTTGTACTTTACTTGAGTATTTCCAATTTCCAATACTTTTACTTCTACTCCACTACATCTCAGAGGCAAATATTGTACTTTTATTCCACTACAATTATTTGAGAACTTTAGTAACTAGTTACTTTGCAGATATAAATTATTACATTATAAAACATACATTAACCACTTTAGCCTATTTTATACCTAGGCTATTTGAAAATAGCCGATCTACAAGCTCACAACGCGTCGCGATGTGAGCTTGTAGATCTGCTATTTTCAAACATTTTAATACTTTTACTTTTGGTACTTTAAGTACATTTTGATGCCAATACTTTTGTACTTTTACTCAAGTAACATTTTGAACACAGGCCTTTTACTTGTAACGGAGTATTTCTATATTGCAGTATTGGTACTTTTACTTAAGTAAAGAATTTGAGTACTTTTTCCACCACTGGCTGTACATGTGGTGTGGCTACATTGTAAGTGTAGCCACCACTCCACTCTTTCGCTGGACAGCGTGGATTATCAGTCACACGCTCTGGACCCACAGAGATGTGGCTGCCATCTTCCACTCACCTGGAGGCATGTCCCCCCATTCCAGTCGTGGCATACTGATGTTAGTCAGTCGCCATCAGCCTGCACTGAAGTGTTGTTGAATGGGAAGAATAGGATGGAGGTACCATGTCATCCCTTTGGGGGCTCCTCACTGGCAGGTGAGCCAGTAGGACATTCCTGCCAACATTAGACTGTGAAAAATCTGGAGCTTTTTCTATTATTGTTATCAATAATAATAATAATAATAATACAAGAATGTAATTTCTTTACAGCTTTTATAGATACCCAAAGGTACCCCAAAATAGGTAAAAATAGGTAAAAGATGAATGGGGGATTTACATTAGTAAAGTCAAAGTTCTGATACACAGACATGAACATTGTATGGTTAAATGAATGTGGGTGGGACAAGTTTGACGGGGGGTCTGCCCGGGGGTTTCTACCCCCCTCCAACCCAGAAACGTTTTAACAGCAGATTTCCTGTATTCTGGTGCATTTTAACAGGGAGTTAAAGGAGTAGTTCACCCCAAAAATGACTTATTTTCTATCAATTGCACACCCCATGAAGCCTTGAATTCATGGATTTGTTTTTGTTTTTGTTGCATTCCTAAGCTAATAATTTGATTCCTGTCTCCTACCGACTAATGTATCCGGTAGGAGACACAAAGTAGATTCTTTGGCCCTCATTTATCAACGCGGTGCAGCCCAAATAATGGGCGTAGGGCGAGATCACCGCACCTTTCGGCATTTATCAATATATCCTGACGTGGGCTTCATCCTACCATACGCTGAGATCTCACGTCTGGTCGAGACCAGTTGTTGACGTTGGCTGCGCCCGTTTATTCCATTCTAGACCTGCGGAGCAGCATTGTCTGACTGTCTGACAGGCATCTGGACACATAATCCACTCCTAAATGTATATCTACACACTAATAATTAATCCCTGTGAAAATATAACATTTTATAAAGTAATTTAAACAAACTGCTTTAACAGTCATTCAGTTGCATTGGCTATTTTAAAATAGCAGATCTGCAAGCTCAAAAACGGGTCGCATCGCGACGCGTTGTGAGCTTGTAGATCTGCTATTTTCAAAATATACGAGCGCTTTTGCGTCGGGACTCGGGAGTCCCGCGGTCGGGACTGCCGACGATCTTTTCATGGACAGTGAGGTGTACAAACTTACAGTAGCTTGTCCTATGTTATGGAGTTATGTCATAGAGAGTTTTGAAGTCTACAACCTGTCTGGGTTAAGGATATAAACCCGACGCTCCAATCTCTTATTAACGTGGCGGACCGAAACCACTGCCGCCCGTCCGAGTCTCACGGGGAATATCCTACATGACTGCTTGTGCACTGCTCGGTATGGGTTAAATAAATTAATATACAAACGTATTCCATTCATGGCGATGTGATTGGTATCATAATATGTCATTCATGTAGGCTACAAGCCTACGTGACAAAGATTGTACCCTACGGTACAATACATGAAAAACACAGCTGGGCGGGCGTGTGTGTGTGTGTGTGTGTGTGTGTGTGAGAGAGAGAGAGAGAGAGAGAGAGAGAGAGAGAGAGAGGGGGGGCGTGTGCGTGTGCGTGTGTGGCGAGGCAGGCGGGGGAAACTCTTTCTCATTGGCTTTTGATGTCTTTGGTCGTATTCTGGTCCTTCTTCATGTCGTAAAATCGGGGCGTTTTGAGAATATTTAAGGGCGTGTTATTTAAATGACGCTAGGTTCCAGCCGTGACATTTATCAAGCCTGGGACCAAATGTAGGCTCGGATCAGCTGTGTAGGATTCGTTGATAAATGTGACTTCGACGTTGGTGTACGGCCGAATATATGGAAAAATATAAGCCGGTTTATAAGCTGCGTTGATAAATGAGGGCCTTTGTGTCTCCTACCGGAAATACACACGGTCATCAAATTGTTGGCTTAGGAATGCGACAAAAACAAAAATAAATCCATGAATTCAAGGCTTCATGGGGCGTGCAATTGATATAAAATAAGTCATTTTTGGGGTGAACTCCTCCTTTAAATACTTTTATCAGGTTTTACCATAGCATAGGAATATTATGGGTATATTTTGTAATTTTATCCATTACAAACCCAAAAATAGAGAATTTCAGGATCAATTTAAATTCGGGAGCCAAGAAGGAGACAGGGTAAAGATATGTGTTGGCTGGTAAAGGCTATGCAGTAGGGTACAACAGCAGTGGCAAAGCGCAGAAATGTGTGGGGTGGGTTGATTTGCATAATGACTAAATTGGGAGAGAAAAAGGGGTAAAAATAATTGGCTACTCTAATTTTAAAAAAGACAAAAGAAAAAGAAAAGAAACTGCATGCTGTGACAGAGACGCCTGCCCAAACTCTATCCATTGGATCAGAAGCCTTAATTGGAACAGTGAGCCCCACAATTTGTGCCTCACTGTCACTCCTGTTCTTAAGGTTTGGACGGCCCTTCAAAACGTGAGCTGTTTTGACCCACCAGCACCACCACCAGACTGCTCACTAGTCACTACCAAAAGTTTTTTTTCGAGCAGAGAGAGAGAGAGAGAGAGAGAGAGAGAGAGAGAGAGAGAGAGAGAGAGAGAGAGAGAGAGAGAACGCATCAGGTTGACCAATATTCCCCTCCTGATAAGAAGGTAAGCTGTCAGGGTGCATTCCCGTTTCCGGTCAGTTTCTCATAGCTTCATTCGGTTGGCTCAGCCGCAGATTTGAACTGTTAACACAGTAACACCCAACACCTTTATATGTGTTTCTGGTTTAAATCTGCTAAATCCAATCAAATAAAGCTATGAGAAACTGACCCGGAACAGAAAACGGGAATGCCACCTTCTGGAAAAGAGAATACAGTCATGCACAGAGCCTATTGCAGCTATAGCATTTGCGGCTGACTGTCGTCCTGCTGACAGAATATCAGAGCACCGGCTGGCCTATGTGAAGGATGAGAAGCATGTTTTATTTATTTTCACCTGGGTCCTACCCCTGCTTATAATCAGAGGTGTGCTGCTCATGCCCAGTAGTGAAAAAAGTACTCAACTGTTTTACTTAAGTAAAACAGTTGAGTACTTACAAGTAAAAGTCCAGAATTCAAAAGTGAAAGTACTACAATGTTTGAAAATAGCAGATCTACAGCCTGCCTGGCTTTTTGATTGTGCTCCTCCGCTGGGAGTTCATCTGCTGCCCCACACAGGTTCTCAGTATCCTCCAGTCAATGTGCAATGCCCCAACAAGAAGGGCATTCACAATGGCCATCAGGGGGGTCCGTGACGCCCCAGCAGAAATAACATAACTGTGATTAACAGTCTGTGAAGCTATGTTTTGGGTTTGTTATGCAAAAATACAAATAAACAGCAGCACCCAACAGCTACAGAAAGATGAAAAAAAGGGAAACCAATATTCACACTGCTTACAGCTGGCCCGTTATATAACAATAAAACAAAATGTGAACTTAAAGTAATTAATCTGAAAACACTCACCATATGCATGTAATGGCACAGGGGAAAGCAATCAGAAGCCCAAACACTGAACAGGGGCTAAGGCCAATACAATCAGCACTTAACAAAAAAAAACAATTATAACCAACTTAAATCCCAATCTATTTAATATACAGGGAGAAGAAAGTAAACAATACCACCTGCTGTGCATAGAGGTAAAAAGGGAAAGGGAACAGTATCAAAACTCACCTCTCCTACTCAGTATGCGCAAACATAATGGTGATGGTAATGGTGAACAGCACTTACCCAGGCTGCAAGCAGCAGTAATTGCTCAGCACCAGGTGCAACAAATTAGGCTACTTGAATGAAAAGAAGAGGTTAAAACAAGAAGTGAAACCATACATACCATTTAAATGTGAGGGAAAACTGCAAAAGGCTCACCAACATAGAAAAGGAAAGGCGTGTGCAATCCTCAGGGACATGAAGCATCCAACAGTCCAGTGGATTGTTGTTAGTGGAGACCCATAGGGCTGTACTCGACTAAATCAATTCTTAATCGACTAATAAGCATAGGAATTTGGCGACTAATTGATTATATGATTGACATCTGTAAAATTGTGTTTGCTGCATGCAATCATACAGAGACCAGTTATTTTTTCAGGTTGGTGAGGTTGAGAACTTAACGTTCCAATGTTGATTGGCTATTGACAGTTATAAACTGCCACTTGACAATTTCTTGTCAAAGCTGTAATTTATTTTACATGAATGTGTAAATAAAACAAATACATCAGTAGCCTATGTATATAACACAAATAAAACATGTATTGATGATGATGAGCTTTATGACCTTAATTCTCGGAAATTATATGATGTTTTCCAAAAAAATATTAGAACAAAATATAACAAATAAATAAATAAATATTGTATAATATACGATAAATTAAAATAAAGCACTTTGCCAAGATTAAATTAGATTTTCATTTCGGTCAAATATCATATTCAGCAAATGTAAACAATATCAGTATATCTCGCACTAAAACGTCTTGAATTTTAAATTAGGAAAATCAACCTAAAAGAGATTTTTTTATAAACACAATTCTCTTCTTATCACAGACAATTAATGTAGGTGGCAATGAACCAACTCTCTCCCAAAGCTTAGAAACCAAAAACAGCCAACAGTCTAATCTGTAATGAAGAGACAACTCAGACTACCGGTACTTCATTAACAACCAGGAAGGATGGAAATCCAAACAGATTTTCATAATATATCTTAGTCAATAGCCTGGGGAGCTGGCTTGGTTTTTTTTCTCATTTGATTTGGTGCAAGTTCATTCTCTAATAAATACTATACCAAGCTGGCACAGAGACAGTCAGACGTAGGCTACTGGCATCAATCAGGAAGTCATCACCAGGGAATGTGTTTTCATTGGCGAAATGGTACATGAGATTGTTAATTCTGCATCTTTTGCAATCACTGAAAGGATTTGAACTTTCAAGAAAATCATCAGCTCTCTCTCTGCCAAAAACATGAAGGCAATGCTACAGTACTAGGACGGATGGATGGATGATTACTTATAAAATCATATGTGATCTAATGTACAGCCTCTAAATTGGAAGACGCTGCTTGACTTGAAGTAGTACAGTTGCTACGGTGCTTTTTAGCGGCGGAGTACTGCAGTGAATTAGATTAGTGTTACCCATGTAACACGGTGTGAGCTTGTAGATCTGCTATTTGCACTAGTTTTCCACTAAATTTCATATTTCTCTTTTGGGTCTCGAGCATAAAGGTTTGCGAAAACAGTGAATTAGATTACAATTGTAAATCGTTAATATCTGGAATCTGTTTTATACTTACTAAAGGCTTTCATCTGAGGAAGAAAGATGCAATTATATTACTGCAAAGAGGTATTGCAGTACTGTTTATGATCGTAAGGTGATCAGTATTCTGTAAGAAATCTTCCCAACTATGAGATAGAAGCTGTTGTTTTGGCAGGGACCTCAGTCTCTGGTGAAAACTGTCAAAACAGACAGACAGACAAACAAGCAAACAAACAAACAAACTGGCACATAGACAGACAGACTAGCATCAATAAACACCCACAGGAATATGCCAACATGCATACAGAATGTCATCTTACATGTGGATTTAATGCCAACAACACTACCGGTGATAATCAAATGCACAAATGCACCTCTCCTGGCAATTCCCGATAGAAATGCATGCATGTGCGTGTGTGTGTGTGTGTGTGTGTGTGTGCACCTCTCCTGGCAATTCCCGATAGAAATGCATGCATGTGCGTGTGTGTGTGTGTGTGTGTGTGTGTGTGTGTGTGTGTGTGTGTGTGTGTGTGTGTGTGTGTGTGTGTGTGTGTGTGTGTGTGTGTGTGTGTGTGTGTGTGTGTGTGTGTGTGTGTGTGCATGCGTGTGTGCGTGCGCGCATGCGCGTGGGTGGGTGGGTGTGTGCACGCACTTGTGTTTCTATCTATCCATATGAACGTGTCTGTGTGTGCTATAATGAAGCACTAATGTCATAATGTATTCTCTATGGACACAGAAACACTGGTCCATTACACATCCGTTATTCAATTTTCAGAGACAACTGTTTGAATATGGACGAACGTTTACGGCATAATAAGCTATTAGCATGACTACCATCAGAAGTACGCTGTCATTTGATCCATTCTTGATGTAATTGTGAACTATAGCGGTGGCCAAACTCTACAGGACTAGATCAGATCAGTGCGCTGGTCTATCTATTTTTCACATGATGCGCTCTCAGCTTGGCACCTAGCCCAAAAGATATGTGCTTATCTTCCCCCACAACTGCAAGGTGCAAATCCTGTATCACTGTCCCGGGCTGTGTGACACAGGATCAGAGACAGGCATGTATATACAGTTACGTATGTTGTGATAATGCCATCTGTGTGCTTACCTGTATGGCGTTGGTGACATTCCAGCCTGCCTCCCAGGTGCTGAGAGTGGGAATGGGACTGGTGTCAGAGTCAGGTCTCCAGGCACTTCTAGGAGGTCCCTCTTCCTGTGGGTCTGTGGAGAGGATGGCGGATCCCTCCAATCCTCTCTCTTCCCTCTCCCCTATCTTTGCTCTCTCCTCACGGCTCGCCAGCCTAGGAGCCAAGCTGTGTGGGGTCTCCTGGGAGGTTCTGCTGCTCCCAACAGCTGCCTTTTTGTTCTCTGTGTGGTCCCGATCCGCCTCAGATAGCGTCTGGTACCGTCTGCTCTCTCTGAACTCTCTAGCGCGTTGGTATGATGTCTTATTGGTTTGGTTCTCATCGGGGCTAGCTTTGTCCTCGTTGTAGGCCAAACTGCTACCTCTTCTCTGCACGGGTTGGACCTCAGCGGAGGGTGGCGTTCCTTCGCTGTTACTTCTGGTTTCGTTGAACCCAGCGGGGTGCTGGGGGGAGACAGCTGATGCTATGGTGCTGGTGCTGGGCCTGATAGAGGTTCCGTCAGTGACGGCCTCTTTAAAAGGTGGACTCTCCTGACCAAAGATGCTGGTGAATCGATCCTTGCCAGGAGATGGTCTGTCTTCTACCGTGGTTGCAGTTAGCTTTTCTAACTGGACGTTTTCACTGGTAGATGTCCTGGTGGCTCCGGAGTCACCGATGCCCAGCTCATGCATCTGGACTAGGACACGTTTGTCTTCTGCAGCTGATGCTGTGGTGTCCTTTGAATTAGCCACCCTCACAGTGTTTAGAGGCAGCATGTTGTCCTCTACATATGTTCTGTTCAGCTCATCTCTCTGAGTCAGAACCAGGGTCTCTTCATCCTCCTGAAAGAACCTGCCAATGTAAAATCAGCTATTAAAGGGGGTGCTATAGTGTTTGTTCAGTAACATCTGTCCAGTTCTTCAGTAAACAGAAAATACATTTTCAAGTTGGGATACAAATTTCATCCAATCAGGGGAGAGAATCCCACAATCCCAGCTTCAATTTTATAGTGTTCCAGTTCCAATGTTTCTGTTTGATCACTTAAGATTACACTTGTATGTTCTCTGACCTGATAAAATTGGTATCCCAACTGAAAATGTATTTTCTGTTTACTAAAGAGCTGGAGAGACAGGGACACCCCTGTTACTGAACAATCACTCTGTAGTCTATAGCCATGATCAGAATAAAGAGCTATTTATCACTTATTTTAACAAGTGATCGGCTATTTAGGGCGAATACATTTGGTGTAGAGGGAGAAAAAGAGCAAAACTACTAGAACCCGACTCAGCCAGGTCAATGACATACATAGGGTTTAAGTGGTTAAATTAACACTGAGGGTTTTGGGGTCAAGTATTCCTTTCTAGTCCAAAATTTGGGCAGACAAAAAGAAACGGCTAACCATCTCCAAGCTGCAAAGAAATAAATATCATGAAAAACATTCACAACCAACCCTGTGCTATGATTAATGGACCCTCACTCCCTGATCCAGAATCTCTTGGCTCCATCTGAATAGAGTGACCTCAAGTATTTGGAACATTTGGACAGTGGCACAATGCTCTGTCCCCACACTCATATTCACAATGACAAAATGACTGTGTGGCTGATGTTCAGGCTTGTTTGTCTTGGTTCGAGGGGACGTCAGCAAATACACACAGAGGGGAGTTCACTCAATTGCATGAATATAAAATCCAAGAAAAAACATAATACGTTATAAGTGAATATAACGGTGTACAAGTGTAAATGTATAAGTTACTAACGCACTACACTGTCTCTCTGCATTTGATGTATGTGTTTACCTTGCTTATTGTAAGTCACTCTGGATAAGCGTCTGCTAAATGCCTAAATAGTATAGTTGTATAACAACAAAATTCTAAATAGATAATATTAACCATTTTCAGTCTGTACTGGCATTTCACTATGGGTGAATTTTTTTTCTTCTTCAAACATAATAATACCAAATTGTTTTTTTTAAAGCTTTTTACAAAAATAGCACAAATAGCAGATCTATAGAGCTTGTGACATGTCATACAATGAATCATAAAATAGGGCTTAAATGGTTAGTAATAATTGAAATTATACAGGAAAAATCAACTCACCTTGCTGTCCAGTCATTTCCCAGCCTTGCTGCAGCCCATCCCCACAGTGACCAGACCCTCCAGGGTTGACCCGAGGTCCAAGCCCGAAGATGAGAACCCATCATCAGCCTCACTGTCTTCTGATTCAGCCTCTCTTGCCTCTGGAGGTCCAGGGGTCTGGGGGCATTCTGAACCTGGTGGTCCCTGCACCATAATGCATTCTCACACACACACACACACACACACACACACACACACACACACACACACACACACACACACACACACACACACACACACACACACACACACACACACACACACACACACACACACACACACACACACACACACACACACGGTGAAGTGATTGACGTTAGTTAGAAGTTAGTGAGCTCTGGCATTATAATGGCCAAGTGTACTCTGATAGACAAACATACATATCTCTGCAGGAGTAAACACACATAATAGCCTGCACAGTAATTAAATAGTAGTAGAATAATAATAATAGAGAAGTCCGTCAAACTATCTCCCCCACTCATAAAAATACTATACCCTTCAGTGGTTCTGTGACCCTGAGGTTCATTAAAACATGCTGGTATTTGTGCCATAGCACATGGGAGCCATTTAGAGGCCAAGACTACTGCTTGAGAAATGCTGTTGTACAATCAATTAAATCTATTTACTTTCTGCACTAGGTGGACAGAGACTAGCCCACAGTAATTT
This sequence comes from Gymnoscopelus braueri, assembly GCF_963280865.1. Lineage (NCBI taxonomy): Eukaryota > Metazoa > Chordata > Actinopteri > Myctophiformes > Myctophidae > Gymnoscopelus > Gymnoscopelus braueri. Next base: position 16,444,171 of record NC_137616.1, read on the forward strand.
GTGTGGAATGAGATATTGTGTGAGAGAGACCAGTCACTATATTTCCACTGCTGTTTTAAGGCTCTGTCAACAACTATGACAGTTTTATGGGGGACTTTGGTCCAAACAACTACAACACACACACACACACACACACACACACACACACACACACACACACACACACACACACACACACACACACACACACACACACACACACACACACACACACACACACACACCTCATTTCGCTACTTACTTTTCTCATTTTTACATTATTTATTTTATCTAGGCTTTTGCTACCGTTTTGCCCCAAAGTGTGGTGTGTGGTATTGAGCAGTAGGGGGAGCCATAGAGTAAAAGAGCTAATAGGGTGGACTGTCAACTGGACAAACCTTTGATCATCTAACTTTAACTGCATATTCTACTTTCTACTAACGTGTTCTTTCCAATAGGATAGGCTACCATCCATGTCTACTTTGGAGTACCACCCATGTTAAACACAAAACATATTATTTGTTTTGAAAGGTAGGCCTGGATGTAGGCTACTAGGTTGTAACCTATATAGGCTACTAGGTTGTAACCTATATAGGCTACTCATTGACAACACAGGCTGACCAGTACAGTTGAGCTGAATTAAAGGGTAATCTTATTGTTTTCATAGTTACCTATTTAGATTTAAGCCACACACAGCAGTATCCTATATGATGTTCAGTGCTCATTTGACAAAACTGACATTTAAAGGAGTAGTTCACCCAAAAAAAAAATCGTATTTTCTATAAAATACACATCCCATGAAGATGTTTTTGTTTTTGTCGCATTCCTAAACCAATAATTTGATGACCGGCAGGATTGAGTCTCCTAGCTACTGAGTCTCCTACTTACCAATGACCAGGTCATTGAATTATTTGGTCAGGAATGGGACAAAAAAGTTATAGAAAGTAAGTAATTTTTTAGTTGAACTACTCCTTTATTGTTGACTCATCATCTGAAAAAGAACATGTCAATTTCAAAATAATAATGTAAACAGACTAGCCTATAATAAACATATCTACTCACTAAGTATCATCATCTTCAGGCAGTGTCTATAATATCTCAAATAATTAGTTTTAATTAGGCTAATTGTTGCACCTGGTCTTTAGATAGAGTACCATTTCCGGCATGTGCGACACTAGCGTACGACGACGTATCGAGCTGGAGAGGAGAGGAGAAGAGTGAAAAGAGGAGGGAGAATTGAAAAGAAAAGAAGAGAGGGAGGGCGAACAGAGAAGAGGATAGTGGGAGGAGAGAAGAGAAGAGACGAGACGAGACGAGGGAGGAGAGAAGAACTGGAGAGAGTTTTAGTTCAACTTCTTAAAAAGTTTTCTCCAGTTGTTTAGCGCGTGTATCTCAGAAAGTGCGTATAGCCCCGGACCTGGACCTGACTGGCTGGCACGAGCGGACAGTGAAAAGCCACCGACTGGAAAATGAGGCGAGTTTGGCTCGCGCTTCTTCCCGCGGCGTTGTTGCTATGGCAATGCCGATTCTGCCAGGCACAGCAAAGAGGTGAGTGAGCCCCCCCCCCCCAACCCCCCTCTTGAGCGATGGACCGAGAGATAGACTGCTGATCAATTTATTCACCTCTTCTCACCTTTTCTCCTCGCTTCCATCATGGCTTCCAAACGCAGCTGCATGCGCTTGATATCAAACATGGAATGTGAAAGTATCCAATGAATGAAATAACCTGGTGTTGTCTAACATAGGCTACACTGGGCTGTGTGTTGTTGTCAAAGCAGGGTTATAGCAGTGGTCCTCCTCAAACATGTTTATGTCAAGGACCCCCACAGTGATAGGCTACTTATAGGCCGGGGACAATATTTTGCCAAATGTTTAAATACAGAACAGTACAGTTCTACAACTATAGGTGTGGGGCTGGAGAGATAACATTGGAGACAGTGAAACCTATGATATGAATAGTCATTCTGATATTTTATTTCAGTGTGCTATTAAACTTAAATTGAACTCTTCTTCATTTTGCTGAAGACCCCTGGAACCCCCCCAAGGGCCCCACTTTGAGAACCTCTCTCTCTCTCTCTCTCTCTCTCTCTCTCATATTCTAGGCCTATGGTACAAATCTATCTATCTATCTATCTATCTATCTATCTATCTATCTATCTATCTATCTATCTATCTATCTATCTATCTATCTATCTATCTATCTATCTATCTATCTATCTATCTATCTATCTATCTATCTATCTATCTATATATATATCTTTTGCCTACAGCACCTACACCTGTCTCTTTCCACTATCCTTTCTCTTCCTCTCTACCCATTTCTTGGTGTGCAGCCTATCTATCTTCCATTCTGATGCTTCATATTGCATCGCTGATCTTCTTTTATTTAGATTTTATTTGTGTTGCCATTACCATTCAGACAAGTCAGAAGTCAGGTTTAATTACAGGAAATAAATGAAGCGTGAAGCTGTGTTACTGCTTAGCCCACGCTGTTTATCATTACCTAGTTTTGTTTGCAGACTTTCACTACTCAGACATTCTGCACAAAAATGCTTGAGCACTGTCTGTGCCACTAGCATGGGATTATGCTTATGCTCCCTGCTACTCAGGACACATTCCTAATTGTCAGAGTAACTATTTTGTAACTTGTTTAAGTGCATTTACTCAAGTACTGTACTTGTGCATTTTTTTCTTTACTGGAGTATTTCCAATTTTCCGTTCTTTTACTTCTACTCCACTACATCTCAGAGGCAAATATTGTACTTTTACTCCACTACAATTATTTGAAAACTGTAGTTACTAGTTGCTTTGTAGATTTGGTTTATTATTACAACATACAGTAACCACTTCAGCCCTACTTATGAATTTCGGCCATTTGAAAATAGCTTGTAGATCTGCTATATTCAAAAGATTTGTGTACATTATATACATTTGAAAAGTTGTGAAATGGGATCTTCTGCATAATGAGTACTTTTACTTTTGGTACTCAAAGTACATTTTGATGCCAATACTTTTGTATTTTTACTCAAGTACATTTTTGAATACCGAACTTGTACAGACTATTTCTACAGTAGGGTATTGATACTTTTACTTAAGTCAAACATGTGAGTACTTTTTCCATCACTGACTGTACATTCTACATTGTTCTGCTCCACGGTGAGTTTAAATTGAACTCTGAGCTCCATTTGTAACTCAGAGACTATGCAGGTTAGAAATGAATAGATTAACTTTGAGGATTTTACTAGGTAGATGCCTTTCAGCTATAACAATGCTGTATTCCACACTGTATGAATGCACATAGTGGAATTATGATTGTACTGTATATAGTAAGATTAATTCTGCATCTGTATAGTGTGTAAAGTAGGTTCTGCTCTCTTTGCAAAGAATGTGAGCTCCTTTTTTATCTTGTACCGTATACCGCGCTTGCCTGTATTAAACAAATCTTATCACATTAGTTCCAGATATGGCGCCGTACGACTGTCACCAAGACAAATTCCTTTACATTTACCATCCCTGGTGACCTAAAGTGATTCTGATTCTGAAATGGCATGAGGAGCCCATTTCTGAAAAGAGCTCAAATTGTCACACGAACGTACGAGGAGTGATTCATGCTTTGAATCCTAAATGACAGCCGGAGACCTTTTGCTAGGCGTAGAAAGGTGGCAAAAGTTGGCCTTTTGTAACTTTTATGTCCGTCTGTATTCGTTGGATAGATTACTGTGCTCTGTGTAGTTCATTCTGGACTGGCTGTCTGCTTTCTGTTAAGGCAATGACACACATTGTCCACAGACACGGATGTTTCAATATTGCGTTCAGCTGAAGGGATGAGGGATTGACATCTGGGACAAAATCAATACAGATGACATGGGGGGTGTGTGTGTGTGTGTGTGTGTGTGTGTGTGTGTGTGTGTGTGGCAGCAGGGATCATAACAAAACATGTTGGTCCTCCTATCTATTAAACCACATAGCACCTCTAGCATCCCACAATGGCATGTCATAATAGAAAACATTCTGCAAAAAATGGCGAAACATTTGGTGGAAATAGCAGATCTACAAACAAGCTTGTAGATTGGCTATTTTTAGATATTTGTTGTTGTATAGGGAACAAAGGTGCGGACCAAATAGACCCCTGGGGGCTCTTGTCAACGAAGTATATTGTTTTTAGGTGTTTTAGGAGAGATCAACATACACACTCTCAAAAATGTTTGTGGTGCTGAGAGTAAGGGGACTAAATCCACTTAGATAAAAACTTGCATACAGACTTTAGTGTTGAATACATAGACCCTTTCACACAAAAAATACATACTCCCGCTCACATACTTTTCTCTGTTTTATTAATCAACATTCAGGCAAACAGGAACTATCATTATGATGAAGGTCCCTGTTCAACCGAAACGTTGATTAATAAAGCAGAGAAAGGAATGTGTGAGTATGCAGTTTTTTTTTGTGAAAGGTCCTATGTATTTTAACACTAAAGTCTGAAGTTGACTTGTTAAAGCTCCCTGCCAGAGTTTCTTTTTTATTTTACTTCCCCCAGTGCCAGTGGTTAATTTTTTTTTACACAGGAGCCGAGATACATGATTTTAAAGTAATAAGTTAACCAAGGAGTGAATGGAGCTAGAAATCTTTGGATCGTGATATCTCTGGTTCTGTGTGGATAAATTGAAAAAAAAAGACAAAAAAAAAAAAACGGTTATACTCGTGGATGGCAGTAAACGGGTGTATTTTTCATCAACGGTTATACTCGTGATTGGCAGGTAAAGTGTTAAATATACTCCATAGTATAGTGTCGGCGAAAATAACTGATTTTCAAGCAATGTTTTGCTTGAAATCTTTGCACAATCCTGAGTGCTAATTTAACTCTGACAGTGTAGAACACAGTTTTACCCTCACACTTTTAAATGAAAAGTCAGGGTTTTGCTGTGCATGGTGTGCACGCACGGTATACGCAGGAAGAAAGTCTAAGCGTGTAGGTGCATGCTGTGAGCCCCTCTTGGCATTTTGTATCATCCATTAGTCTGTGGTGTGTGTGCGTTCTCTCCTGGATTTGTACAAGTTATGCCTCGTCACAGCGGCTGAAGAGCTATAAATGACCCAGCTGTACTCAAGCACAGCCGCCAAGAAAAAAAGTCATTTTGTTCGTGGCAGCAGACAACATTTGTGCAGGAGCCCAATGGAGTCTGTCCATGTTTTCACATTTTCGCATACGTGCTTTGCCTCTGTAGGAGGTGGGGGCTTCTCCGAGACTGAAGATGCGAAAAATCTCTTTTCGCTCCCCACCATGCCCTTTTTCTATTAATCCTACTCACCGTATCTCCAGCTATACTGTTTAACCCAGGAGTGCTTTGGAACACCTCTGGGGAGAGGTGTATTGTGTGTGTGTGCTTACTATACTTGTAAGGGCTAAATAGTAAATATCCCCACAAGTATAGTAGCCTACAATCTGAGAAATAGACATTGTGAGCACACTTTTTCCTGGTCCTCCAAAGAGAAATGGTTGTTTTATGAGTTAATAAAATTTGGTTTTAGAGTTAGTAATTCAGAGGTTAGGGTTAAGGTTTTGAGGTTAGGTTGAGGAGGTTAGGGTTGGAGTTATGCCTGATTTATCCTTAGTTGCACACCGGCGTTGCACACCAAAAACTGAAAAAAAGTAAACAAAAATGTTGATATCCACACAAGTATAGTGTGTGTGTGTGTGTGTGTGTGTGTGTGTGTGTGTGTGTGTGTGTGTGTGTGTGTGTGTGTGTGTGTGTGTGTGTGTGTGTGTGTGAGAGAGAGAGAGAGTGAGAGAGAGAGGCCATCTGTGTGAGGCGCCTCATTACCAGGCATGTCAGCCAGTCTTGCGCTCTATCAGTGACACAGCTCACAGACATCAGGAGATAATCAGACACACAGACAGTGGAAGGGGATGAGATGGAGAGGAGGATGAGGTGGAGGAGGAGGAGGAGGAGGAGGAGGAGGAGGAGGAGGAGGAGGAGGAGGAGGAGGAGGTGGAGGAGGAGGACTGCGAGGAAAGGAGGGGGGCAACCTCTGGAGATCTAAAAACAAGGATGAGAAATCCGAGATGAAGAGACGCGAGGCGGGGTGAAGCGGCTACATTGTAAAAGGTGGAGAGATGAGAGAGAGAGAGAGTGATAGAGTGAGTGAGTGAGAGAGGATGAGTTTGAAGTAGTGATAAAGTGGGCAGAGGAAAGAATAGTAGACGGGCGGGATTCTGACCTGGCTCTTTGATGGTCGAGCTGTAATACTGTAGCTACAGTGCCATTACACCGTAAAATCCTGAGTGTTAATTCAATTTTGTGTACAAATGGAACAAAAAGGACCCGTAAGGTTCCATTTGTACACTCTCTTGCAAATGGTTAAATGAACACTGAGCATTTTGCTGTGTTATTGATAATAAATAAAAGCCAGGTCATCTCTAGACTCCAATTGGCGATTGGTATGAGGCCAACCCCAAATAAAAAGCAAAACATTTTCATTAGACAGGGTGGGATGTATTTAGTTGGTGTTCTATTTATAAATCATAGCTTTACAGTGGTGAAAATGACATTAGACCGTGACATTGTTTATGACGGATTTAAAGCCCAGAAAACCCAACAGAAAATGGTTCAGATGTAGACAGATACCAGGCGTTGTGCAGCACAAGCGATGAAGTGTTTATGCAACGGTAATGTGGGTTTTAGCCCGTCTGGGCTCAGCCTGATGTGACGTGAACCCACCAGAGGTGTCGGTGGGGACGCTCTTATGAATCCAGAATGGCTTTTCTAAACCATCAGAGAAATCAACATTTTTATGAAGTGAATTCATCCCAATAGCATTATGCTCACAAAATATCGCAGTCTGCCGTGCTAATAATGCGAAGGCAGCCAGGCTTAGCTGAATGGATTTGATGCAATACGCCGGGGGCCCGGGGCCTCCCCGAATGCCTCGGCCTGGGAACCCAAACAGAGTAAATTCAATGTGAATATCAATGTGGCGGACCACAGAGAGGTTACAATGAGACTTTAGAGAAAGTGAAGGAAGGAAGGAAACAGGGAGGAAAAAAGGCGGCTGACGTGCGGGGGTAGGGGGGGGGAGGAAGGGGGGCAGGACAGAAAGAACACTTGCTTGGAGCGGGCCAGGTCAACCGGCTTATAGTGAGGCTCAGGCGCGCGCTCGATGTCCATTGCTATTTTCGGAAACACTTTTAGCTGGCGGAGGCTCACACGGACAGATGTCTCCGAAAACACAAAAAAAACATGCTTTATGTTATGCAATGCTTGTCTGTTTGAATTTGGTATCAACTCCTCAAGGTGGAAAGGAACATTTTCAAAATTGTTCCAAAAATAGCAGAGTTTGTACAGTAGATTGGCTATTTCTGCTATTCGCCGTGAGCATAATACGTAGGTTAAAGTGAAGAATCGGCTTCATCAGTCCCTGCATATGCCAGTGGTCAGCGGGGCCCACGTGCAGTTTCAGACTGATTGGCCAACCCCCTGAGGAGATAAATGGATGAGGACGAACTGACAGAGTTTTGTTCATTTAATAGCAGGATGAAAGATGTGGGGTTAGCTAGTGCAAGGGCTGAATCAGGCTTGTTTTCATTTTTCATTAAGGTGTGCACAGCCCACAGTGCTATGATTCTGCGTGCGTGCGTGCGTGTGTGGTTTTATTGGCTGTGATATAAATCCATAAGTGAGATGAGATACTGAGGGGAAGGTTACTCTTATAACATAATGTCTTATAGATTACTGTCACACAGCTTAAACAGTATTTGGCCCCCGGTGCTGTTAACTTGTCATCGGATTCAGGGTAACTAATTAATCAATGACTGTGTTGCCCTCTCCTCAAAGACACGGCTCATATGACCACCAACAGGTGTGTGTGTGTGTGTGTTTAAATTTAGACTAAGGTGCTAAGAAAGAGTGGTGCTACAGCCTTCCGGTCAATGATAGGAAGGGACAGAAGTAGAGTATAGATGGAGGAAGTAGGAGAGAGAGAGAGAGAGAGAGAGAGAGAGAGAGAGAGAGAGAGAGAGAGAGAGAGAGAGAGAGAGGGAGAGAGGGAGAGAGAGAGAGGGAGAGAGAGAGGTTGGTTGAGTTTTCACACCTCCCTCCTCTGCGTTCCCCTCAGTGACTCCTGGTTCCTGCCCGCACGTCTAATTCAAAACACTGGTGATGATGACCTACTGTACAATCAACCAAGGGCATATGGCACCCCCTACCTTCAGGACGTGATCCACACCTTCACTCGGGTGACCCCCAAACTCCGAGACCCTTTAGTGTACGTGCACATGTATGTGCTGCTTATGCACGCACCATAGAGCCGAGGTTTATTATGTTTTTCAGGCCAAGGACCCCCTAGCTGAGAGAGAGATGAAGCAGGGACTCCCACTACATATTGTATAAAATTGTGTTGCAGATTACCTTTTTTTCATAGATAGCTGGATTCACGTTAATGTGTATTTTCAGATAGTTAACCTTTAAACCCTCAATAGTCAACTTGACCGTTGGCTCTGTACTTGGTCTGCTCTTTTTCCCTCTATTTTCGGCTGACGTTACCCACCACACAAAGATTTGGCAGACCCCCTGTAGTAACTCTGAGGACCCCCTAAGGGTCCCGGACCCCCTGTTGAAAACCCCTGCCATAGAGGTTTTCAGGACAGTGCACCTTTCAACACCATGGACAAATCCACCAAAACATAGTTTATTTGAAAGCTGTAGTACTAGTAAACACAAAACACAACGATTGCACTGTTGTAATGTTGTAACATATTTATTGATTGCCACTTTTGCCAGATACCTTCAAAACCATTCAAAACAAAACATATGGTATTTTTGTGCACAAGTGCAGCTGGTGGTGCCAGCTAAATGTTCAACTGTGACACATTCTCTGTCAGCTATTTTCATTTATTTATAAAAAGAACATACACGTATCTTTGAGTAGCCTATAAATATCTAAAATAACTTTTATTTTAACATCAAAATCACTTTAACTTTAGGCCTATTATCTTCACAAGTCAATGCCACCAGCTGGTTGCAGTCAATTTTATGCTGCTCTCATCACTCCATAAGTTTCCCCAGAATCCCAGAATTAAAATGCAGAGTCTACAAAGCGTGAAACATCAAAAATATTAAACCACTATTGCACCTGGGTAATATTAACAAACCAAGAAAGAGCCTTTAAAGTGATATGCCTTTTTAAAAGAGCACTTGTGTGACGAGTGGATCCTCTCTGGGAGATTTCAGTTTCCCAGGAGCTTTCTGGTGGAACTCTGTGCAGCTATCATCAAAGTTTCCCGGCGTAATGAGAGAAGTGCTTTCAGAGTTGTCAGTCCCTCTACGGTTCCTCTCGTCCATCCAGGTGTTATTCATGATGGAAAAGAGCCTCTCCACTGGGGATTTTCTTGCCAGGTAAACACATGGCAAACTGACAGATTAGACCAATGTTTTGAAAGTGAACTTTCGTCTCGTCTGGAAATGGGCAAACATCTCCCCCCAGCGCTCGTCTGCTGGCTTACCGTCTGCGTCCCACTGCGTAACCCTCTCAATGGTGTTCATCTTCACTGGAGGTGTTTTTTTTTTCGTCGAACAGCTGTGCTTCGTTAATGTTGCAGCTTTGAGTTTACATATCGTACACAGTAAAATCCACAGTGTTAAAGGGATAGTTCACTGAAAAAAATGCTTTTTTTCTATCGATTAGTCACCCCATTTCTAAAGCCAATAATTTGATGACCAGCGGACCGATACGCAGCGGTTCCGGTAGGAGACACAAAGAGTCTCCTTTGTGTAGCGGTCATTTGTTGTTTAGGGTCCATGCCACTTGCTCTGATGTTATACATAATATGTATATGTACAATTTAGGCATTTAGCAACTTACATATATTATATGTAAGTTGCTAAATGCCTAAATTGTAATTGGGGAAAAAAACTGTTTCATAAAAGTTTAATAACTTTGGAGAGTTCCTTTGTGACACTCGTCACAGCATGGGGTAAAAGTAAGTTGGCTACTGACTGCAAAGACTAACATTAACCACACATCCCTATATTCTTAGTTCCCTCAGGTAATATGCTCTATAAATCTCTTTGCCGAAAGCAGCAGATCTACAGTACATGCTCATAACACATGGTGAGCTTGTAGATCTTCTATTTCTGTTGAAAGGTTAGGGTCGCCAGGGTTCATGTGGTCAATGCAGACCCCAATATTGTCTCTTTCCGACTAAAGGAACCAGGTGAACCGTGCCGTGCAACGTATATCATATGTTCTGGATTCATTTCCATGCGCTACGGCTTGGTTTCAGACAAGGCTCTCAGAACCTCATTTGGACCCTGCTGAGAAGGTGGTACTAACCCGTGGTACTTTCAATTTATTTTGAAAATGGCAAGCTCACAACGCACCGTGACATGTTGTTAGCTTGCAGAGTGGCTATTTTTGCTATTTTTAATTGAATTGTTTTAATGACATACAGTACCTGCCCTTCAGGGGTGGTTGTGTTTATAATGGTTATAATGGTTATAATGGAAACGAACGAAAAACAATTTCACAGGTTCTGGAAACCTTGAGGCTATTGAAGGTTCCGCATGGGTTACCCTTTCATAGTCGAATTGGCGCCGATTCTAATACCTTCTAAATCAGCAGTTCTCACACAACACACAAGATTTTTCAAAAACTTTCAAAAATAGCAGATGGATAAGCTCACGCCCTGTGAGCTTGTATATTTGCTATTTTTGAATAGCCAACACAAAAATCTAAAATGACACGGATACTTTCCCGGTTTTAATGGGTCAAATAGTGTGGATAGGAGATACTATGGTTGTTTGGGACATAACTTACTGCTTAATGTGATAAGTGTGGCTGAATGTGTGCTGCATGCATTTGTGTGTGTATCCAATTGCATTTATTGAACAATTTGTTTTGATATCTTACAGTAATAGCCCGTCTGACTATAGTGCAGCATTTGCATATAGTGTGGTTGTTTGTTCAGTCTAGTGTGTGTGTGTGGGTTGCAAGTGCAGTGTTAATATTTGATTTGTGTTGTGTTTACCTGTGGTCCTGAACTTCCTCTTGTAAAGCACATCTTCATGGAAAGCAACTTTGTGTGTGTGTGTGTGTGTGCACGCACGCACGCACGCACGCACGCACGCACGCACGCACGCACGCACGCACGCACGCACGCACGCACGCACGCACGCACGCACGCACGCACGCGCGTGTACGTGCGTGTGTGCGTGCGTGCGTCTTAGCTGTTTTGCTGTCAGAAGAACAGCATTGATAATGCTGAGGAGAAAATCAATAGTTAATTCTACCAGGGACACAATATCTTCTCCGCTCTGTTCCTCAGTAGGCTTAGAGAGGGAGAAACAAGGCATTATTTGATAAATTGGTAAGTGTGTGTGTGTGGTATGTGTGTATACTGAGAATAACTATAAACGTGCACTGAGTACTCAAAAGAGTACTCAACAATGTATCTACACCTTGTATGGTACTGTATATGTTGGTGTGTGCAATTGGTCCCACTAGGGCTGGGTAATATATCGATATCGTGATACGAGACTATTTATCGTCTGAGATGGTAGATATTGTAATATCTCAATGTCCACGTAAATCTGCTATATTTGCTATTTTTTAAATAGAATGATAATGAAATAGAAGAAATCTAGAATGACATGCTCAAAATAAGAGACGCCAGGATAAAAGTGTTTTTTAACATTCAATAGATGATGATGAATAATTGCGGGTAAACAAGTATCTGACATATCTGGCCCCCATCCGTCCTGCTGAGGAGTTTAGTTAAAAAATATTCTCCGTTCCACCCTTTTCTCCTATATTTTACACGCACGCACGCACGCACGCACACACGCACGCACGCACGCACACACTCACACCCCTAGGATATTGCAGTGCTTGGTGACCTTTACATAGATCACGACCTTAAATCCTTCAATGACTCACAGGAAAACTTTTAGCTGCACAAACAACAATACTGGCAGTTGAAATCAATTTTTAAAACCCCTTCATCCCCCCAAAAATAATGAGATAAAGTAACGGATGCGGACTGGCAAGCGCTTGAGGTGCCTCAAAGCCCTGGGCTCAAGGCTCAAGAGTTTTTTCCTGTGGCTGTCAGAGACCTGAACAAGGGAAAAGGCAAAAAACTAAAGCAAAAGAACAAAAGAACAAAATGTATAATATATAAAATAAAAACTGCCTTTAGTCTGTAAAAGTCCAGTTTGTGGCACAATGTTAATTGCTCTAGTGTAAATAGATAAGTGTAATTGATGTGTATATATATTAGGGGTGTGCCGATACACTAATTTCACCAAACGATACGATACGATATTTGGCTCACAACTTCGATACGATTTCGATACGATACGCACTTTTTTATTATGAAAAATATATGGGGGAGAAAAAAAGCAAATGCAAACAAATAATTCTGTTTTTGCATATATCTAGACATGCGAACTTGTAGCTTTTCAGCTACAATAGCCATTTTGAATCCAAATAGGGCAATAGTGTGACACCTGACCCGAAAAAAAACCAACATGTTGTCACCCTTTTCACCCCGGGGCTGTTTTTGCATGCCTGATTATTATTATTGTAAAAAAAATATATATATATTATATCGCGACGATATATCGGCACACCCCTAATATATATGTATGCTTTATGTGTATATGTGTGCTATAAATGACCCAGAGAATTTTTTTGTCAGGAAGTCCCCTTTTCCATTCATTTATTTCTGTTGGGGGGCCTGTCTATCCTGAAAGACACAGCTCCCTGTACTATCTGTACTGAATGGGTCCCGACCTCTATCATATTGGGTAGGAGACCACTCGTTCAACAATGGAAGTCAGCCCAGCCCACTCACCGTCAATCACAGTGGCATAATTGCTAGGGTGGCGGCATATGAGCGAGCGGTATCCTTCTCTCTGTTGGGCAGGATAGACTGGTATCGCACAACGAAAAAAATCATTTAACAGGTGCTGGACAAAATACGTACAATGAAAGCGAAGAGATGTCCTCACACTGCACTGCACCTCCCAGGGAATGACTTTGACTCCTTTAAGTCCTTACTAAAGTAATTCCCTTGGAGCTACAGTGCAGTGTGTGGACATCTCTTCTTTTTCAAAGATTTCTTCTTTACATTAAGGGCCACCTTTAAAGACAATCCCGTTCCATATCCAGGGGACAGAGGAGTACTCGTTTTGTTTCACTCAATTTCCATTAGTTGACCATAGCTTAAGTTGCCAAATAGCCGACGTGCGAGGCAATCGACTGCTCGGCGCGGCCACCCGCCTAGCGACTCGCTCAGGCGAGCCTTCGCTGTCTGCTTCCCTGCCTTGTTTTCCAGTGATGTAACAAGTCCTGTATGTAAAACCATTCTTTCTTCAGGTGTGAGTGAAACAAAACCAGCGTTTCCCCTCCCTCCAGCCGGCCTCCGGCTCTTCCATTGAAGCACTAACTGCCTCAGAGCATTCTGACGGACCGCGCTCTCTCTCTCTAGTGGGTGTCAGTGTAATTATTAGCTTTTTTTCCCCCACATTTCCTGGCCTTCTGGGAAATGTTAACATTTTGACACACACACAGTCACACACACGCTCTTCTTTGTGTTTTATTATATCGTTGCCCACGTTAGAGTTTGGACATGTCTGATAGATAGCAGTGGGTGTACTTCTGCTGGGGGATTTGACCTTTTTACCCATGTGGCTGACACTCAGATGTACAGCTGCAGAAAAAGGGACTGACCCACACGCACGCACCTACGCACGCATGCACGCAGACATAGAGACATCATAATGTTATGTGAACAGAACACACACACATGCAGCTGCACATGCTTGGATGTGACCTCTCAGTGTCAGTCTCTCCCTCTCCCTCTCTGCTCTTTTCAGGGTGTGCTTATATATGTTCCCAGGGAGCTTCCTGTGGTAACACATGGTGTCAATAATGACCCTCTACATACACACACACGCTCCTCTCTCCATCCTTTAATCCTTTGTACCCTCTCCCCTACTTTTTGCGCTCCTCTCTGGTTCTCCTCTCATTCCCTGCCCTCCCATTCCTCTTAGCCCCCCCACCATGCTCCCCCTCTCGTCTTCACCCTCCTCCCTCCCTCTCCCCCGTTCCCCTCTCCCTGCCCTGCTTTCCTTCTATCCCCTTACCTTCTCCTTCTCTCTCTCTCTCTCTCTCTCTCTCTCTCTCTCTCTCTCTCTCTCTCTCTCTCTCTCTCTCTCTCTCTCTCTCTCTCTCTCTCTCTCTCTCTCTCCCTCTCTCTCTTAGGACTTCAACTATGGATTATTTTCTTAGCAATTATTCTATCGATTTTTCAGTCAATGAATCAACGCGAAAATGTTGAACAGTATGACATCATACAACGGTATACAGAGGACAACAGTGTGAAAATAGCAGATCTATTTTCGGTATTTCTGCAATTTTATTAAAATCAATAACTTTATTTCTCTCTCTCTCTCTTGCTTTTCTACCTATTTCTCTTCTCCTCTCCTCTGCTCTCCTCTCCTCTCTGTGTCACATACACTCCCCAATGTTGCCAAGTCTGCTTATTATAAGTGACTTTGGGCTTGTTTTTCTGTAAAGTCACTTGTAAATATTGGTGGTTGCGCCTGCTTTTTGGGGGGCTTGTTTCTGAAATCTGAAGTGCATAGTTGCTTATTTGGGCTTGTTTCCTAATGTTGTTTAAACCAGTGGTTCTCAAACATTTCCATGTCAAGTACCCCCAAATTAATATGTACGTATTTGTCTGCGACCCCATCTAAAAAGATTTTGTGCCAGGGATCCCCATACAAGATTGGTTTTGAATGTTTCAAAACATTCAAAATTAGCACATTTCCTTCAAGATTCTTTTTTGAAAATAGCAGATCTACAAGCTCACATCTTGTAAGCTTGTAGATTGTTCAAATAGCTGATGTATAATAGGGCTCAAGTGGTAAAACTGGTCACTTAATTTGGGCTTGTTTAATTTGGTCGCTTGTTTCACTCACAAAACCTGGCAACTCTGATGCTCCCCCTTTCCTTTCATCGGGCGTAGGAGTCCTTCGCTGACATCTGCTCCTCCAGAGCGCTGTTGGCTGTGGTTAAGTCACCACGCCGGCCCCCTCGGTTTTTGTTTGCACTGGAGCTCCCATAAGCAGCCCGTTTTGCAGAGGATATTTGTTCGGGGCCCTGGATCAATTCTTGTTCAAAAACCTCTGTATTTATATATGTGGAATACAAGCTGTGATCATGCTGTTTTTCTTTCTTCTTGGCCCGGTTTGACCCAGGCAGTCCATAGACAACCACCAGTGTACCATCAAATATACAAAGACATGGAATGAAAAGATCTTTCTACAAAGATTGTGCAAAAAGAAAATCAACAAGTACACAATGCTTGACAATTCAGTTTGCGGTTGGAGACTGCGAGCTATTTACTTTACTACTTTACTTTACTTTTAGCTTCTGGGATGCTCATTGTCTTAATTCTCATTTTACTATAGCGCTGAAAGATGGCTCTTGGGATGTTAGATGTGGTGTGTTTCCTGTGTGTCATGTTTTTTTTAAAGATATTTTTGGGGCTTTTCTTTCTACCTTTATTGATAGGAAAGTAGGCCGACAGGAAATGGGGAGAGAGATGGGGGGGGGTGACACACAGCAAAGGTCGTCGGGATCGGGGGTCAAACCCGCGACACGCTTTCAAGCCGGATTACCAGCATATGTGGTATGCGCCCTGGAACGCTAGGCCAGCGGGCGCCCCCCCCCGTATGTGTGCGTGTCATGTTTTTAACCAAATGAACCCTAGCCTAGTGTACCTGGCAAACATTTGGCAAAAATCACAGATCTACAAGCTCACAAACGCCTGCTTATTATTCTGTCCTCTTTGGTTGACAGCCACCTTTCCTAGCATCCCCACTTGAACCCTTGTGTCCCTATTCTGGGCAATTAGGCGAACATTCAGCGCAAATAGCAGTTCTACAAGCTTACAATGCATCGCGTTCCGCCATGTCGTGAGCTTGTATATCTGCTATTTCGGTGAAGAGATTTGGTGTAGAGGGGGAAAAAAGGCAGCGGCTCAAGTATAGAGCCCTGTGGGTCCCTAAATATATAGGGAGACCGACATTACAGTTGTCTCCACATGAGTAACCCACCAAGTCCAATTCCCTCGTACTTGAAACTCACTGGGCCAGTAAAATGCATTCTAATTCTGGTGCTAGCTTGAGTGAAATGTTCTCTGCAAGGCTTAACCCATTCATTCCGGGAACGCTTATACTGTGTCATTTTAGATTTCTTAGCTATAACCATTATTTTATACTTTGGGCAATTTCTTTGTATTCGAATTTTTGAAAATGTGAGCAAATCTTTGAATATGTATGTTTTTTTAAGCGAAGATTTTTAACTCATATCTTTGCTTCTGGGGATTCTACAAATGTCTTCTAAGTCCTAACAGTTAAAAAAACAAAACAAACGTATGTTGCTATAATATCAGTGGTTCTCAAACTTTTTCATGTCAAGGACCCCCAAGATTATATGTATTTGTCCGCGGAATATTTTGTTCCAGGGACCCCCAGAAACAAAGATTTGAGTTAAAAAATGTATCTATATATACTGTATATTCAAGGATTTTCACAAATCTTCCATGATTTTTCAAACAAATAGCAGATCTACAAGCTCATAGCGCGGCACTCGGTGCCGTGCTATGAGTTTGTATATCTGCTATTTCTAAATAGCCAAAGAAACCTTAAAATGACACAGATGCGTTCCCGGTCTTAGTGGATTAACATTCCCTGTGCATCGAGTGGCTTAAAATGCTGGGCAACGTGCTCTGCACATCCAAGCCAGTTTCAAGTGCCTGGAAATGTCTCTCAAATGTTAAACGAAATCAGTGACAATATTTGCACAGTTTAGTTATCTCTGTGTTTACAAATCCCCAATCTATGAATCAAAAAGAAAAAAAAATCTTTCTTTTTGCATTTGGCAGAATCTGTCTCGGGAGATTATCAAATCCCAGAAAAAAACTGAAATAAAAAAACTTCAGAATCAATGTCTGTGTAATTCCCCTTCAACCTAGATTCAGTACCAAATGCCAAATCTCCCACAGTGCAAGCAACCCAACACACATGGTCTTCACATGTTGGTAGGATTGTGTTTGTTTCCCTCTAGGGTTGCTGGTGCTCTTTGATTCTTTTCTGTGGTCATTTGATGAATCGTGCAATCCTTACTCAATCTGATTAAAAAGGGTTAGATCATCTATTTGAGGCCACCAAGCTAGCCATGTGACGTTTCTCTGGAAAGCCACTCTATACAACGAAATGATCAAAAAGTACGCTACAAAAGTAATGTAAAATACAGAAATAACGGACTCATGCATAACAAAGCTTCTGAAAGCCTGTCCAGAATCTGAAGTCCTAAAATCCCTTCACCTAAATACTTCATGAATTAACCACATAAGCCCTATTTAATAGTGAAAATAGCCGATCTACAAGCTCACTATGCATCGCGATTCACAGTGCATTGTGAGCTTGTCGATCTGCTATTTTCACAGTTTCTTAGGTTTTTAAATGAATGGATTTTATATGTGTGATTTTTTTTTTGTCAAAAATTTGTTTTTTGTTGTGGCGAAAGCTTTTTGTGAAAATAGCCAATCGACAAGCTCACAACGCATCGTGCTGCGACACGTTGTGAGCTTGTCAATCTGTGAAAGCCTTCCCCACAATAAGGATGCTGGGGTTTAAGTGATTAAAAGATGAAATAGCGGATGTATTTAGGGTTAAAGTGGTTAAACTGATTTTGATGCTATATTAACACATTTTTGCTGGGGACCCCCCTGGATCCCCCCCAAAGGACCCCTGGGGTTCCCCGGACACCACGCTGAGAACCACTGGGGTAGAAATGACAACTTATTTATTGTCTGCTGTGGTTAAACACCACCATCATTATTGTCTCTACATACAGTATATTATGACCCCTGCTATTGCTCAACTATTCAACACTAGAAAGGCCAGACACACACCATCTGGTAGGATTTTTACATTTACATTTCTCAAACACTTAATATGCAGTTTCTTCCTCCTTCCTGGACTTTAACTAAATAATTAGACATTTTCTTGCTCATTTGCATTAAAAAAAACCCAAAGGTGTATATATTCACCCATGTGTTAGCAGGTGCTATTGAGATAGATTGCACAACCAAAACTCTATTGAAACTACTTTTGCACATAATGGTTGATACTGAATATAAAATTAGAAGGTTTGTTAGGACTTATAAGTCTAGTTCTAAAGTACAGGTCATCGAGGTGTCGATCTGTATCCTCCAAAGAGGATGATCTGAAAGGAGGAAGAAATCTGAGACGTGGCTTTTCCCCTTGGGCTCAACCTTCTTTGCGGAGAGGGTCTCTGGACTGGATTTCCATAATATCATTGGATATTGGATATCAGTCCTGGTTCAAGTGCTGTGACCACTGTGGCCTTCTGGAAGAAACTGTGCAGAAGGCGTGCGCAGCCAGCGGTGTGTCACATGTCAGATGTTGTTGTAGTGGTCCTCGTCCCCATGACCCCCAAATACAAACATCTCTGTCCCGATGATAGTGGCAGAGTGGCATGATGAAGAAGGTGGCAGAGTGCTGCCAGTAGGCTACAGAAGTACCTCTACATTTATTTTACTTTAATTGAAAGGGGCTGCTGTGTATGCGCTGAAATCTTGCCCACATTTGGAGTCATAACATCAAGAATGTCATTGATGATGACTGACGTCACAGGCTGGCCACATAAAGAGCCACACCATTCCCATGTGAATCCCAGTATCCAGAGCCATATAAGGAGTGTTGCGTCACCTCCGATCACGTCATCGGGCCAGTCTTCTACAAAGCCTTCTATTGGCGAATAGTGACAAAGCCCTGAACCGGAAGTTTACGGAATGCACTGGAGTCTATGAGCGTTTGTCACTATTTCGAGTTCACATGAACCACGTGACCGGTGCTGTTTTCTGCCCCCGAGGTGACGCAACTCTCTAATACAAGGCTCTGCCAGTATCCAAGATGTTTATGTTACAGGTATAACATATTTTCATTGCTGAGCATTTTCCAAAGCCACTGACTGGATTCTATACATATCAGTACAGTATGAAAATCAACTTTCTTTCTTATTTTCTTTCCTTTTATATCGTAGCTTGGGTTAGGTCAGGTTATCACTGCATTTTTAATGCGTTTGAAAGGTGTTGTTAGATATAGTCCCTGGAGAGAATTATGATTTACGAGCAAAATTCAAACATCCATTCTTTAGTAGTCCAACTTGCAGGTTAACACCTACTCTTCATGTATATACTGTATGTCAATAGAGTCTGCATCTATTTTATATTATTTCACTTGGCCTGTAGATCTTTTCGGTGAAGAGATTTGGTGTAGAGGGAAAAAGGAGTATAGAGTGGTTAATGTTTCATAATAGTAATGTAATGGTGGATCTTCAAAAGCACCGCAAACTCAACGCTCAACTGAACAAGCATGAAATGTTTTCAGGCTTGAAAAGCCTGAGTGCTCATACGCCCACCTGCTGTACCAGTCTAGCCCATACACCTAGCGGAGATTGGAATGAACGCAAACGAGTAATGCACTGAAACCTGGAAATATAAGACACATTTATTAGTTCAGGGAATATGCTTGTGTTCAAAGCAGAGTGTTCAAGCTATAGTGGTTTACGCAATCTGCCCTGTGATGTCTGGTTTTAAAACTACAGTATATCCAGTGTCCCTGAATAGGTGGTTCATTTGTTGCTTTGAGTGGAAAAGCTGGGTCCTTGTAGTCATATAATATTGTCGCTGTCAGGCAGAAACCTTTTATCTCCATATTTCACGATCTAAATGTCTCAACAGAAGAGCAGGGAGACAAAATACAACCACCCCAATTGTATAAGTTATATTGTATTAACATACTCTACCATACAGACTGGACAAAATTACATTTTATTCATAAATAAAACTTACATAGTGAGGCTTTAATCATACAAGAGTGTTGTATGAGTGAAGAGTGAAAATAGCACTGTGAGCTTGTAGTGCTCACACTGTAAAACGTTTTTAAAATAATAATAAAAAAGGAACGATTTTGGACATACAAGGTTTCCACCCGACAGCAACAATATAATAGGCATAATATAATTATAAAATACTTATTTTCAATTAAAAGCTAAAGTAACGTTAGCTTTTGGGTGTGTCCCAATGATGCAATAATAAACATTTCCATGTCAATTAAAAGTTGGAAGACCTGGTGGTGGTTTGATGCGTATCACCATCGCCACCTGCGGGTGAAGGTCTGTACAGCTAAAATAATTAAATAAAAAAGAACCCAAACTGAGATTTGAATGTCTACCCAACGAACACATATCCGAATATTTGAGTAGTTGTGGCCAGCCCTACATGACTGACATGATGATTCATTTAGACTGGATTTAAAACGTTCATTGGGCGCGCACACCACAAAACGTTTCTCAAGGTGGGGCTCGGCACTCGAGACTAATGACACCCCGTCATCCAGGGGACATTAAACGCGAAAAATATGATGTTTACAAAATGTTTAATTAAAGTTACAGCAGGCAGTACTGATCCTCCTCCTCAGGTAGAACTTAGTTTCAAACATGGTGTGATATTTGAAGAGGATAAACAGACATACTGTCAAACTGGGAACTGCATCCAACCCTAGCCGAAAATAGCTCATCTACAAGCTCTGGTGGAGATTAATTACAAACCTTTCCGTCTCCTTCCCATGGATCGACACCTCGCATCTCCGTTCTCCGTATGTCTGCTCACCAAAAGTAGTTAACGTTATGGATATGATTTGGATTGTCATATTAAGGAGAAGATAATGTTAAACGGAACATGATGCTGAGATATTGTCGCACCCAAGCACAGTCAAAGACTTTTTAAAGGAGGCCTTTGAATAGAAAAGATATGCTTATTAAATCGATTGTTTGTTTTTAATGTTTCACCCGCATCAATAGAGATTTCTGTATCAGTCTGTCTGTGTCCCTTTTAAGACCGTAAACGTAGTTCCATGTGAGGCTTGCCCAAATATGGAGTCCAGACCAGTCTATGAGGTCAGTACTATTTGTCCTACATTATTACAAATGACCTTTTATGTAGCTCCCTCTCTTTTAGGACTAGCTCTCCCACACATTGATTAATGTAGACAAAAAAGATAAAATTTAAACAAGGACCAATAGTTGAAGGCCGTGGAGAAAAGTAAAGTTTTAAGCCCTATATAGTCTCTGGTGAAGTTCCTTGTTGCTCGTAATATTTTATTAAGCCTACCTTGGACACAAGGAGGGAACGCTTCCACATCATAACACATCTCACAGCCTTCTCTGGAATAATTGGTGTTCTCATTTTCTTTTATTCTGCCCACCACTTTAGCAATGGCTCCCAACCCCACACATCATCCAGACACCAGTGATACAGTGTGTGGAGCCGGTACTAAACGCTGAAATGTGAAATTGCTAGCAGCGGTGCTAAATCCAGTGGTACAGTAACTAAGTACATTTACTTTCATGCTGTACTTAAGTACATTTTTCGAGTATTTTGTTTGTTTTTGATTTTTGCAAGCTGATGACTTTAACACATTTCAAATAGAAATATTGTACTTTTGACTCCACTACATTTCTAGGAAGGGAGTCTTTCTTGTATTGGGACAGAAACGCACCAAAAATATATTATGGATTAACCACTTATTCAACCCTATTTAAAATATAGTGAAAATAGTCGATCTATAAGCTCACAACGCATCGCATCGCGGTGCGTTGTGAGCTTGTAGATGAGCTTGTAGATGTCTGCTTACAGATGTCTGCTTGTAGATTTCTGAACATTTCTGTCTGACCATTTCTGTAAATGTACTTCATATTTTTTTTACTTTTGAATACTTGACTATTGAACTCGTATAAACGCTCACTGAAACATGAAATGGCCAGCAGTGGTGCTAAATCTTATCATGCCCCATGTGGAGGCTGTGTTGAGACTTTAATGTTATTACAGGTTGTGGGCCTCTCTGGATTGACGCTGTCTGGTTTTGTTGGCTACTGGTAATTATACGACCCCAACCCACCCACCACTACCACATCCCCTTCCTCCTACACATGGCCACAACATGCTAGACAGGTGCGGTGTGTGTGTGTGTGTGTGTGTGTACGTACGTGTGTGTGTACGTACGTGTGTGTGTGTGTGTGTGTGTGTGTGTGTGTGTGTGTGTGTGTGTGTGTGTGTGTGTGTGTGTGTGTGTGTGTGTGTGTGTGTGTGTGTGTGTGTGTGTGTGTGTGTGTGTGTGTAGAGGTGTGCAGAAGTAACCAAGTACATTAACTCAAGTACTGTACTTAAGTACAATTTTGAGGTACTTTTACTTTACTGGAGTATTTCCAATTGTCAGTACTTTTACTTCTACTCCACCAAATATTGTGCTTTTACTCCACTATAATTAT
>NC_137616.1:16471571-16489071 GCF_963280865.1 Gymnoscopelus braueri
CCATCCCAGGATTCCAGGGCCTGGCACCCCTCGCTCCCCGACAGGTCGCCTCAAAACTCCTGCCCGAGGCGGTGGGAGTCCGTGCAGCCCTGCACCACTCCTGGCGGCGAGGTAGGGGGGAACCGGAGCGGCTAGGTTTTGCGACCAAGATCCTCTCTGGGGCGGACCTGGGGGTCGTAGGCCTTCCCCCCATGGACGCTGCTCTGGCAACCAGAGTCGAGAGGGCGAGGAGAGGCTCGGTGGGAATTGGCCCGGGACATCGGCCCATCTTCGCCGAGCATGCCAGGCAAGATCGCACCGCGGCCCTCAACGCTCTCTACAAGGCCTCGGGCTCGGCTGCGGAGGCGCTCAACGTGGTGTCGTTCATCTGCAGGACGGTCGAGAGCCAAAATGGCGGCCTCCCTCAACTGCCCTAAAATGGCGGACGAGGGAGGGCGGAAATGCGTTTTTCAGACAGCCCCGGTGTTGCACCGTCAAAACTCCCCTTGTGGGACGAAAGGTTTGTTCTGTGTAGCAACAACGTCTCCGCACAAGAGGCCCGCCCCAGTTGACGTCCCTAAGATGGCGGTCGTCAAGAGGCGGAAGTTGACGGACCAACGGAACCTGGTGTTACCCCTTCAACTCTCCCCGAGAGGGACGGCAGTTTCGTTCCGGGTAAAAACTCAGCCGAGTGAGGGTTCCGCTGTCTCGTCGAAAGGAGTGTCGACGCCTCCGGTTCCCATGGAAACGGGCTCGTCCTCCGAAGCGGTGAGTTCTTCGCGTCAGTTGAGACACGGACGGAGGCGGCCGCTGCTGCCCCCCGTGGACGCCCTCCCGCTGGTTACACCAGTCGGGCCGGCAGTTTCACCGGTTACCTTGGTAACGAGGCAGCACTCTTCGGAGCTGATGACGTCATTGACCCCCTCCGGCCCCACGGACCCTCTGGCTCGTTGCCTGGCGCAGTGGGAAGCTTGCAAACCGAATCCTTGGGTACTACGTACCATTACGAAAGGGTATAGGTTGCAATTTTCCTGTAGACCTCCCCTGACGGACGAGGTTATTTTCTCCCGAGCGTCAGGCCAGGCGGCTGTGACGCTACGGGAGGAAGTTGTGTCTCTGCTGAGCAAGGGTGCTATTTAGAGAATTATCCCCGAATCAGAGCCGGCTAGGTTTCTATTCGGAATATTTCCTGGTGAAAAAGAAAGGGGGGGGCGTGAGACCTATTCTGAACCTAAAAGGTTTAAATAGGTTTCTGACGATCTTCAAATTTCGAATGCTAACAACGGCCAGGTTGTTGCGCTCGATACGTCAGGGGGATTGGTGGACGAGTATAGATCTGAAAGATGCCTATTTTCACGTCCCAATCTACCCCGCGCACCGGAAGTTCCTACGTTTTGGCTTTGAAGGCAAAATATACGAATACACGGTGCCCGTTCGGCATGTCACTGAGCCCTCAGGTCTTCGTGAAGTGCACGGACGCGGCTATCGCCCCGCTACGCCGGCAGGGTCTCCGCCTGGCGACGTACATAGATGACTGGCTGCTGGCGGCGGGGTCGAGGGAGGAGGTGGCGCGGCACACGAAGTTAGCCATTGCCCACCTGACGTCCCTGGGGTTTACGATCAATACTCAGAAGAGTGTTCTGGTCCCATCCCAGCAAACCACCTTCGTGGGGATTTCCTTGGACTAATCCACGATGGTGGCGCGCCTGTCTCAAGATAGATTGGCCGGTTTCCTGGCATGTGTGCGCTCTTTCCGTGTGGGGCGCAGAGTCGCGTACAGGACATGCATGCAGGCTGCAGGTCTCATGGCCTCGGCCATACACCTGATCCGGCTGGGCAGATTCCACATGAGACCTTTTCAAAGGTGGATGCGGAGTCTTAGGATACCGCACACCATGAAGTTTCAAAAAGTGGTGATATCTCCCTGGTGCGTGACGGCGTTGCAACCATGGTCACAGGCGTCCTTCCTGACCGGTGGAGTCAGGATGGGCGAGGTGGTGTCACGAAAGGTGGTTACCACAGACGCTAGCCTCTCAGGTTGGGGGGCTGTCCACGACGGTTACTCAGCCAGGGGGTGTGGACTTCTGCTCAGAAGGTATACCACATCAACTATTTGGAGTTGTTGGCGGTCTTCCTCGCCCTCAACAGCGGAGCGGATCTGCTGTCTAGGGGCGAACTTCGGTACGGGGAGTGGTCTCTCAACCCGCAGGTGGCGAGCCTGATCTGGCTCCGGTTCGGTCGGGCTCAGATTGACCTGTTTGCGTCCGGGGGAAACGCAAAGTGTCCACGATTCTTTTCTTTGAATCACAAGGATTCCTCCTTGGGGGTGGACGCGTTGGCACACGTCTGGCCGGACGTTCTGCTGTATGCTTTCCCACCTTTGGAACTGATCCCGTCCATTCTGGAGCGGGTCAGGGTCCAAGGCTGGTAGCCCCAGCATGGGGAGTGTGGAGGTCGGAGATCGCTCCTCTCCTCTACGCTAAACCCTGGCCTCTCCCGCTTTTCAGAGATCTTCTGAGGCAAGGCGGGGATGAGGTGTTTCACGAGTTCCCCGGGGTTTTGGACCTGTGGGTCTGGCCCGTGAAGGGTCGGTAAACGACCGGAGGTGGTTGGACCGGTGATACTTGTCCCTTGGGGACACGGTTATTTCCGCTGGCCGTCCGGCGTGGAGTCTTGACAGAGGTTTTGGCCTCTGTGGCCCTGGCTCGACCGTGATGGCACCTGGGGTGTCATGCGTGGTCGGGATGGGGTGGGACTATGGTCAGGGGAAGCCGGCACTGGCTTTGGCTGGTTTTCTTCCCCTGACCGGTGGTCTCCTTTCTGTTTCCCTGGGGCCGGCTGGGCCAGGCCCAGGGATGGAAGGTGGGGACAGGAGCCTGGCTCTCTTTCAGGGAGAGGTCAGGTTCATCTGATGGGCTCCTGTTTCGTTTCCCTTCCTTATGACCTTTTGGGTCATGCGTCTGGGGGTCGGGGTCTTGCCGGGAGGCATGACCTTTTGACCTTGGGGCGTACAGGTTGGATAGGGTTGCTCCTGGGACTCCCCAGGGGGGTCTATGTTAGCCTGGTAAACCCTCCCTCCGGAAATCTAATTTCCATTTGATTCCAGGAGTGAGTCTGTCCTGATGGCTTGTATGGGCGTTTCTAGCGCATTACCAAAAAAACGAGCCTATCAGCGTCGTCGCACATCGTTCTGTGATTGACAGCGACAGTTGGCCAATCAGGTGGCGAGTTTGAGTGAGCCCGAATGGCACCGAGTGCAGCCTGAATGCAGCCGACAAAACAAGAACGGCAGCCATTGTTTCTGTGGGCAGTTTTCTCCGCTTTTTTTTTACTTCAAAAAGCTCTCAAACATCTATTTTGAGGCACGGAATTTACTTATAAGATATCGTTTGGATAGCATTTAGTTGTTTAACTTCATATGTAACAGAGGTACTGTTACGTCTTCGATATGTATTAAGGACTGTATCTCTTAGGCGCTTTGGGTTCTTGTGACTGTCGCAGTATACGCTGGGGCTGAGGCTCAAAGCGGCTCAGCGGACTGTGAGATATAAGGTATGGTTTCTCTGGGGTTAGTTCCTCCAGTACAACTCTATGTGAGTATGTGATCCTATCTCAAGTCTTCCAGATACTCTTCAGTTCTCTTCTAACAGCTGATCTGGCGCCCGCTCGCGCCTCCCGCTGTGCTTAATAGGTGGGACATGGTGTCGTATGATCTTAGGGTGACGTCATACTGACGCTACGTCCTTAATCGGGACGATTGTCCCGTCGTCATCGTCGTCTTGGCAACACTCCCCCGGTGGCAGGATACTGTCACCATTCGCCGGGCGACGATGTTCATTATTATTTCCTTAGTCTTAATTTTGATTTCCTCTTGATGGTGGAGGGTAGAAGACTTGTGCGTGTGCTCTCTGCCCGGTTTGGAGTGTCAGAGATACTGCAAGGCATTCACTGCACACCATACCCGTTCTAGCGTCCATTTCCATCGCACTGTGGCATAGGACCACCTGGTTGAGTCCGTCGACCAGATGGTTAGTTGAGTAGAGTAAGTCGGGCTGACAGGATTCTGTGAGCCCCTCTTCGAGCCGTCGTGTCGGTGCGCTAGGCCTTCATCTCCCTTCGGGCTGGGGGCTCTGACGTACCGGATCGGCAAGAGAGCCGGTTTGGTCTCGCGTGGGTGAACTGCGTTATTGTGCTGTTGTGCCACGCTGTATGCTGTTGTGCTGTTGTGATTGCACTCTACGAGGTGTAGGCTGACGGACGTCGGGCAAGGTGGGTGCGCTCTCCTCTTCATTCCAGTACTTGGTCGGGAGAGGGGATTCGTAGAACGTCGTCTGGTTCTACATCTCCGTCGGGTCCGAGCGATGTGGGTGGATGTGCTACGCAGCTGGTGCAACGGTGTAGCTATGGGGGGAGCTTAGGAGGAGCCTTTGACTGTAATGTGCAGTCGCGGTGGCATAGAACGCCGTGGTAACAAAGCCGAGGGTGCCTCGGTCGTACCGGAGATCGTGGGGATTCCACCTGCGAGCTATGAATCGACGGAGTGACGTGAGGAAAGGGTCTGCACTCATACTTGTGAGGAATTCAATGTGGATTGCACGAGTGGTGAGACATTTGAATATAATCCCCCATCTTTTCTCTGTCCTCCTACCGATTTTCACAGTCATTGGTCCGAAACAATCTTTTCCGGTGGGGTAGAACGTCGGGTCCATCGATCTCATGCTGGAGTTTGGGAGGTCGGCCATTTGGGGGATCTCGGCCTCTCCCTTCCATCTCCGACATTGGAAACGGTTGGTTTGGTATTTCTTGGCGGCTTCCCTCCCCTTTAGTATCCAGTACTTCCTTCGTAAATCAGCGAAGACCCGTACACTCCTCGGTACGATCCTGTAGCGGCTCCGTGGGCTCATCGGCCGGGCAGTTGCTCTGGACTGATGGCTGCCGACTGCTTGTAGGTAGTCGATGAGTGCGTGCGTCGGCGGCGGGGCCTTGATCGAGCTCGGTCGTCCTGGCGTCTACAGAGGTGGAATCATGGATCCAAGGGGTGATCGCCTTCGTCTTACCCTCGGCTGCAAGTCCAATGGGTTCGCTCACGGGCTCCGCAGCTTGATGGCTGGTGGGGGCGGCGCTCGGGAAACACGATCCGAGAGGGGGATCGCCTTTCTGGGTGTTGTTTACAACCTTGGTAGGTCCCGCCATGGCGGTGAACTGGGTCATCGTGGCGGTCAGGTGTGCGACTTGCTGAGCTCGCCGGGCCACCCGCTCGGACATGGCATCGATGCCCGTATCAGGCCTGAGAAGTCTCTGTCCCACATCGGTGGGGTCGGTGGGACGCTGCTGAAGGGGCTCACGGAAGGTGGTGGACACCTTGGGTTGTCGAGGTGCTGTGACGCCACCGGTGGCTACGTAGTCGGACACTGTGGATCCGGGTGGTTGTGCTCCACGTCTGTCCGTGGTGGAGTGCCAGTTGCCCTGGGAGCGCCAGTTGGAGCGCCAGTTGCCATGGGAGGATCTCCCACGGTCGCGGGGACTATCATAGGAACTGTAACACCCTCTGTTGATCCTAGGGGCGTCCGGGTGTCGGGTGTCCCTCTGGAAGCTGGGGGAGTCACGGTGTGGTGCCCGGGGTTCGGCCACTGGTGGACTTCCGTAGGTGGACACGAGCGCCAGCCGTATGGCGTATTTCGACATGAAGCTGGCCAGGTCATTGAAGGTGACCCTCGCGTCCTCATACTCCGCCTCCGCCTCGAGCCCGAACCATTCCTTTTGTGCCTCGTAGGGTAACCTCCTGACGATGCCCTGCAGGCTGGAGGGGCCAGGTCTGAGGTTGCCGCACGTGCCGGCCTTCATCTTCTTATTGACGTTCCGCAGGAATCTGGCGAAGCGCTCGTAGTCTCCGTCCGTCCTCAACTCGGGCCAGTTGAGGGCCTTCATGTGAAGGGCCTCGAGGACGTTATCGTGGTCCGCGTAGGTGTCGTCGAGCTTGATCATGGCGGCTCGCAGCGCCCTTCCTGGGCTGAACTCGTCCTCAACTCGGCAGGCTTCGACTAGCTGGTGGGGCTCACCCTTCGTGAGGGAAGACAAGAGGTCGAATTTCTCGCTGTCGTCCATGTGTTCGGAGCAGGCCTCTATGTTGGATAAGAAATGGAGATAGGCGAGATGGTCGCCGTCGAAAAGTGGAATGGTGGAGGGTGGGAGGCGCCTATTAATCCGTTCCGCCTTCGCTGAAAGTTCTATGACGTCCAGGAGCTCCCGGCGAGTCAGGCCCTGTTGTGGACGATCACTTGTGTGACGATCACTTTGTTGATCCTGGGGCGGCTGACGTTGGGAAAGGGTGGAGCCCGTGGTGGACGGCTCCGGGTCCAGGTCGTGGGTGACCGTGGTGGGCGGCGTGTGTGTGCGTGCGTGCGTGCACGCCATGCGAAGCATGGCGTCAGCGGCCTTGAAGTGGGCGTGGCCTCGGAGGTCATAGATGTCAGACTCGTAGTACGTCCGCCGTCTGGCGTACTCTGACACAAAGTCCGCCAGGTTGGCGAAGGCTATGACGTGCCCCCTGTCTTCGATGTCGTTCTTATAACGGCGCCAGTCAATCGTGGCTACGACAAAGGGTAGCTTCATAACGATTCCCCGCATGAGGTTGTCGCGGGTGGCACTATCGTACCTGCCGGCGTCCATCTCCCTGCTGGCGCTCTGGAGAAACCCCGCAAAGTCGTCATATTCTTTGGCTGGGGTGTTGGGGAGGGTGAGGGGCTTCCAGCCGAGGGCCTGTCTGAAAGGCACCTGGCCCTTGGCTACAAAAAGGCTTGTCCAAGGGTCCGTGTAGGTCTGCTCGAGATGTCCTCCAGCGAGTCGCATATGGTGCATCGTCGTGGAGGTCGTAGTGAGCTGTACGGTAGGTGCCGTGGGCACCGCGACCGCTCCTTGTGCGGCGGGTAGTGGAGTCCATTGCGCAAGGGCCTGCACTTGTCTGCTCAGTGCGGGCAACTGCTCGGACACGGCAGTGATCTGTGCAGTGATCTGTGTCCAGAGAATCTTGTCAGGCTTTGACTCAGGACCGCAGGCGAGGGCTCTCGCCCGGTATATCGCCGTGTTCATCTAGTCTGCCTATGATGGTCGGTATACTAATCTCGGTGAGCGCTACTGGTATCGCTTGCAATCAGTCGAGGTGGCGAGGCTCTAAGGGTCGAGGACCAAATGTAACAGAGGTACTGTTACGTCTTCGATATGTATTAAGGACTGTATCTCTTAGGCGCTTTGGGTTCTTGTGACTGTCGCAGTATACGCTGGGGCTGAGGCTCAAAGCGGCTCAGCGGACTGTGAGATATAAGGTATGGTTTCTCTGGGGTTAGTTCCTCCAGTACAACTCTATGTGAGTATGTGATCCTATCTCAAGTCTTCCAGATACTCTTCAGTTCTCTTCTAACAGCTGATCTGGCGCCCGCTCGCGCCTCCCGCTGTGCTTAATAGGTGGGACATGGTGTCGTATGATCTTAGGGTGACGTCATACTGACGCTACGTCCTTAATCGGGACGATTGTCCCGTCGTCATCGTCGTCTTGGCAACATCATATATGTGGTCAATTAATCATGACAGAGCCTATTTTTAAAAAAAAATGTAGAGAACCGGTAGGGGCGGGCAGTGACACGCATGTATCCGAATAAGGCAACCCATTTTGGGCATGGCCGTCTCAAAAGTCCCGTTGCGTCACATTAGTCTGGTGAACTGCTGATTGGCTGAAGGGGAAAAACGATCATTGGCTGAAGGGGTTGTCAGTCAACGGTATTACTCCCGCCCAACTCCAGCCCACAGCCAATATTGCAGAATGGGCGATCAGGCCAGACTCACTCCTGGAATCAAATGGAAATGAGATTTCCGGAGGGAGGGTTTACCAGGCTAGGTCTATGTGTCCCATAAGTAAGTTTCTTAAGAAGAAACGAAAAGAACAACTAGTTTTCTTAGTTTCGTAGTAAGAAACTTACCAGAAACCCCTTCTGTGCAGTTCGACTAGCGTGCAGAGTGAAGTGTATCAGAGGACAAACCTAGTGACGCTGGGGGCTTTATAACCCAACCGGTTTCCGGTTTGCGTCACAGAACCCTGTCCAATCGAAGATAGTTTCCGGGAGCTCATGTGTTGTGCTCTGTGCTATCGCCAGAGGGCGATGATATCCCATAAGTAAGTTTCTTACTACAAAACTAAGAAAACTGGGGTTACCTACGTAACCCCTAGTTTTCAAATAATTGTAGTGGAGAAAAAGTACAATATTTACCTCTGAGATTTAGTGGAGTAGAGGTAAAAGTATTGCAAATTGGAAATACTCCAGTAAAGTAAAAGTACCTCAAAATTGTACTTAAGTACAGTACTTGAGTAAATGTACTTACTTACATGTTACTTTCCACCACTGGGCAATGGTACTGGTCAATGTAAGCTACTGGAATGCTTGTAGGCACTGTAGGGCTGGTAGGATAGTAATCAATGTAAGGTCAGCTGAGGAGATCACTGTAAGCTGGGCGGGTTGGTAGATGAAATGAGGTTTGCATGCAGTAGCACATTAGCCTGCATATCCCACGGTGGAACGCCCACGTTTTTTTGTGGAAAATGTGGGGCATTCGGAGAAAAGCCAATCATCTGTCCAGTGGTGGAAGAAGTACTCAGATATTTTACATAAGTAAAAGTAGCAATACAACAATATTGCCTCTTTTTAATGTGTCTATTGTTTTTAAATGTGAAGCACCATGAGTTGTGGAGAACGGTATTTTGCTCCCCTGTATGCCTAGTGTGTATTATGGAAGTGACAATAAAACTGATTCTGATTCTGAAAAGGCCTGTTAAAAATGGAGTAAAAGTACAATATTTGCCTCTGAGATATAATGGAGTAGAAGTAAAAGGATTGAAAATTGGAAAAAAATACCTCAAAATTGTACAGTACTTGAGTACATGTACTTAGTTACTTTACACCACTGTGTGTGTTGTGTGTGTGTGTGTGTGTGTGTGTGTGTGTGTGTGTGTGTGTGTGTGTGTGTGTGTGTGTGTGTGTGTGTGTGTGTGTGTGTGTGTGTGTGTGTGTGTGTGTGTGTGTGCGCGCGCGTCCTGATTGGTCCCGTGGAGCAAAGCAGAGGCAGGGCAGTCATCTGCAGGCCAGAGGCTTGTTCTGACAGCCAGTGGGTGGGTGGTGTTGGTGGACGGTCAGCACATTCATTCCTGGACTGGAGGCTGGAGGTTGTTTTCCATGGACTCAACCGGCCCATTGTCCACAGCTGCCTTCTCTTGGAGCCTGTTTACAACTGATTCTGTTGGCTGCCTTACAGAGTGTTGTGGTGGTTCTGTCTGTTGTGGTATGGTGTTGTTGGTTTATGTACGATGTCTGCTGTTTTGCACCGAATCCGAGTCCGTTTTGTGCTGTTGTGTAATTTTTTTTGTCTTGCAGCCCAAAATATCCTTTTTGTGCGTGAGCTGTAATGTTCTTGTGTGAAGATCAAATTCCCCAACTACTTGAAAAAGACATACAGATGTATCGAAACTTTTAAGTGAAAGACTTAGAGCAAGGGTTCATGGTCAAACAGTTTTGCCCCCAAAAAAACCTGACGTTCATCTTTTACTTAGTTTACCCACCTAAACCATCTAGACTTAATAAACTGGACCTGAGTTATATCTGTTTCTTGGACCGCTTTAGTCTTTTGTCTACACCAGATCTCTTTGCCGAAAATAGCCGATCTATAAGCTCACAACAAGGGCTATGTTTGGCTAATGCCCCCCCCCCCAGAAAACGGATGCTGGGGTTCTACAGAGAGAGAGAGAGAAGGTGTGTTTTGGTGTTTTTTCTTCTTCCGTGGGTTGACCTGCTTCCCCCGCCCCACGATAATTGCGTTGTAATCTATAACCCGTCCGCCCGCCCCGCGGTTCAACCCGCGGGACCTGCGGGCTACGTGTCGGCCCGCGCATCACTAGTTCGCGGTCTGAATGGATTAAAGGAACCCTTCTTCACCTTTTTCAAACTTAGGTTATCTCCATATATCGATCCTCCTCACTAATGTTCAGTATAGGATGGCGCTGGTCTAGATCCTGATGGCTGACATATTTCATATACTTACATTTTGCTTCTTGTACCTGTATGTAGAAGTTCCAGCCCTGTGCACACAGTTCTGGCCAGGTTTTGGGTCAGCCTGGGCACTTTCCCTTTCAGCATTTCACTTTTTTCAAACCAATCCATTTCAAACACAAACAGCGGTGCGATTCATTCACTATAACGATCGGTGCGTCTCAGTATACGCCACAGAAATGACCTACTGACCTATTCAGGCGCTCACTGCTCTAAAACGCTCTGTCAAGTTTGCAGCTCAATGCCATTCATGTGCCAGTTGAAATGCTGCAATTGGACAGTTGGACAGTCCAGACAGTGCAAAGTACTTTTTCTAAAGACCTCTTTTGGCTTTTCAAGGTTCTGCTGTTATTCTTTGTGAGGCATTACTTGACTGATTCCCATGGTTCCCAGGCCCCATACAGTCACAACCATTACTAACACTCCAGGGACAATTCACGCACGCACGCACACACACGCACACACATGCACGCGCACACGCACACACACACACACACACACACACATTCATACAGTACCACAAAGAACATCAGAGAAATTTTCTCTTTCTTTTTTGACGGCGTGGCTCTGTAAAGGCCGGCTACACACCGAGCCGTTGTTGGGCAATCAGGATGTCGATTAGCGTCCCTGTGGCTGTAAAGTGGTCATATAATGTGCACCATTGTTGGTGGCCAGACATTAGCGGGGCCCGATCACCCGATTAAGTGTGTTAAATCTGCGGTGGGACGCGTTGTGAAGGGAGAGCACTTCACTCGCATTTGCCCAGTCCAAACCAGACAAATACTGTCATTTGGACAGCATGCAGAGAGAGAGAAAGACAGAGTGAGTCAGAGTCTAATAAGCGTGTGTGAGTGTGTGAGTGAGTGTGTGAGAGAGAGAGAGAGAGAGAGAGAGAGAGAGAGAGATGCTGAAAAAATTGTATTGAAGAAACTGTTAACTGGTTTATGTGTGTACCGTCACTTCATCGTACGACGGTGTCACACACCAAACATAGCCGATCTCCAAGCTCACACCGAGTCTGTTTGCACCACGTTTTGAGCTTGTAGATCTGCCATTTTCAGCAACGATAGACTGAGAAGACGGCACATATTGATTATGTCACGCTAGGCGACACTAGTCATTCATTCGCAGGGAGATTTTAGAGTTTCCTAAATGGATTATTATCATTTTGATTATTAAAATTGTCAACGGAGACTTGCTATCTTGGGTAGAAGAGGACGAGTGAAACTTTTAAGTGTTTCACTCGTAACGGCCATTGTTCCACCACACATACACACAACAACGACCACCCGAGTGTACAAATGGAACCAAATGGACCCTTACGGCCCCCTTAAAGAAGTGATGTATCCAATAGTGAGCCAATAAAATACTTATTCCTTGTTTCCCCGGGCAGCGCTTGTTAGTAGATATCAATACACTTTTAGACCGACATGTTTGTGCCAGCGTGGGTGATAAGATGTATTTCTTGATCGCCTCTTGTTTTGATTGTTTAGACAAAACGTCATGGGCCGCTATAC
Source organism: Gymnoscopelus braueri (assembly GCF_963280865.1). Lineage (NCBI taxonomy): Eukaryota > Metazoa > Chordata > Actinopteri > Myctophiformes > Myctophidae > Gymnoscopelus > Gymnoscopelus braueri. Next base: position 16,483,159 of record NC_137616.1, read on the forward strand.
TCGATAACAGGCTCGGCAAGCCCAAAGCTTATTGATACCCGGGTCTCGATAAATTCAGAACCGGGTAAGACCCGGACCCGGTTTTCGAGCTCCATCCCTAGTCATAAGTCATAGATACGTCACAGGTGACTAACAGACTGACCAGATGAACTCTCAGATCCAACTGGGAGTCATGGCGTTATTAGAGCCTGTCATGTTTGTTTCTCATTCTCTAGTTCTGTGGCTGTCTCTTTAATACTCTGTTTAATGCCAACATTCCATCCACCGTTATACTCTAGATATCGCCCACACTGTGTGTGTTTGTGTGCGTGCATGTTAACTTCTTGTTACTGTAACAGCTGCTGAACGACTGAGAGACATTGGAAAACATATACAGTATAGTGCAGCCAAACCATTTGGTAGTTTTGTGTTTCAAGGCAAAGTTTTAGTTACCATGGTCACGAGTTAGTGTCCGTGTCAGGGCATTCCACATTTTGCTGGCAGAGTAGTAGAATGGGAATTTTCCCATGTTGTACCAGGTAGATCTGGTATTTTGCCCGAATGTTCACCTATTCTGACATGCCCAGAATAGGGATGCCAGGGTTCATGCGGTAAATGTTGAACTTTCACATCACCAGGCATTGAAGGCTTTCACAGACAGAGGTGCTTCTGTTTTGTGACATCATGGACGTAGCGACATGAGCTATGATTGGTGTAATTTTGAGGGAACAGACATATAGTATATATAAATGCATAGCCTGCCCTACATACAGACAACAAACCCTATTGCAGATGGCCACGACACAAAAAAATATTTCGGAGAGTACATTTTTATCAATGGAAAAAAATGCACTTTGTTTTTGGTAACATCACTGACCCAGATAGTGGTCCTCTGCAGGGCACTGACCTAGGGATTTTTCATGTGGGAATGATGAATGTACACACGCACGCACGCACGCACGCACACAAACACACACACAAGGTGAAAGGCATTACTTTATGTTCATCACGCACACACGCACGCACGCACGCACGCACGCACGCACGCACGCACGCACGCACGCACACACACACACACACACACACACACACACACACACACACACACACACACACACACACACACACACACACACACACACACACACACACACACACACACACACTGTAATACCTTCACCAGGTCCTATTCCAATTCCAGCAGTGTGTGTGTAGTGCTGAGGCAGCAGGTCTGTGTGTGCTAGTGGCCAGCCAACAGTCCCAGCTGGTGATGCATGGAGGAATAACAGCCCCAATAATGAGCGGAATCAGCCTTTAACATGGTAATGTGTCATTGTGGGCCTATCCATTTAGCTAACGGCTGCCTTCCTATTGAAACCTATTAGCAGTAATGGTAAACACTGTCTCTCCTCTCGTCTCCACTCCACATTCTGCTCTGCCTCTACACTGCTCTCCTCCTGTCCTGTGCTGTGTTACCCATTATTTTCTTCTGTATTCATGTTTCTCCTCCGTCACTCCTCTCCTCTCCTCTCCTCTCCTCTCCTCTCCTCTCCTCTCCTCTCCTCTCCTCTCCTCTCCTCTCCTCTCCTCTCCTCTCCTCTCCTCTGACCCACAGGGGCCCATTCATAACATGTACCCATTACCCACCAAGCTATTAGGTTTGCTAACAGCGGGATCTATTGGGTGAAAATCAATGTGTATCCAGGGAGCAGTTTGTCTGTAGCACCAGTGTAATGAATGTTATATACTCCAACACACACCGTGTGATATACAGTGACACACACACACACACACACACACACACACACACACACACACACACACACACACACACACACACACACACACACACACACACACACACATACACATACACGCGCACACACACTTCAGCTTGGGTGTAATGGATGTTATATCGTCACCCGTACATCTGAAGTTCAGAGCAACAACAGAAACACAAATGAGGACTTTATTCATTACCGTATTCAAACTCTCTCCATCACTAGGGTCTATTTGTTTTTATCAACGTTTCTCATTCTCTCTCTCTCTCTCTCTCTCTCTCGCACGCGTGCGCACGCACGCACACGCACGTACACTTTCAGATACACAACACAGACACATAAAACACAGTTTTCTCTGTCACATACATACATTCTCTTTTCATCAGTGTGAACAGTGTGTGTGTGTGTGTGTGTGTGTGTGTGTGTGTGTGTGTGTGTGTGTGTGTGTGTGTGTGTGTGTGTGTGTGTGTGTGTGTGTGTGTGTGTGTGTGTGTGTGTGTGTGTGTGTGTGTGTGTGTGTGAGCTCCATAATGGATACGATCTAGTTAAAGGGCCATTTGAAAAGCGGTCAGTCTGCACTGGGTGGTGTCAGTGCAGTTAGCCGTCACCTCAGGCGTGCTGCACCTCAGGCGTGCTGATAGTAGATGTGATGCCATCAGTAACTGGTCAATAACGCTGAGTCAGCAACCTTGTAGTTCACATGTCAACACACTACTACACACTACACACATTATACTTGACACCTGAAAAACAGTCATGTCTTAGCTCCAGGATTTGATTTGTAAAAGAAAAAAAAGAAGGTTCTGAGGTTCAGGGCCTCAGCAAGAAACGTTGGTAGTCTTATGTTATGCACGGTGCTAATTATCGTGTATGCAGTGGTGTCAAGTAACTTAAGTACATTTACTCAAGTACTGTACTTAAGTAACATTTTGTGGTGCTTTTACTTTACTGGAGTATTTCCACTTGTCTATACTTTTACTTCTACTCCACTACATCTCAGAGGCAAATATAGTACTTTTACTCCCCTGCAATTATTTGAAAACTTTAGTTAGTAATTACTTTGCAGATATAAATTATTACATTATAAAACATACATTAACCAATTTAGCCCTATTTTTTTACCTAGGCTATTTTACCTATTTGAAAATAGACGATCTACAAGCTCACAACGCATCGCGACGCGTTGTGATCTTGTAGATCGGCTATTTTCAAACATTTTAGTACTTTTACTTTTGGTACTTTAAGTACATTTTGATACCAATACTTTTGCACTTTTACTCATGTACATTTTGAATTCCGGACTTTTACTTGTAACAAGCTACTTTTACATTGCAGTATCAATACTTTTAGTAACACATTTGAGTACTTTTTCCACCACCGATGTTAGGATTAGTGAACCAACCATCTGTTTTTGTCATTCCTTCATCAGCCTGTTCTGGTGTTAGCTGTGTCAACACTGGCATTAAATTGTCTTCACTGGCAGACTGGAACACAGTGAGAGCCGATATCTTTGTAAAGTTACCAGCTGTAATGAGACACTTGCGGCAGCCCTAGCCATACATGCTACACATACACAGATGGACGGATAATACAGCTGTTCATAGCCCCGCTCAGTCACACCAGACCACACCATATCAGCTCTGGTTTCTAGACAAACAACTCCTGTAGGATGGTTAGAGTTAAAGCACAAATTCAACATTCTTTTGAATTGCTACAGTGTTTTGTTAGCAGTGCTGTAAAGTAACTAAGCACATTTACTCAAGTACTGTACTTAAGTACAATTTTGAGGCATTTTTTTACTTTACTGGAGTATTTCCAGTTTTCAGTACTTTTAGTTCTACTCCACTACATCTCAGAAGCAAATATTGTGCTTTTACTCCACTACAATTCTTTGAAAACTTTAGTAACTAGTTACTTTTTAGACTTCGATTATTATCGAAAAACACACTAACCACTTCAGCCCTATATACATTTCGGCCATTTGAAAATAGCAGATCTACAATCTCACAATGCGACGCATTGTGAGCTTGTAGATCGGCTATTTTCAAAAGGCTTTTTTATACATTTTGAACTTGTGAAATGGGACACTGCACAATGAGTACTTTTACTTTTCTACTTTAAGATTTTGATACCAATACTTTTGTACTTTTACTCAAGTACATTTTGAAATCCGGACTTTCACCTGTAACAGAGAGTATTTCTACATTGCAGTATTGATACTTTTACTTACTGTAAGTAAAACATGTGAGTACTTTTTCCACCACTGCACAGCAATCCAACTCAGAAAAGCAGGTGTGTTATCAAGTCAAAGTGGTCATACCCTTTAACCACTTTAAACCTTTCGTCTGTACTGTGAGTGAAAAATGTCTATTTTAAAAAAAAAAATAGCAGATCCACACCTTGTATTATGCATTGTGAGCTTGTAGAGCAGCTTTTTTTTTAAAGTTCAGATTTTGGTAACATTTTCCCCAAAAAATGAAAGATTATTTTGATAAACTTATATTATTGAATAGGACTGAAGGGGTTAACTGTACCACTGGCTATTGAGCAGAATGTTCCAACATTTCCTACTTCACACGTGAAACAACATTTACCTCCGTAATAACTTTATTGAACTTCTATGGCAGCTGTCCAAGCTACCACATTATATCAATGAGAGGGAGAGAGCTCGGAGGGAAGTAATGAGCCCTGAGGCTCCTTCTACCGCTGCAGAGGTTGCGGGTTCAATTCCCTCGAGAGAACACCTGGGGCTAGAACAGCAGCCTCTTCGTGTGTGTGTGTGTGTGTGTGTGTGTGTGTGTGTGTGTGTGTGTGTGTGTGTGTGTGTGTGTGTGTGTGTGTGTGTGTGTGTGTGTGTGTGTGTGTGTGTGTGTGTGTGTGTGTGCGCGCGCGTGTGTTTGTGTGGACATATTATTCATGACCTTTGGCGGCTCCTCCAGCACATTCTTTGTTGATTGGTCAACTTGGGCCCAATCAACAGCTTATAAGCCAATAGCGCACTATTTCCTGGCTCTCGCACTGTCCCTCGTTAATCAACAGAGACGAGAGAGGAGAGGATAGGAGAGAAGGAGGAAGAGGAGGAGAGCAGAGAAGGAGGAGGAGGGATGGGACCATATGAAAATGTCATGTCACGATTATTGTGGCCACAATTATTAAACTATGCTTAAAACTCACCTTTGTAACGACCACTTGCATCCCACCCTCCATATTCTGGGGGGGGGGGGACATTAGCAAAGAATTGCCGATTTACAAGCTCACAATGCGTTTTGGTGAAGACATTTGGTGTACAGGGGAAAAAGTGGTCAAAGTACAGAGCTAACTCAGGTCCAGTGTATGACGGTCAATTCACAATAAATAAAAATCTCTGCAATATGATTATTATGAGCATTTTTTAAATTATGTTAAAAGATAGTAACGAAAGTTGTCCTATCCCTAAAGTGGAGGCCCAACGGAGGAGAACGTAGGAAAGAGGAGAGAGGAAATGGATAAAAGAAGACCAAAAAGAAGTGATGAGAGATTTAACGTTATAGTCGCCGTGTTCTGTGTCATCTCCGTGGCAACGGCCCGTTGCTGGAAACTCATGCATGTCCATCTGGATTTCCAATTACCCACAATCCCTTGTGACACCCCTGTCCACATTGAGAGAGCAATGCTATTTCCTGACCTGACAGACATAAAACACTGGCATGCGCTGTGCACACACACACACACACACACACACACACACACACACACACACACACACACACACACACACACACACACACACACACACACACACACACACACACACACACACACACACACACACACATATGCACGCACACACAGAAAATATAGATGCCAGATAAATACAAAATAGGCACACATACGAGAACAAATGAGTCAGATCCCCTCCAACGCTCGAACACACACACACACACACACACACACACACACACACACACACACACACACACACACACACACACACACACACACACACACACTCACACACTCACACACACACACACACACACACACACACACACACACACACACACACACACAGAGTGAGCATATGTTCTCCTCCTCTCCGAGGGGAATTGTATCTCAAAGTTGGGGGCTTCAACTTTCATTTTAAAGACTTGTGAAAAGGGTTCTTTAACAATTG
>NC_137616.1:16494071-16511571 GCF_963280865.1 Gymnoscopelus braueri
ACGATAGCTACAAGATGAGGTTCTGCTCTGTGGAAGGCCTGGTGGAGGTTGCGCCCGGTGAAATTCACCCATTATTACCCTTTTACGCACATCGTATCCAAAAAGTAAAGGTAGTCCGAGACCATTACAGATGTTTGCAAAATAGTCGGAAAGTAAAATTGAAACGACGGTTTGAAACAACCCGGCTTATTTAGTCAGCCTGTGCCCTGTTTTCCCATTCAACCCCTGACCGCAGGTGTCAGCACTGCTCCCGATTTGGCTGCAACAAGTTTTGAGAACCACCGGTGTTGTAATTGTATAGCAGACGTGAAGTCCACTATACCAGCTCTGACAGTGTGATACACCGGTTCCGGAAACGGTTACAAATGTGATGGTTCCTGGTGATGGTGTGATGGTTCCTCAATGTTGGATCCGGTTCCTCCGGTTCCGGATCCCAACCCGATGCGGGGCACAACGACAATACCATCAGATCAACACCCCCCCCCCCCCCCCACTCCCCACCCCACCAAACCAGCACCATTCAAGTCCAACTGTAACAAATTCATTGCCATCCTTTGCTCTGTCAGTTACTTCGCCCTAGAATCTAAATCGGAAACAAACCACAATTCCAAGTGCAATTCGCAGTCGGCCTGCAGTAATTGAATTGCTTCAATGACACAGTTTAATCAGAGTTATGACTGAAGGGGATTTCACTGGGGAGATCAGTCCGCGACGACAGGTGGTAATTAGTGTCCACTAATTAACAAACTACTTTGCGAGTGTTCTAATTAATAATCATATCAAAACCACAGGTTGCGTGTTTCTCTTTCACTTTTCTCGGTATGAAATGTACGCTATGTTCTTATATATTTTTGGATTCATGATGTGCAGAACAATTCAAACACATCTTTGACAGATCTACAGTACCCTGTGTCTCAATATTGGTTTTGGCAAAAGACTTGAACCCAGAGCCCAGATGTTGCGGTGTTTGCTAGGAAGAGAGAAAGGGACAGTAAGGACAGAGAGAGAGAGAGAGAGAGAAAGACAGTAAGGAGAGCTTATTATGACTAAAACATGCTCTTAGTCACTGGCAGTCAGACACAGGGTAGGAAGTCCTGGTGGGAGCAGGATGTTGACTCAGTTTCATTTTCAACTTTCACTGAAACCTCCCAGAGGTCCACAGCATGGACCCACGCGTGCGTGCGTGCGTGCGTGCGTGCGTGCGTGCGTGCGTGCGTGCGTGCGTGCGTGCGTGCGTGCACAAATGGACACAAACACACAGAAATACAGACAAACATAGTTACAGTAGATTAGAGGTAGAGACAGATGGATAGACGGAGGGATGAAGGCAGAGACCATTTGAACTGTCATTCAGATGTTATAATGACGTAATAACGCACTGACACCCACGGCTGTATTTAAGAGACTGATTAGCCAAAATGCTAGACAGACCTTGATGAAGACCTTCTAGGTCGAAATGCGTTGGTCATACTCATTTGCCTTGCTCTAAATAAATTCATATACTTTTTTCACTTGAGACGGAGTGCCTTGGAATTCTTTTCTTTGCAAGTCTTTTTGGCAAGCAGTACTTCTTTGGAAATCCTCTTTTGTTTATATGTTCCTACCTGTGTCACCAAAGAGCACCTATCTATCAGAGCCACTGAATGATTGAACGTTTTATAAAAACAGCCAGTTTGACACAGAGGAACAACTCATCATCTCAGTGTTCATTTGAAGGTAGGGTAAGTACAACACAAAGTTTTTTGTTAAAAAGGTTTAAGCACTATATTCTGGTAGCACTCATTGCTAGAGTGTTCAGCAACAGGCGTCTCCTCATCTTGCCACCTCTTTAATAAACAGGAAATACATGTTCATGTGGGTTGCCAATCACCAGGAAACAGTATCCATTTATCAGCTTCATTTTTATAGTGTTCTAGTTCCAATTCTGTCTGCTCACTCACATCTTAAATCTGTATCCTGTGCGAGTTCTCTCTCCTGATTGGATGAAATAGGTATCGTGACCTGAAAATGCATTTTCTGCTTAAAAAAGAGCTGGAGAGACTGGGAGACTCCTGTTACTGAGCAAACATTCTATATCAATGAGTACTATCAGAATATGGAGCTATCTAACACTTATTTAAAAAAATGAATATCACTTACCTTTGACTCTGAGATGACAGTACATCACCTTTAATGCCTTTACAAACTAAACGCATGTAGTTCTGCAATCAACAACTTCAACACATACACACGCGCGCACGCACACACACACGCACGCACACGCACACACAGCCGTGTCCAGCAGAGGCACTTGACAATCTATTATGAAGCTCATTCATTTATCCAACATGTCAACACACCAGCTGTTGTTACCTAGGAAACGACATGTAGCCGCTGTTGACAGCCATACGTACGTGTGTGTGTGTGTGTGTGTGTGCATGTGTGTGTGTGTGTGTGTGTGTGTGTGTGTGTGTGTGTGTGTGTGTGTGTGTGTGTGTGTGTGTGTGTGTGTGTGTGTGTGTGTGTGTGTGTGTGTGTGTGTGTGTGTGTGTGTGTGTGTGTGTGAGTGTGTGTGATACGACATGTGAGGGAATTACTTGAGAGCATTGTCAGAAATGTAAGCAGCACGTGGTACAGACATTAAGGCTAAAAGGATAACACAAAAAAAGTCCTGTTTCCTTTGTGGTCCTTCAGTATTAGAGTCTACACTTGGTAAACTGGACCTGAGTTGGCCTTGTATGTCTCAACGCAACCCGTTGTGAGCTTGTAGATCTACTACTTTTGGATGACGTGCCCCCCAGAATATGGATGCTGGGGTTCAAGTGGTTAATTGTGATTGAAGTTTATAACATGTAGCAGCATCCTGTGTGTGTGTGTGTGCGTGTTTGCGTGTGCGTATGTGTGCAGAACTTGAGTCGTTTATACCAGTGGTTCCCTTCTTAAACACTGTTTTAAAATGTATTAATGGAAATTATTTGATTATTTGATTTTATTTATTAAATACTTTAGAACAGTTTTGGAATTGCTTTCAATCGATGAAAAGTCTTTTCCTTTTATGTAGGAAACGAAAAAAGGGTATATTTTTTTTACCCGCGACCCATAACAAGTGGTCCGCGACCCACAAAAGGGTCCGCGACCCACTGTTTGGGAAACAGTTGTTTCTACTGTCCTGCTATCAGACGGACCACTGCTCAGTATGCAGACAGCGGCGTGTCACAGTGTGACATGAGTGACAAGTGTGACGTCCAACGATCAAGTCATTCCATTTCCATTTTCCACAGTTTGCATTGTTTGAGGAAGGCGGGTGGAAGAAAGAAACCGTTTTTTAACCCATTTTGACCGGGAAAGAATCGGTGTCATTTTTAGATTTCTTTGGGCTATTCAAAAAAATAGCAGATATACAAGCTTCATAGCATAGAAAAATCGTTACAATTGGTGCACATCTTTGAATATATATATATATATATATTTTTTTTTAAAGCAAACATTTGTAACTCAAATCTTTACTTCTGGGGAATCTACAAATGTCTTCTAAATCAAAACAGTTTTTCTGAAAAAACTTATGTCGCTATATTATCAGTGGTTCTCAAACTTTTTCATGTCAAGGACCACCCAAAATTAGATGTATTTGGCTGCCGACCCCATCTCAACATATTTTGTTCCAGGGACCCCCCAGAAGCAAAGATTTGAGTTTAAAAGGTTTGCTTTAAAAATATATATATATTCAAAGATCTACAAGCTCATAGCGCGGCACTCTGTGATGCGCCATGAGCTTGTTTATCTGCTATTTTTGAATAGTCCAAAGTTCCCGCTTTGAATGGCTTAAAGTGTGGCATTATTTTTTGATAGAACAAGAGGTGATGCTTCATAATGATCCCAGCCAAATGCAGGACTTAACTCCAGCTGTGAAGACTTGTTTAACCACATTAACCTCTGGCGTGCCTATTTTGGGCAAATCATTCAACATTTTTCAATGTTTTTTCTAAATGTTTTCAACAAGAAAGCAGTAAATAGCCAATCTATTAGATGATCCGATCGATTGGCCACTGATTTAAATCGCCCGATTTATGTTGTCCTGTTTATAGTGCTTTATTTTTTTTGCTCTTGTATATTTTAGTATATTTTGTTACTGAGTGTACAGCACTTTGGTTCAACACTGTTGTTTTAAACGCGCTCTATAAATAAAGTGGATTGGATTGGATTGGATTTTCCCTCCAAATGACTCGATCAGTGATTGGCAATTTACCCGATCCAGAAAACGACCTTTTATGACCGAGCTGCACCGTTTAAATAGTATGAAAAAGGAAGAGGAAAAGAAAAGGCCGTCGGGCAAGTTCACAACGCGCCGCATTGCGACGCGATTTTCACTCCTTATTTGTGACAGTCTTGTACGACGAAGTAGGACATTAATCTTTAAAAAAAACATAACAAGTTGAAATATGGAGGTTTCTGCCCGACAGCAACGAAATGTCGTCTCCGTGCCCACGAACACATTTTGAAGGCATGGGTCTCTATAGTGTCTGTAGGCCTTTTGCTCTGACTTGTGGGAAGTGTGAATTTGTACTTGTTCAAATGACATGCAGTACTTGTCAACGAGAGGCACGCGTCACAGAGAACATGGTGACATCATGTCACGGACCAATCAGACTCTTCTATGGTGACAAGAGGCTGTGATTGGTGTTCACCGCTCTGGCACTGACTGCTGCACCCTTTTGTGACTCTCACCACTGAGAAGCAATTCAAGGGTCTGCCCTACATTGTAAGAGGCTCATTCTATTGCGGCGTGTGTGTGTGTGTGTGTGTGTGTGTGTGTGTGTGTGTGTGTGTGTGCGTGTGCGTGTGTGCGCCTGGACGAGAATGTGTATAGACAAGTGTCATACAATGTGTACTCCCAGTGTTTGTATGTGATATGTATGTTTTCTGTATGTGTGTGGGTGTGTGCGCGAGCGTGTGTGTGTGTGTGTGTGTGTGTGTGTGTGTGTGTGTGTGTGTGTGTGTGTGTGTGTGTGTGTGTGTGTGTGTGTGTGTGTGTGTGTGTGTGTGTGTGTGTGTGTGTGTGTGTGTGCGTGCGTGCGTGCGTGCGTGCGTGCGCGCGTGCGTGCGTGTGTGCGCGTGTGCGCACTTGCAGAGGCTTATCCATGTCTCATCCCTCATTCATTCCTCCTCTGACCCTTTTAAACAACACTCCATCCATCTCTCCCTCTCCTCCTCGCTCTCCATCAATCTGCTTTTCTACCATTTTACTCCCTCCATCCATCCATCTCTTTCTCTCTCTGTGTCTGTCTCTCTCTCTGTCTGTCTCTCTTTCTCTCTCCCCCTCTCCCCCCACTCGGTCTGTCTGTCTGTCTGTCTGCCTGCCTGTCTGTCTGTCTGTCTGACTGTTTGTCTGTCTGTCTGTCTGTCTCGCTCTCACACTCTCTCTCTCTCTCTCTCTCTCTCGCACTCTCTAAATGACTGTCTTTATCTCTCTCTCCATCTCTCACCCCGGGAGGAAGGGATGGAGAGACAGGTACAGAGATAGAAAGTGAGAGAGAGAGACAGAGAGAGAGAGAGAGAGCGAGAGAGAGAGAGATGGTCTTGTCTTTTCCAACCTTCTTCTTATTCCATCAAACATACATCTGGCCTCAGAACTCAACAATAACACATCCATCACACACACACACACAGTCACACACACACACACACACACACACACACACACACACACACACACACACACACACACACACACACACACACACACACACACACACACACACACACACACACACACACACACACACACACACACACACACAGTAGTCTCTCTTGTACACCAGTTGTAGCAGATGAATAAGACATGGAGTCTGTTAAAAACACTCATGTAAACTTTTGGTTCAGAAAAAGGTAGTTTATGGCGCCTCATTGTCCATATCGCTTTTCAGTCAATTAACGGCCTACTTCATCACACAAAAGTTATTAAAATTGCCGATCTACAAGCTCACAGCACGTTGCGATGCGTGGTAATATTGTCCACCTGACAGCGACAATATTACCACATTAATGGAAACCAATGACATTTAATTCGGTGGAAACTAAAGGGACTAAAAATAACAACTTTTTTTTTTACAATTTAGTATCAACTGAAATGCACCGTACAATCGATGGATGATAATTATGGTTGTAACAGTTAATTGAACCTATTGATTTAATCGATTATTCAAAAAACAATCAATTTGATGTGACACCTTGTGAGCTAGTATTGTTTGTTTTTTGTTGCTATTTTTTACGCCGTTGTAAGTATAAAAGTAGTAGTGGTCACTGGTCAATCAGACTAATCATTTTGTTGATTAAGAAAAATCTCAGATTTTTTGTCAATTTGTTGATATATTAAAACATTAAATAATTGGTAGTTGAAGCCCTGCCCCTATACAAATACAATGCACCAAATAATCAATGTTAGACGATTGCACCCACCACACATACGCACGCACGCACACACGCACGCACACACACACACACACACACACTCATTGGCTTGCACTCAAAAGTGTTGAGTTGCAGAGGCTTTATGGGGCTGAGCATGTGGTTAATAGAGCACAGAGACCAAATGGAGAGACGGCCAGAGAGACCGACAGACAGACAGACAGACAGACAGACAGCTAGGTTACCATGGTTATCAGAGCATAAAGAGGAGAGGGGAATGAACCCCACCAGGTGCCTCTGCATGTGTCGCCCTTTGGGTCGCATTTGTGTGTGTGTGTGTGTGTGTGTGTGTGTGTCTGTGTGTGTGCAGCCCTAGGCAGCCAGTCACAGTGTCCTTGTCTTTCAGTCTATGTGAAATATGAACCATCTCTTTACTAACTCCGCTCCTATGCACTGCTTTTATCTCGTTTTGTTTCACGAACATCAAAGGCAACAAAAACTACTTTATCTGTATCTGTGTTAAATGTAACACACACAACACACAGACACACACACACACACACACACACACACACACACACACACACACACACACACACACACACACACACACACACACATGCACGCATTCTTTCTCTGCTCTTTCTAGTGCTTCGTTGGAGCCACAGTAGAGCTTATCAATAATGATGGATGCATCCAAATGTGGGATAACCTTTTATTTGAATGCTTCAGATGTGCAAATGTGGTTAGTGTATTTGTTTTGCATTCAGAATGTTAAAGCCAAATAGTAGACATTCTAGACATATACCGTCTAGAGGAGTAGAAATGTAAGCAGGGTTGTCATCATAGTGCTGCCGTCGGCCACAAAACTTGTTCTTCCACATTCAAACTTTTTAATGTTTTTTTTTCGTCACTTAAAGGGGAAGACCACTCATTTTCAACATTGAACTATGTCTTTAATACACCTTAGAGCTGTTTGTGTGGAAATAAGAAAAAAGTCCCCCCCCCTCTATGTTGCCTAGAAAAGGATAATTGATTGAGGTCATGTGATCAGTGACATATGCACAGTGTACTTTTGGCTCCGCCCCCTCAGCCATATGTATATACTGTACATAATACAGTACATAACTTTATGTTGTCATTGCAGTTGTTGCTTACTAACAGACATATTCATTTCAATAGAAGTGAGCAATAAGTATTTCAGTAAGCATGGCCTTCTTCCGACTGTCTGTGTAAAAGTTAGCCAAGGGGGGAGGGGTTGCCTAGCGACCAAAGCCAGACTCCGCTCCAGGAGTTTACTGTCTATCTATAATCACTATCTTTATAAATGGGCAAACGTAAAGGTATTGCAATTTAGCAGCTTAAAAAAGCTATTCTGGTGAACAAAGTCAGAATATGTGACTCATTCCTTCGGGTGTGTGTGTGTGTGTGTGTGTGTGTGTGTGTGTGTGTGTGTGTGTGTGTGTGTGTGTGTGTGTGTGTGTGTGTGTGTGTGTGTGTGTATGTGTGTGTGTGTGTGTGTGTGTGTGTGGGGGGGGGGGTATTCACCTCACAAGAAGTTGCATACATGACAAAGTTATCCTGAGCTCTAATGAACGAGCAATAATGTTTTTAACCAATTTTGGGCGGGAACCCCTATTTGTAACTATACCTTTCAGGACGGGAACCCCTTTTGGGGCTCTTGTTGCTATGTACAGTATATAGCAACATACATTTGTTGTTGTACGGTAATTTTTGAATAAATATTTGAAGTTTTTCAGAAAACTTTGGTCAGGATTTAGAGGGTGTTTTTAGAATCGGCCTCAGGTCTAAATGGGTTAAACTAGTTCCATTTGTCTTCATGGTGTTTTGATGCAATTATTATAGAACATAGTTTGGAGCATTAAGACTGAAGCTAAATGGAAACGCTAAACAAATGAAAGCTGCAATCCATAAAGTTTATTTTGATAGTGAATAAAGCGTTATTTTGATCAATCTATATGGTGGAGTATGTTAATAAAATAGGCCTAACATCATGGGGGTGTCTCCCTTCTCTTCTATTGAGAAATGTAGATCCTATGGTCAGGTACTGTAGGACCACTACTGGTTGGTAGTGGTACTGCCAGAAGGTCACAATTCAAATTCTCCCCTGGGCAAGCAGATATACTCTATTAGGAAAATGTTGTCACATGACAGTCATGGATTGCATCTTTGTGAAGTGAGAATTCTCCAATTTGGCACAGCACAATGTTACTATATGTTTACCAGTGATAGAATATGACCTTCTTACAAAAGTAACTTATCCTAACCCAGACACACCCATTGTAAATGGTAAATGGTGCATTTATATAGCACTTTCATCCAAAGCGCTTTACATAGATTGTGCATTACATTCACCCATTCACACATGTCTATACATGAATAGACATACAAAACAAACTTACACACAAACTCTCAATATTTATTGTGATCATATTGTTTGTGTAAAAGAGAATCAGACCTTACACATTGAAAATGGAAGATAAAATAAAATAAATGTTATTAAATTATTCAATTTGTAAGAAAAAAATGGGAAAATAAAACCCACACATCCTTATTTAATTAAAAGGTTCATACACGGTCCAGCCATATACTAGGTTTTGACCTGGTCTTTCTTTTTGTTTGGAATAAGAACAGGCATCCTTATTTGGTGAACTGAAGTCGAGATGAAATGACATTCGATTAGATTGATGTTGATTATATTATATTGCCACAGTGCGGCTGGTGGAAATTGCTTTCAGAACAGCGTGATGGAATGAAATAGCACACTGTGTCATTCATGGACATGAAGCAAGAATGCAGACATCAAATAATAATAATAATAACACATTCTGAAATGGACAGACAACTGCACCATGGATGATGCACAAACAGCAAATGGGGAGAGAAGAGAAGGTCGTTTTTAACCACAGCAAATCATTCATAGAGACACTGAATCTTCAACACAGAGAGGAATACAGGTGTTGTTGAAGCAGTGATCTACAGTACATTAAGGTACAGCATACACTAGACCAGTGGTTCTCAACCTTTTCAGGCCGTGACCCCCAAAATAATCA
This sequence comes from Gymnoscopelus braueri, assembly GCF_963280865.1. Lineage (NCBI taxonomy): Eukaryota > Metazoa > Chordata > Actinopteri > Myctophiformes > Myctophidae > Gymnoscopelus > Gymnoscopelus braueri. Next base: position 16,503,530 of record NC_137616.1, read on the forward strand.
TATTTGAACTGGGGACGGTTCTCACAATGCGGCGTGTTGTGAGCTTGTAGATTGGCTATTTATTTTGGACCATGGTTTTCTTACCTTTTCTATGATGTTATGATATCCTAGGAAGAATGGTACAGTAGAAAAAATTCACAACTCCATCCCGGGTTCGCCACAGCTAAAAACGCGTGCCAATAGGCCTTGCGCTAGATCGCATATTTTGATAGCTTTGCACTATGCAATGTGACTGTCTTGAATGCGCCCCATCGGAAGTCTCGCTAGACGAGATTGAAATCTCGTCTAGCGAGACTTCCGGTCTTCCTACAGGATTCACAGATGAATTAAGGACCTTTTCAGTGGTTGGTTGGTCAAAATGCAGGTTTGGCAAAAGGTCAAATACTATTCCTCCATGAAACACTGCACTGTGGAAATGTGGGCTCACTGGTGCAACATTCTCACATATCACTGGTGAGAAACGTTGTGTTGTGTGTGTGTGTGTGTGTGTGTGTGTGTGTGTGTGTGTGTGTGTGTGTGTGTGTGTGTGTGTGTGTGTGTGTGTGTGTGTGTGTGTGTGTGTGTGTGTGTGTGTGTGTGTGTGTGTCCAGATGAGTCCAGCTGTTTGGACAGATGTCAACACTGATGAACTGTGAAGAACATCTGAGACTTGAACACACACACACACACACACACACACACACACACACACACACACACACACACACACACACACACACACACACACACACACACACAATCGCACGCATGCATGCATGCATTGCACGCACGCAAACACATGCAGTCCACTCTCTCATGAGAAATATTAATCTTCTGTTTACTTTTCTCACTCTGTTTGTCTGACTTTCAATCTCCTCCAATCTCCATCGCTCTGTCTCTTCCTCTCTCAATGCCTGTGTGTAGACTAGAGTCATTACTGTGTGTGTGTGTGTGTGTGTGTGTGTGTGTGTGTGTGTGTGTGTGTGTGTGTGTGTGTGTGTGTGTGTGTGTGTGTGTGTGTGTGTGTGTGTGTGTGTGTGTGTGTGCGTGCTCCTGTCCGTACTGTATATGTGTTCAATTTAATGCGTGTTTGCAGTTATGTCTGTGTGTGTTTGTGTCTTGGTGAATGAATGCCTGTATGTATTTGTATGTCTGAGTGTGTTTGTGCCAGACAGGAAATGTGAACCGTGTGTGTGTGTGTGTGTGTGTGTGTGTGTGTGTGTGTGTGTGTGTGTGTGTGTGTGTGTGTGTGTGTGTGTGTGTGTGTGTGTGTGTGTGTGTGTGTGTGTGTGTGTGTGTGTGTTGGGGGGCCTTCCTGGGATTTTAACATCAACAAGCTTGTCTTGTGTAGTCTGTGACAAACGTAGCTTTTACTATGGGAACGACAGGTTCTGGAACTATACGCAGAAAACATAAACGTAAAGCATCTGTCATTCTCAACACATCTGCTGCACTTAAAAACATGCCACCGACTAATTGCTCATAAATTGTTTAACGTCGGTCTGCGAAGGGGAAGTGAGGTGAACTAAATTGTCACGTTATTTGAGAACCACTGTGCTATACAAATGAACTTGCCTTGCCTCGCCTTGCTTAAAGATAGTCCTGGTTCTGAACGTTGCCTCCATGGCAGAGGTCAGTACACAACATGTCGGGCTTTCTCCGTATCTCATTGATGTGTGTGTCCTTGTGTTTTTCCAGGCCTGTTCCCTGCGGTGTTGAACCTGGCGACCATGGCAGACATAAGCGCCAACGCTACCTGTGGTTCCACGGGTCCAGAGATGTTCTGTAAGCTGGTGGAACACGTACCGGGTCAGCCTGCCAGAAACCAACAGTGTCGCATCTGCAACCAACATAGTAACAGGCCGTTTGGTAAGAAACACGCACACGCACACGCACATGCACACGCACGCACACGCACGCACGCACGCATGCACGCACGCACGCACGCCAAAACCAGGCATTAATACGTTTATTAACTGAGTTAGTTACAGTAAGTACAGTCGAGAAGATAAACCAGTCAGTCAGTCAGTCCTTCACTTAGTCCTTTTCATAATAAGAATTGTACCTTAGTCACTCACTGGCTTACTGTTAAGGTAGAGTGTTACAGGTTAGGGCTCAGAAGGCAGAGGTCATGTAATGTTGGACCAGGAAGAGTGCATGGATAAACCTCTCTTTCAGATTACAAGATGATCATTGATATTTGGGGTCGGAAATGAATATCGGGCAAGATTATCCTCTGGTGTGAGGTGTTCAAAGATCCAATCTTAAGCCTCCCGATTTGCACACAGTCGATCAGGGCTGTCCCAAACATTTTGAAACATGTTTAATATTTATCTGGGTGATCACTACTGTTGACTCCCTCACGGCGGGAGTCAAGAGTCAAGAGTCTACAAGGAGACAGACATGAGGTGAATGAGAGGATGTTTGACATGACGACTGGTCATAACAACCTTTTTATGGGTGCATTGGACAGCTGAGGCTTGTGGCAAGAACCCGACTGTCTGTATAACATGTCTCGTCTTCCCGGACATACTGTATCACAACCGTTCCTGCGTTGCCACTGCAAGATTGAAGGGCTCCGTTGTATACTGTACGTCTCCCTCCGCAAATGAGCACAGCATGTTTGTATTGCTCCAACAAGCCCGATAAATCTTAGTGCAATCCTGTAGTGTGTGATGCCCCATTATTTAAAAAATGCGTAGTGTGTGCATGTTTTAGATTGTAATCTCTGCGATTATCCTGCCGTGTGTGATGCTACCAGATTTCCAAATTGTTTCCAGATTTTAAAAGTCCTGTAACCTGAGACCGGCTTTAGTGTGGAGAGATTTGTGGGTGCGTGCGTTTTGGACTGGTAGCCAGTCGACTGACTGCAGTGTTTCTGGAAAGTGTGCTTCATGTGGGGGGAGATAAGCCAGTATTCACGCACCGTTTGTGAAGCCATTTGGATACCTGTACTGGATTACTCCCCAGTTATTATCTCCTCCAGGCCGAAGGCCAAGAACATAGATGATCTTTAAGCCCCTGTCTGTCTGTCTGTCTGTCTGTCTGTCTGTCTGTCTGTCTGTCTGTCTGTCTGTCTGTCTGTCTGTCTGTCTGTCTGTCTGTCTGTCTGTCTGTCTGTCTGTCTGTCTGTCTGTCTGTCTGTCTTTCTGTCTGTCTGTCTGCCTCACTGCCTGTCTGTCTGTCTGTCTGTCTGTCCGTCCGTCTGTCTGTCTGTCTGTCTGTCTGTCTGTCTGTCTGTCTGTCTGTCTGTCTGTCTGTCTGTCTGTCTGTCTGTCTGTCTGTCTGTCTGTCTGTCTGTCTGTCTGCCTCACTGCCTATCTGTCTGTCTGTCCTTTCTGTCTCTGTGTTTGCAATCTGAGAACCCATCGCCAAATAAAAAGGAAAAACAGCGCCCTCTGCTGTTTTTTACTCTTTCACTTGGCTCTGGGACAAGCTGAATGGAGCACCCGTGCGCAAGGAAACCGGGGTTTTGGTCTGCCCTCAGCGCTCCACTTCCGGTGGTGCGCTTATGTTTTCATTCCCACTAACAATATTTCTACACGGAACACTAACACCACTTCTCCCAGAGAACATGGATCGTTTTGGTTATAAGCCCACTTGTTTCTATGATGAAAGAGCAAGTTAAAATGTGAATATCTTTCCGTGGTTTTGTCTGCTCCAAGGACGCTATTGTTAAATGAGTTTCGGTTTGTTTTCAGTGGGAAGGGAGCGCACAGACAGTAAATCCCGCCCACTACATTTGATTGGGTAAAGCGCGGCCTGCTTCCTGATCTGAAGGCACGCCCACTTGTAAGCTAACGCGCACACGTTTTGAACGGGGCTCTCGACAGATTCAGTAGCGTAACTCTGAATCTGTTCTTGAGAGATTACTGTGTGTGTGCTGCGCACAGCATATTTGACAAACTGCCGGACCATTCAGCGCCAAACCTTTTGCGCACACTGCCAGTAGGCCAAGGAACATGCACGTGCACACATAGACATGAAAGGGGGCTTGAGCCCCTGCCCTTTTACCTGTCGCTAAAAAAGTGCCCTCTCCAGACTGAAAAAAAAAAAAAAAAATTTAAAATTTAAAAAAATAATTGGCCATTATCTCTGGAACAGAAGGACCAATCTGCTCAGTTCAAAGCTTGTTGGGTGCGTGACTTTGAGGACATTAAGCACGCAATGATACCTCTTCGGATTTGTCAGGTTTTCGGGCCTAAAAGTATGGTAATTGTTTGTTTAAAAAAATCCAATAGGTGCCCTTTTCAAATTCCAGCCCCTGCCTCTCCAAATCCTTCTGCACGTCCCTGCCAAGGAAGACAGTCAAGACACGTCCAGCCCAAATCTTTTAGGGTGACTCAATTCGGAATCAGAATTAGCTTTGTCACATCACAGGTTTACAGAAGTAAGAAAGTGGGTGAAATTCGTTTTCCTGCATAGTTCCCATCGTATCGTTATTTCCATAGAAAAAAAGAAAGGGAACAAGAAGAAGAATTGGGGGGGGGGGGGGGGCAAGGAGATCAAACTAGAAAACAAAAAACGAATTATCCACATAATTACACATGGTACTTAGATATGATATAAAGGTGCGTGAGCATAGCAGCAGATGTATACTGTGCATGATATACTTATGGACGTTACTTAAAGGGATATTTCACTTTCAAAAAAACTTTTGGTCATTTTATCGTCTACTCAGGCTTTTGTGAGCCCCCCAGACCATTTTAAGTTGCTTGATTTAGTATTTAGATATTTGATAATCATTTTATCAGACACGCCCCCTTCCTATACAAACCCATTATAACTTCAAACTCCATTTCTAACCTGTTAGATTCATCAAAAACACCCGTCCTTGGTTCTGGTGACTCACCCTGCCCTCCTAATACACGAGGGGGCCGTGTTTTTTCGATAACTTTTTTCATTTATTTTATTTTATTTTTTTAATGTATTTTATTTTTTTCATTTTCCCAAAAAAATATTAAAAATAAATGAAAAAAGTTATCGAAAAAACACGGCCCCTCGCGTATTAGGAGGGCAGGGTGAGTCACCAGAACCAAGGACGGGCGTTTTTGACAAATCTAACATGTTAAAAATTGAGTTTGAAGTTATAATGGGTTTGTATAGGAAGGGGGCGTGTCTGATAAAATGAATATCAAATATCTAAATACTGAATCAAGCAACTTGAAAACGGTCTGGGGGGTTCACAAAAGCCTGAGTAGACGATAGAATGACCAAAACTTTTTTTGAAAGTGAAATATCCCTTTAAGGTCATTTAATGCATGTAAAGGTGGGGGGGGGGGAAATGTGCGCATTAATGTGTGTATACTACCTCCGCCTGTTCATGTGTTTGTGTGTGTGTGTGTGTGTGTGTGTGTGTGTGTGTGTGTGTGTGTGTGTGTGTGTGTGTGTGTGTGTGTGTGTGTGTGTGTGTGTGTGTGTGTGTGTGTGTGTGTGTGTGTGTGTGTGTGTGTGAGAACAGAGAAGCATCCTATTGACTATGCCATTGATGGGACTAATCGTTGGTGGCAGAGCCCCCCTATCTCCAACGGAATGGAGTACCACTATGTCACTGTTACCCTGGACCTTAAACAGGTACGCACACACACACACGCACACGCGCAGTCGCGCACACACACACACACACACACACACACACACACACACACACACACACACACACACACACACACACACACACACACACACACACACACACAGAGACAGACAGACAGACAGACAGACAGACAGACAGACAGACAGACAGACAGACAGACAGACAGACAGACAGACAGACAGACAGACAGACAGACAGACAGACGGACGCATAGATGCCTATATGCAAACATTAATGTAACTCAGATCTTTGCTTCTGGGGGGGGGTCCCTGGAACAAAATAATTTACAAATGTTCGCTTTAAAAAATATACGTAGATTCAAAGATTTGCACAAATGTTCACGATTTTTCAAAAATAGCAGATCTACAAGCTCACCCACCTGACCACTCAACAAGTGATCAGGTGGGAGGGCCGTGAACACTTTTCAAGATTTTCAAGCGGGCCCGATCATCCAGAAAAGGTTGAGAGAAGAACCACATGCTTTAATTAATAGCGTCTTTTTCGTCAAGTTTACTTTCGGGAGCGTGATTGAATTGATAATTACAATGTGATGCTGAAAGGGAACAGTGAAAAGTCCTGGACTCATTAAGAGACATTAGCCGCTTAATCCATTCAGACCGGGAAAGCATCTGTGTCATTTTGGGATTTCTTTGGGCTATTCAAAAATAGCAGATCTACAAGCTCATAGCGCGGCACCGAGTGCCGCGCTATGAGCTTGTCTATCTGCTATTTTAGAAAAATCGTGAACATTTGTGCAAATCCTTGAATATATATATATATATTTATATATATAAAAGAAAAATCAAGATTTTCAAAAATAGCAGATCTACAAGCTCATAGCGCGGCACTCTGTGCTTGTAGATCTGCTATTTTTGAATAGCCTAAAGCAGAGGTCTTCAACAGGGGGTCCGCGACCCCTAGGGGGTCCGCGGAGGTACTGCAGGGGGTCCGCGAAATTGTTGTTTGATTAAACAATATTTTTGTTTGAAAACTTTTTTTCCTCCAAAATGTCAAATTGTCTTTAAACATAACATGAATCCATAGCAAACAGATAAATGGAGGCACAATGCACAATAACATGGTATGTTTATACATATTGTCTGTAGATATTTTGCACACCTACTGGGGCAGGTGCGTATATAGGAGGAGCAGGCAATATAAAACACAATTGTATACATAAATATACAATATATGTGGTAGCCCCCCCTACCCTACGAGGTAGGGGGTCCCTGCTCCATCTCCCCATCAGTTTGGGGGTCCCTGGCCTGAAAAGGTTGAAGACCCCTGGCCTAAAGTATAAAATAAAGGTTACAGCTAAACTCTAAAATGACACAGATGCGTTCCCGGCCTTAACGGGTTAATTGCTTCCATTATGTTGAAGACAACTGGATGCAGAATGGAACGAAAGAAAGAAATTCAATTAAACTTGAAGGGCTAATTCAGATACTGAACTGAACCCAACCGATGATTCATTCATGCTCCATCATGTGTGTTGTGTGGCTGGATTGTCTTTGTTTCATCACTTCCAATTTCACTTGTTTGTCCTGTATCCTGCACGAGTCCTTTCTCCTGATTGGAGGAAATTGGTATCCTAACCTGAACATGTACTTTCATGCTTCCTAAAGAGCTGTAGAGACGGGGAAAACCCTGTTAGTGAACAACAGCAATGGTTCTCAAAGTGGGTTCCAGTGTCCCTCCGATGTCCCACCGAGAGATAAAATATATTGCTCGAGCGGCGCGATTACATACAAAGTCAATGCAAAGAAAGATGCGTCTTGGCGCCATGTTGCAATCGAGCGGCGCGAATGAGGCGACGTGAACAAAGCGATCCGCCGCTTCGGTATCTTCGCTCCAGCTGGGAAAATCCAACTGATATGCGACGTTCGCTTCCCCCCAGTTAACCCTTCACCTCCTGACAGCCATCAGCGTTGATGTTGTTCTGTAGGATGTTTGGTTTGATTCATCCAGCACCAGCCGAGCTCCAACTCAGAGCGTATAAAATGGAACCAAATCCATTTGGTTCCTTTTGTACATTCTCAGAGTTGAGATTAAAAAAGTTTCAGAACCACTGCTCTATAGCAACGATTGCCATCAGAATACACAGAGATGTTGAACCCTTACTAAACTTACTTAACACTTGTTTGTAGCATAGAGATGCGGTGAGAGAGATGAACAGAAAGAGAGGGAAGGGAAAAGAGGAGTGAACAGAGCGATGGAGGGCTAGTGTCAATCTTCCTCTCTTGCATCCATTCATCACAGAGGATGTAATTATGCCGGTGGACAGGAAGTGTACCAGCGGCCATCTTGACATGTTAATGACTCCAGTCCCATCAATCACACCTGTCACCAGCAGTGCCACTGACGCTGAATATATACACACCCACACCCACCTGGTAGCACATACACACGCACGCATGCACGCACGTACACACGCACACACACACACACACACACACACACACACACA
>NC_137616.1:16521571-16534071 GCF_963280865.1 Gymnoscopelus braueri
GAGAGAGAGAGAGAAAGAGAGAGAGAGAGAGAGAGAGGGGGGAGGGAGAGAGATATTAGGAGTCAAATAAAAAAAGGGGAAAGGTAGGGAGACATAGTTAAAGAGACAGAAAAGGGGTGAGAGACAGAAAGAGAGTAAGGGAGAAATGTCATCCATTATCTGCCTGCCTGCCTGCCTGTCTGTCTGTCTGTCTGTCTGCCTGCCTGCCTGTCTGCCTGCCTGCCTGCCTGCCTGCCTGCCTGTGTGTCTTTTAACCCATCACCTTGACCCAGCCAGATTCCCTTCAGTGGAGATGCAGACAATAATGCCCAGGGTACCGTTGTTATTGTTGCACGGCCAGACCATCCCATGTACATCATTTGAACTGTGTGCCAATGTAGCCTAACACCTTGGTTAGTCAGGATAGGATGAGGAAAGATGAAACAAACACACACACACACACGCGCACACGCACACGCACACACACACACACACACACACACGCACACGCACACGCACACGCACACGCACACGCACACGCACACGCACACGCACACGCACACACACACACACACGCGCGGCTGAACGTTAAGTATTTATTCGCCCAATTAGAATCCTGGGCTGGTGCTTTCAAAACGAGGGTGGTTGCTGAGCGTAGCCTCACACATACCTCAGCTAGTGCTGTTGTTCTTTACTGTTGCATTGTGGGATATGGGACTGACGGGGTGAGGATGTGAGACTCAACCTTCCAAGGTTTTCCTGGTGTGGGGATGGTTGAGAAACAAATAAACTCTAGACTGCCAGGTCTGTGTATTATATCTACTGTATATTGTTGCCGTCGGGCAGAGACCTCGTATCTCCATATTTCATACTTTTTTATGTTTTTCTTAATGAATGCCCTTCTTCGTCATACAAGAGCGTTGCGCAAAAGTAGTGGAAAATAGCAGATCTACAAGCTCACAACACGTCGCTTTCTGATGCGTTGTGAGCGTGTAGATCTGCTATTTTCACTATTTTGAAATGTTTAAGTAATTATAAAAAAAAGGAATGGTTTTGGTCATACAAGGTTTCCACCCCGACAGCAAAGATATGCAGGTTGAAAAGTCCCCAGTGAATAGATATACAGGACGGTACAAACAAACATGTCAAGCATGAGCTCCATACAATGCAGCCAGGGACAGAGCCAACGGTAGACACTTAACCCATTAAAGCCGGGAACGCATCTCTGTCATTTTAGATTTTAGTTACAACCATTATTTTTATACTTTGGCCATTCAAAAATACTACGAGCTTGCAGACCTGCAATTTTTTCCCCCTAAAGATTTGTTTTTGGGCTTTTTATGCCTTTATTTATAGGACAGTAGACTGACAGGAAATGGGGAGAGAGATGGGGGGTGACACGCAACAAAGGTCGTCGGGTTCGGGACTTGAACCCACGACACGCTGTCAGGCTGGCTTTGCAGCCTATAGGGTGCCTGGATCTGCTACTTTTGAAGTCTTGCACATATTGTGCAAATCGTTGAATACATACTTTTTTTAAACAAAATGTTTTACTCAAATCTTTGCCTCTGGGGGGGGGGGGGGGGACAACATATCCCTGGAACAACATATCTTGATGGGGATCGGCGGCCAAAACATTTTGGGTGGTCCTTGACAAGAAAAGATTTGAGCACCACTGATATAGATAGCAACAATAGTTTTTCCAGAAAAATTCAAACATTTGTTGAGACATTTGACAGTTACAAATGTTCGCTTTAGAAAATATATGTTCAAAGATTTGCACAAACTTTCACGATTTTTCAAAAATAGCAGATCTACAAGCTCGTAGCGCGGCACTCGCTGTGAGCTTGTAGATCTGCTATTTTTTTAATAGCCCAAAGAAATCAAAAAATGACAGAGATGCGTCCCCGGATTGAATGGCTTAACCATTACAAGGACATGCTGTACCAGACTAACAGGACATTGCATTCTGACACGTACGGCAGCTGCTCTCCGATGTCTCTCTGCAAAGCTTTTTTTATCCACAACAAATCTTTTTTAACTGCTTAAGCCCCTATATTCTATACTGTGGTACGACAGTGGTGCATGGCAAAAACACAGACCTGATCTACAAGCTGATCTACACTCCGTCCCACCGCTCACGTGTTGTGAGCTTGTATCAGCTATTTCCCCTTTTACATTATTATTATTATTTTTATCATTTTATATTTTTCATTCTTAGATTGCGGGTCGATAATGAGACTCAGCACTAGTAATTTCTCGACATATTCTCAACATGTTTTCGATCATTGGCTGTCCTTTAAGCCAATGGGGATACTTTCCCATACTCTGAATGGGCGTTCTCGTCCTCCCAAGCTATGGCACTAGACATGCCTCTCGCCTCTAAGGCTACTATACACGCCTGCCGTCGGTTCAAATCGCCGTGACACAGAGTAATACATAGGACAAAATGTAAGTAAAGTACTTGAGTAAATGTACTTAGTTACTAACTACGCGCTGCGTAGCGTCCGTAATGCATGTTGGTATACATGACTGAGTCATGTCTTGTTTTATTATTATTATTATTATTATTATTATTATTTAGCTTTTTTTCCCCACTGTTTCCGCTTATACTGACATGCCCAAAATAGGGACACCAGATTCAAAGTGGTTAATTAGGTATTTAGGTTGCCTTTCACTTTCTACATATCCACGTGTAATCACCTTCAGGATTTAAATGTATTTCTTTGGGGTAAAGGCGCACGTGAAGATGTCATACTGTAGCTTTCACTTCAGCTCAATCTTGGTCCCACAGTTCTCACACATTAAACCGTGCAGGGTGTCACGGATTCTATACCAATTAAGTGCACAGAATTTACCAACAGGCATCTGTAGATGAGAGGTTAGAAGAATCTACTGTACAGTATGTGTCGAAGTGTCCCTGAGCAAGAAGACACTTAACCCCTAACTGCTACCCGGATGCCGTGTTAATGGCAGCCACTGCTCCTAATAGCGAGGATGAGTAAACGCAGAGCACATAATTATACGTATGTAGCAAATACCTCGACATCGGCTAATGGGGGACACACAATTATAAAAGGTGCCAGATTGTAGACAGGGGCAAATCCAAACAAATGCAGTCCAAAAACAGTCACACTGTTATTCACAGCTAGAGTCCAATTGGATTTAATTGGACCTTCTTTGGGCCGTGGGAGCACTCAAAGCACACACAAACCTAACCCCCATATAGTTGGGGATTGCAAGACAAATCTTATTGGTGTGAAGTGTCAGCGTTAACCACTGAGCCAGCGTGCCAAGTTAACCCATTTAGACCGGGCAGTTCGGGAACGCATCTGTGTCATTTTAAGATTTCTTTGGCTATTCAAAAATAGCAGATATACAAGCTCATAGCGCTATGAGCTTGTAGATCTGCTATTTTTAGAAAAATCGTTTATATACATTTTTAACTCATATCTTTGCTTCTGGGGGTCCCTGGAACAAAATATGTTTAGATGGGAGGGGGTCCACGGACAAATACATATAATTTTGGGGGTCCTTGACATGAGAAAAGTTTGAAAACCATTGATAATATAGCAACATAAGTAAATAAATAAATGAAAACGTAGGATCTAGAAGACGTTTGAAAAATCACCAGAGGCAAAGATTTGAGTTAAACATTTTCGCTTTAAAAAAGCATATATATATTCAAACTAAAGCTTTGCACACATTTTCACGATTTTTCCAAAAAAAATAGCAGATCTACAAGCTCATAGTGCGGCACCGAGTGCCGCACTATGAGCTTGTATATCAGCTATTTTTGAATAGCCAAAGTAATCGTGAAATGACACACAGATGCGTTCCCGGTGTTAATGGGTTAACTAACTCAACTAACTTTGACGTTCCGTCTGGATTTGCATGTGGGCTTTCTGCATCGCCGCCTTATTAGGCAGCAAACATACAGCAGCCAGGCAAAGACGGGTCGTAGAGGAAGAGCGTGACATGTGACATAGGTTGAGAGCCAGACTCCCAATTCCCTGCAGCACACGTTCATATTATGAGCTGCGGAGTTGGGAGAGCGCAAGAGATTATATGTATATTAAGTAAGAGAAAATCTTTGACTTTCTCCACCACGGTATACAGCAAAAAAAAAGGTCTTGCAGGCAAGATTTATTTTTCTTTTTCAAGAAAACTTTTTCAATAACATTGCTTTAGTATTTTTTTTCCCTCTAATCTTTTCATTAATCCTTTTCTCTGTCAGAAATGATTCATCACTTGTAATCGAGTGGTTGATTTTGTTTGACTGATTGAATTAGTGGAAAATGCATGGCATTGGCTTTGAATGATAAATGAACGTTAAAAACACTCGCTGCAGATGCTGTAGTGGGGATATGAAGCTTGTTTTGATCTTGGAGCACATTTCAAAAAGCCTGTACTGGATTTAGTATGTATTGAGTATAGCTGGCCTGGCTGTGTTGGCAGGAGACCATTTCTAAAACTTGCCGTCAGCCATTTCTTCTTGAAAGACGGACAAAAAGGGAAACAGTAGAGAATTCATACTAATAGCAAGTGAGTTGTAGTTTCAGCTTACAATAGAAGGGAGCCATAAGGAAGTCAGAATGATTTTGTACTGGTCCACTTTCAAACGCATGCTCAATCATTTGAGCAGGGCAATAAGAAGAAAATGTGTTCCACAAAGAGTGCCCTAACCCATTTCATCTCCTGGACTGCACGAACATGTGTACAATAAAACATGCATGGGGTTATAAACAGCAATTCAAACTGTAAACAACTTGAGAATTATTTGTGATTCGAAAGGAAAGCCAAAGGGCGGACACCTAAATATATAAAGTCTAAAATGAAATGAAGAGTGATCAGATAAAACATACTGTAGCATCTCAGCGTGTGCATAAAGTACCTAAGTCTGATGTCAAAACCATGCCCCTTGGGCCATAAAGAAAATTTCCCATCCAAATCCAGGCACTGAGTCCAGGCACTCTGTCAGGGAAGTGGCTCTGTATCATTTATGATATTTTGTTATATTTGATACAGTCTGTGATTTGTAGGGGGGCTTGTTTATTTGGCATCTTTGAATAGTTTTAAATGCTTGAGTAAAATGCCTGGACTCATTTTTGAACCACTGGGGCACCTCCAATCAATGCATTTTCTTATTAAGATGAAACGTATAAACAAGAAACCCATTCTCCCCTGGCCCTGGGTGAATGATAATGTCCAAAAATGAACGAATGAGCGGAACAAACAATGACTGTGGAAGTCGAGGGTTGCAGCTGAGAATGCCTCGGTGCAAATAGCATTTATACGACTTAAGGTGCAACTTTTCACATTTTTGGCAGAACTGAAAGTGCTTTTGGAGAGTAGAGGCCCCTCAACATGCGATTACAATTTGGGGTCAATATTTATCTCTGGCAGGATGGGACAGGGAGATGGAGATTATGTTTTCGCCCCGTCTATCGGTCTGTGCGCAGCACATCTTGGTCAAGGAAATAGGTAGCTGATATATTGCACTTTTACCTTAGCGCTAGGTATACTCTTGGTTGCTTGTTTTTGCAGAAAATGCACTAAAGACTTCTGGTGATTAGTAGTTTTCGTTCCCTACCTATGTTGAATACACTTATTGTAAGTCGCTTTGGATAAAAGCGTCTGCTAAATGACTGTAATGTAATGTCACCGCTGGACCAATTGGCGTCAAACGTTGTATGCACATTCCTACAGTAGTAGGCTAAGGAAGACACTACACCCCACGGTTTGGCTTATAGCTCTGGAACTGTACAACTCCGTAGGTCGTACAATTAGAAGGTTGCTGCGTTGATGAAATGCTATATTCACATTTTTGTAAATAAATCCAGCCATGGGGTTTCTGAAAAACACCTTATTTCCCGGGCATTTGTCGTAGCCCTCGTCGTAACCAACCAACGGGCAATGTCAAATGCCCTTGTGACAAACTATATACATGAATATATACTGTAGAATCAGAATCAGAATCAGTTTTATTGTCACATCACAGGTTTACAAGGTAAAAAAGTGGGTGAAATTCTTTTTTTGTACATCGTTCCCATCGCAACGTTAGTTTCCATAGAAAGAAGAGGGGGGGGGGAGAAGAAGAGGGTGGGCGGCAGGTGGGAAGGAGATCAAAACAAGAGAGCAACAGAAGGCCAGACAAGTTATCTACATATTTACAAATTACCTGAGATAATAAAAAAAAAACTAAACTAAGGTGCCTGAGCATAGCAGCAATGTATTGTATACTGTGCATGTTATACTTATACTGTGCATGATAGACAATGGACGTTAAGGTGCTTAGAGGAAAAGGAGCACAATAAAAAAAGTACCATTTTGTACCAGTATATATTCATGTATATAGTTTCTCATAATTAACCACATGAACCCTAGCATCCATATTCTGGGTATGTCATGATAGCTGAACATTTGGTGAAAATAGGCAAACATTTGCAGAGAGTTACAAGCTCACAATGCATCGCAGCGTTTTGAGCTTATAGATAGATTTATTTCGGTGACACGATTTGGTGTAGAGGGGAAAAAAAGGAGGGGGCCAAGATAGACCCCTTGGGGACCATGGTCAATGAAATGAAATGTATAGGGTTTAAATGTTTAACCCTCTCCTCTCTGCTTCTTTCCCCCAGGTGTTCCAGATAGCCTATGTGATTATAAAGGCAGCCAACTCACCTCGTCCAGGTACCGTAAAGCATTGGTTCTCAAAGTGGGGTTCGGGGACCCCCAGGGGTCCTTGAGGGAGTTCCAGGGGGTCCCCAGCTAAATGATGGCTAGTTAGGAACCAAATGGACCCTCATGGGTCTGTAACTCTGAGAGTGTACAAATGTGTACACTCTCAGAGTTCAATTAACATTGATTTTACAATATAAACTGGGGTCCCAGTGATAGAAATGCCATTGAATGGGGGTCCGTAGCCTAATGCATGTCAAACTGGGGGTACTTGAAATTAAAATGGTTGAGAATCACTGCTAGAGCCGTATAAATCTTCTCTTATGGGGGTCCCTGGCATATATTTTCAAATGGGGGTCCGCGGGCTAATAAGTGTCAATTTGGGGGTCCTTGACATGAAAAAGTTTGAAAAGCACTGCCGTAATGCTCCTGTTGCATATGAACAAGCAAACAGTATATGTCTATCAAATAACATACATAGCGTGTGTGAACAAGTAACCATTAACCAACATACTGTAACCTACATCTTCATACAGTAGAATTCATTGTCTCGTGATGGCTTTGGATGTGAATTACCATTATATGGCTGTGCCTGATGTGGTTGATAGACCAACAACTTTACTACAATAGCATTTTTAGACTTATGGAAATAGAGTCCAAAGCCCAATATAAAATTGTACAGGTGCTGGACAACAGCATGTACACTGGAGATGAGAAAGGGAAGTCCGCACATGGTCTCTGTTGACCCGATGAAGACCCGTTTGGGTTGAAACGTTTAATAACGTTTTTTCTACTGGGAGCTGAGAAACAGCGTGCGGACTTCCCTTTCTTCTCTCAATTTTCTGACCTATCTCACATGTTTTTTGTCTTAACCCATTAACACATTAACCGCCAAGAACGTAGTCCTACGGTCCGTTAAATCCAACTGTTAAGCGCAGAGACCGTAGCCCTACGGTCCACGGTCTTTTCGCGCTATTCACTTCCGGAATTTTTTTGATCCACTTCCGTTTCCGGTTTGATGACCGGAAATAGAATTATTTGGGATCCGGTTTTGACGATCACGCCCGCTCCCATTCTACAGACGAAACTGAAACTCAATTCTCTTCCTGTAGTTTTTTCTCCTCGCATTTCACTGTTTAACGTAATCCGCTCTAACTACAACATGGATGCCCCGTTTGACACGCGATCTTCACTGGGAGATACAGGGAGATCTCGCGGATGTAAACAGACCGTGTAGAGCTCAATCTTAAGGATTTTAACAAGATCTATGGCGACATGAAAAAAACAAAAAAACAACAAAAACACCTTGGCACTGGTGAGTACATTATGAGATTAACCTCTGGCGGTCGATGTGTTAACACATTGAATGCCAATCGCGTAGATCTACGCGAACCTATTTAAAGCCGCAGCGTGCCAATCGCGTAGATCTACGCGAACCGCCGGTTCGCGTTGATTTCACCCCAGGTGCACTTTCGGAATTTTTTGATCCATTTCCGGTTCCGGTTTGACGACCGGAAACATAATTATTTGGGATCCGGTTTTGCCGATCACGTCGGCCCTCGTTCTAATGACGAAACTGAAACTTAATTTTCTCCTTGTAGTTTTTTCTCCTCGCATATCACTGTTTAACGTAAACCCTTCTAACTACAACCATGGAGCTCTGTTTGACACGTGGTTTTCACTGGTAGATTCAGTGAGATGTCGCCGATGTATACAGACAGTGCACATCTCAATCTTAAAGGAGAGATCCGGACATTTTAAGTGTTATCTTTGATGTGTCGTTAGTCACTCACCGACGTAGAAAGTGGCGTTGAGTTTTTCCAGCGATTCCCCTGTCGTAATTTTTTCGACCCCCTCCGTTGGCATAATGGGAGCGCGTGCCTGAGTGAAATTCGTCTATTATAACCGATGCAAAGTTATTTTTTTCTCTACTACTACTCATTGTAGAGTCTCATGATACTCAAACATGCACTGAAAGTTCCTGAGAAGCTAACGCTAATGCCGAACGAGCTAACGCTGGTTGCTTGTTTCTCTCCCAGAACCTGGCAACTCGGTGTTGCCAGGGAGAAATCATGAAATCAAGGCTTCATGGGGTGTGTAATTGATAGAAAATAAGTCATTTTTTGGGTGAACTCCTCCTTTAACAGTTTTCAGAAAAACTCATGTTGCTATATCAATGGTGCTCCAACCTTTTCATGTCAAGGACCCCCTACATTATATGTATTTGGCCGCCGACCCCTATCTCAAAATATTTTGTTCCCGGGACCCCCAGAAGCAAAGAAAGTTTCGCTTAAAAAAAATATACATATTCAAAGATTTGCACACATTTTCACGATTAAAAAAAAATAGCAGATCTACAAGCTCATAGTGCGGCACAAAGTGACGTGCTATGAGCTTGCATATCTGCTATTTTTTTAATAGTCAAAATATAAAATAATGCTTTTTAGCTAAAATCTAAAATGGCACAGATGCTTTCCCGGGTAACTGTGTGATTTTGCTATTGTTGTCTCATCTGTTTAAGGAAAATAGGTAGCTGATATATTGCACTTTTACCTTAGCGCTAGGTATACTCTTGGTTGCTTGTTTTTGCAGAAATGCACTTAAAACTTCTGGTGATTAGTAGTTTTCGTTCCCTACCTATGTTGAATGCACTTATTGTAAGTCGCTTTGGATAAAAGCGTCTGCTAAATGACTGTAATGTAATGTAATGTAACTGTGCTTTTAAAATCTGCTCAGTGTAACTACTGCAGGCCTATATCACATTGTGTAGCTCTAGTATGCTCACTGGCTGACTGCATATTGTGGTCCAGCAATGAGAGAATCTTCTTTTGGAGCCACAGCACACTGAACAGGGTTTTATCTGTACAGTGCTTATCTCAACAGTGTTTATCTGTGTATCTACAGTATGTCCCCCAAGGTACTGTAGTAGACCAATCACAGCGTGCTACACAGCTAAACTGACACTGTTGCACCGATCACAACTCCTAGTCCATTGTTCAAGTCCCACAAAAGGGTGATGGCTGATTTAAGCAGTCACACCTGGCCTGAGTTAAACTCATTAGTCTCTGAGCTGGGAATCTGGGATGGGAATGGGATATATCAGGTTGGCAGGTTGTTTTGTCTTATTTTGTTATATATATTATTTCTGTGTGGTGACAACTATTAGTGACAATATTGCCGTGGGCATGGCAGGTTAATGTTTAGGTTTCTGGTACTGTACAGAAATAAAGAGAACTTTTAAGGAAAACCTGCTGTTGCCTGTCCCCTGCTATTGCTCCTGCAGCTCAGCTGCTACACCAAGCACAACTCAGCAACACAAGCAACATTACCACAAAAGCTCGCGTTAGCATCATAGCTCATTATTGTCTCCGCCAGGCCGAAAGGCATGGCGAGAGTATGTTTCCGTCCGTCCGTCCGTGTGTCCGTCCGTCCGTCATTCTGTCATTTTGTGTACAGCTAATCTCTGCCACCGTTGGCTTGATCGCAGCAAAACTGTGCACACACAGTCCCTGGATGCCAGAGCAGAACCTCTGCTCCAAATTTTTCACATGGGCCTTTTATAGCGCCACCAGGAGGCCGATTTGTGCAAAACACATTTTTGGACAGTACTCCTACAGATTTTGGCCCAAAATCCGCCAAATCGGTACACGGTATCTCTATAGTCATTTAAAGAAACGGCTCATTTCAGATTTTTCATATTCCATCCTGATTGGCAAAAAATGGCTTTCAAATTTTGCAGGAGTACTCCGTTTCGAACAAAATGCCTCACATCATGAACACAGCATGCAATTTCCGTGAAATTTTGCACACACATTCCCATTAGGCCGAGGAAGGAATACCATTTGAAAATGTTCAAATCAGCCTCATGGTGGCGCTGTAACAGGCAAATTCGTGCTTTTACCTATAACTGCACCGATCAGTGTAAAACTTTGTATGCACACTGTCTAGAGGCCAAGGAAAAACCTTTGCCCTGCATTTTTCACATTTGCCTTTTATAGCGCCACCAGGAGGCAGACTTATGTAAAACACATTTTGTGATATTAAGCCTTCAGATTTGATCCAAATCCAAATCACGCAAATCGGTACACATGATCTCTATAGCCATGTGATCAAGACGGATCTGTTTGATTTTTCATATTCCATCCTGATTGGCTAAGATTGACATGTAATGTTTACAGGAGTGGCCCGTTTTGAACAAAATGCCGCAAATCATGAACGCACCGTCCGATTGCGGTGAAACTTTGAACACACATTTGCACTATGTTGAGGAACAAATGCCACCCTTTTAACATTGGCCTGTTATAGCGCCACCAGCAGGTCAAATTCAGCAAAACACATTTTTAGAACAAAATGCCTCAAATCATGCATGCAGTGTCCGATTGCTGTGCAAGGCCTAGGAAGAAATGGCACCCTTCTCACATTGGCCTATTATAGCGCCACCAGGAGGCCACAATAACCTACCTGACCTGGCGGAGACCTGTGCTCCGAGGAGCACTTTTTCTAGTTGCGGATGTGTCTGCATTGTTCAAGATATGCATATCACTGTAGCCCGATCTAAAAGTGTGAAGGAAAGTGCAATGTCTGAGTCCGGTCTTAGAGGGCTGCTATTGTGCATGTTGGCTCACTGGAAATGCAGAGCTTACCATAGCTGGACTATTAAAATACTGTAGCTGGTAACAACACTCCATTGAATGAATAACAGTTTTTAGCGGTGCCAGCCGCTCTACATTTGACCGTGTGTGTTTGCGTGTCCGTCCGTCCGTCCGTCCGTCCGTCCGTCCGAGCACGCAGGCTGGTGCGCACGTGTACGTGTACACACACACACACACACACACACACACACACACACACACACACACACACACACACACACACACTAAAACGACGATCTGCAATGTGAGTAAAAATTATTACAAGTAAGACGCGCGAACGCTGGAGGCGAACGCAGATTCGCCTCGATCTCCAGGCTTTTATTGCTTAGTTTTGCTAAAAAATAAAAGCCTGGCCCAGCGGGTCGGTGTACTCGGAGGTGGAAAGACTGGTGATGCTAGGTTACTCGGTATGAGGAAGTGTTTCATTTCGCAACCAACCAGAGTGCAGTGGGCGTCGCTCGTAATGTTGTGTTAACGGGGCGGGGGTTGACGGACAGATCGGTGAAGCAATGGGATCAGGCGCAATCTCTCGCCGGCGAGCCAATGAGAGAATGAGAGCGTGAACACAGACGGAAAGAGACCATAAATATGGGACAGACAGACACACAGACACACACCGCAAGCACGATGATATAGTAAGCTCCACTTGGTCGGAGGCGCGGCTTCGCCGCGCCTCCTCCCGCGTTCGCAAAAAGTAAATAGAGTACAAATATTTAAAATTAAATACCTTGAGTAAAAATACTTAGGAGTACTTATATTGAGTACAAATACTTAAAAATTGATAAAAAGAGTAAAAATACTTAAAAGTTGTAAAAAATTGTAAAAAATGCTTTAAAGTAAATAAAGTGACTAAAAATACTTTAAAGTAAATACATTGAGTAACAATACTTAAGAGTACTTAAATTGAGTAAAAAATACTCAGTAGTACTCAAATGAGTAAAAATACTTAAAGGTTGTTAAAATGAGTAAAAATACTTAAACATAATTAAAATGAGTAGAAATACTTAAAAGATGATACAAACTGTGCAAATACTCTTTTAGTACCGCCTCAATACCAGCACCCACACATCAAATAGAGTAGTACCGTCTGAATGCCAGCGCCCACACATCAAATAGATTTGTACCGCCTGAATGACAGCACACACTCATCAAACAGAGTAGGCACCGCTTACTCACACTGGGTGTGATTTT
>NC_137616.1:16539071-16571571 GCF_963280865.1 Gymnoscopelus braueri
CAGATTAACACAGATTATACTGTATTCTGTATGTAGCATATCCTCTCTGTCGGTTGGAAACCTCATACGTCCAAAGCGGTTACTTTTCAGGATTTAAATAAAAAAATAGCAAAAGTAGAAGATCTACAAGCTCAAAATGCGGCGCTTTGCACGGCATTTCGAGCTTGTAGATCTGCTTTTGACACTTTTCTGTGACACCGACTGTTGTATGATCAAGTAGGGCATTAATTTATGTTGTATATACTCATATTTATATGCATATGTCCCACAGCGCTAGGGTTTCCTTTGAATTCCTCCTGCAGTCTAATAAGACCTCTTCTAACACTGCTAAAACGCAGTTTAAAAAAACATCCATAAATGTAATTTAGCCTATTACCCCAACCCCCACCCTCCATAAAGCACAAACAAGATTAGGCTCAGTATTTTGTAATAGGTATATTTATCATAATAAGGTACTAGTATGCAAATGAGAAGAATAAGTGCAGCGGCATTGAAATGATAGGGAAACGCCGCAGTAATGAAGATGGCATTAAAATGAGAATGCAGATTTTCTTTTACATAATGCATGCGTTGCGCACTGTACATGCCATGTGTATGTGATGTGTGTGGATAAGCACGATATTTGCATAGTGACGGAAAAAATACAAATTGTCTTGATTCAATATTGTGAGATTCTTCCGCTTGCTAATAGCCTTGTGCTGTTTGCGTGGCACGTTTCAACAACAAGGCGATTCAAAGTGCTTTACACAAAACATTAATCCTTGACCCATTCAAACCGGGAACGCATCTCTGTCATTTTTTAGATTGCTTTGGCTATTCAAAAATAGCAGATATACAAGCTCATAGCGCGGCACCTATGAGCTTGTAGATCTGCTATTTTTGAAAAATCCCTGGCACATTTTTTTTTGTAGATTGGGGGGGGGGGGGGGGGGGTCTGCAGCCAAATACATATTATTTCGGGGGTCCTTGACGTGAAAAGGTTTGAGAACCACTGGCTTAAAGGGATATTTCACTTAAAAAAAAAACGTTGGGTCATTTTATCGTCTACTCAGGCTTTTGTGAAAAAAACGTTTTGTGAAATATCCCTTTAAGTGGTTTTAACATGATATGTTTTCTCTCTCTCTCTTCAGTACTACTACTCCATCAAGGACATCTCAGTGGGAGGAATGTGTATTTGCTATGGCCACGCCAAGGCGTGTCCCCTGAATATAGCTACGAAGGTAAGACAACTAACTGTCTGTCTGCTCATGTCCCTGTCTCTCTGTCTCTATAGCTCTGTTCTCCTTGTGGACCTACTGTATGTGTGTCTTTCTTCTGTGCTCTGTTAGGGTCATGTCTCACTCTGTGGAACAGACACACAGCACAGCACCTCTGGGCCCCAGGCTGTTCTTCTGCTGTCTCATATCCAACCATCTATTTCATTCACTCCCCCCCCCCCTCCTCGTGTGTGTGTGTGTGTGTGTGTGTGTGTGTGTGTGTGTGTGTGTGTGTGTGTGTGTGTGTGTGTGTGTGTGTGTGTGTGTGTGTGTGTGTGTGTGTGTGTGTGTGTGTGTGTGTATTGTATTGTATTACTATACTTGTGAGGACCGAATGTCCTCACAAGTATAGTCGAATTTGAGACATTGTGAGAAAAAAATTCTTGGAATTAAGCCAGATTTGTACTTGGTTGCATACAAATAAGTACAAGTAAGCAGCTTGTAGATCTGCTATTTTTCGGCTTTAGGCTTATGGTTAAAATTTGCTAAATTCTTTAAAAATGCCATTCATAAAATCACTGTCTTAAAATGTTAATTTCCTCACAAGTATAGTAATGAAAACGCGCGTGTCTGTGTGTGTGTGTGCCCGTGTGTGCCCGCAGGGGCCACGGATGACAGAGTGAAGCGGCATGTCTCTCTGGTGTCACTTCAAACTGCGGCATGTTTGAAACTAGACACCCTTCACTGATCTCTCTTTCTCTCTCTTTCTGTCCCTCTCTCTCTCTCTCTCTCACACACACACACACACACACACACACACACACACACACACACACACACACACACACACACACACACACACACACACACACACACACACACACACACACACACACACACACACACACACACACACACACACACACACACACACACACTCGCTCGCTCGCTCGCTCGCTCTCTCACACTGACACTGTTCCGTCCTCTGCGTGTCCCGAAGCTGAACCGTGAAGTCGAACCCAGATGTGACAGTCCTGGCTCGGTCCCTTGGTGATGATGTCATTGACGATCAGCGATGTCACGTTTCTCCCCCCATTATACACTTTAAAAGAGAGAGCTGTCAAACTCTCTGTCACTGAGGGTCATCATAGATGTATTCATACATCTTTATTTAACCGCCAAATAATGAAAAAAGAAGAAAGAAACACATAAACGCATATACTTAGTTGACCGGGGTCCCCCAGGGGTCGATCCTTGGCCCCTTCCCTTTTCCCCTCTATAAACCAAATCTGTTGGCAGAAAATGTAATCTGCAAGCTCATTGTTGTGAGGTTGTACATCAGCTATTTTTGTTATTATGTTCACTTATTGTGAAATGCACAGAAAAGGGAAAGTGATTAAACATCCTCAAAAGCCTGCAAACATAACAGTAAATGTGACAATGAAATCAATAATATTGTGATAAACAAGAAACTAAACTATGAGATACCCAAAACAAGTGTTGTACTGTACTTGGGAAACTTGACACAGGATAATACACAAAGAGAAGATATGTACCTAGTTAAAGTATTATTGGCAGCTAGTAAAAAAGCAATTACAAGGCTATGGTACAAAGCAGATCCTCCAATTTGTGAGCAGTGGCTGAACATTGTGGAGGAGATATTTGTAATATCTCATAACTCATAACTTGAGATCGCTAGAGACTCTATTCCTCGAAAAATGGGAGGAATGGACTGAATATAGAACCAAACAAGACGACGCCACTAACAATGATGGACTTTCATGAATGGAATGGAATATGATGCTTGATCATGTAACCTATGAACCCCTGCACTGTAACAATAATATTGCTGCATTTAGTCAACAGCAGTAGTACAGTAGCAATGGGTCTCATTCACCAATACTTTCGTTTTCTTATAACATTTCTTGAGTGAATTCCCAAGAGAAGTCATGTCAAATTCATGAAACGTTCTTTAAAGGCCTGCAGTCACACCTGTGATTTCTGCTCACAGAAATTACAGGAAATCGCACAGAAATAAAGTTGAGAGAATGAAGTCAAGAATGCTTAAACTAAAGTCTAAAGATGGTGGAACACCAGACTCCAAACATAAAAGTAGTTCTGTGGAGGTACTTCTGAAGTGAACAGCAAATTATTTAATTTAATTAATGTATTTAATAATTTCTCTCACATTAATCAACATATCACCACTAGACATCAATGTAAATTTGCTGAAATTAGCACAATTGCAAAATGTTATCCATATTTCATGTTCAGGAGTAGCGTTAGTAATGAATATAAAACAATTTATTACTGAAAGCTGGTGGGTGCAGAAGGAGCGAGTGCATTCTCCGGCAGCGGCAACAGCCGCGGAACTTCCGCGGTAACTGCCGGTGGAGGAGCGGCAGCTCCCGGCAGTGACTGCCGGCGGTGGAGCGGCGGAGCAGCGGAACTGCCGCGGAAACTGCCGGTGGAGGAGCGGCAGCAGCGGAACTGCCGGTGGAGGAGCGGCAGTCAACTTATTTTTTCCGCCGATAAAGTATAGTTTTGGACCATGACAGAGGCGCGCCGAATCAGCAGACCTTGAGGCCAAGGAGTCGCGCCCGAGCGCCTCCAGGCGCGAGTGCCCGCGACGACCGGCCGATGGTCTGCTATTCGACTAAGCGCCGTCCGAGTTATGTACCGATAGGCACAGAATCGTAAATAATATTGGTGGGGACTGCGTTACACAAACGCAGCACACTCCCAAAGCTGACGCCACCGGCAGTTCCAGCCGCCGCCGCCACCGGCAGCAGCCGCTGCCGGAAAATGCACTCGCTGTCCCTCGGTGGGTGGGTATGGGGGGGCTTTAAGGTAGCAGCTGCTTGGTATGTAATAGGGTGGAAATAGGGGTGGGGATGTGATATGATGGTGCAAGGTGGGGTGCAGGGGGCTGTGTGGGGGGTATTATGGGCTTCAACTCAAACGTGTCTGTTTGGGTTAGATTGTAATTTTCAGAACCGTTGAAAACTCTAAAGCATTGGCTCTCAAACATGTTCTTGTCAAGGAAGCCCAATTGTATGCATTTGGCTGTAGACCCCATCTGAAATTTAGGAATTTAGGAATTTAATGATTTGGAGACTTCAGACTAATTGATTTAGTCGATTAGATTATATATAAAAAGAAAAATGTCTCGTGTTGATTCCTTCACGGGTCTCGGTTATTTGATCGGAAAAGTAATCAACAGAATAATGGCTAAGAAGAAAATGGATAGTTACCCATTTGGGTTAGAAAGATCGTGGGATAAAAATGTAAGAGAAAAAAAAGAAAATGGATACTGTAGTTGCAACCCTAAAGTGAGTCAAGAAGGTACTGTTGTACACTCAGAGTTTAATGGGTATAGCTGTTTTTGTGCATTCATCAGGTCCGACCTTTCTCCCAAAGGCAAGAAATGTGTAAAATGACAAAATGTTAGACTGCTAATTGCGTGTGCGTGTGCGTGTGCATGTGCGTGTGTGTGTGTAGAAATTCAGCTGTGAGTGTGAACACAACACCTGTGGGGAGAGCTGTGATCGCTGTTGCCCTGGTTACCACCAGCAGCCATGGATGGCCGGGACCTTCCTCACTAGACATGTCTGTGAAGGTAAGAACCACAGACACACACACACACACACACACACACACACACACACACACACTGCAACACAACGTACACACTATCAACACAATGTACACACTACACTACACAATGATAAATAAGTGTAACCATACACATGCAACACAATGATACAGAACTTCACTTCAGATTTAACTCTCAAGAAAGAAATCATGTCACTTTGAGGCAGAAACAAGCTTTCAGTTACCAGATAGGAGCTGCAATCACTTTCTGGCAGGAGTAATAAAGTATGGCTTTTATGGCCTTTTAGAGGTATGTTCACTAGTGTACTGGTCTGATTGGGCTATAATGTTTCTAATATAACTCAAGATTCATGAATGAAATCAAGTAATTTTGAGTTAGAAACCAACTCTCAGTTACCAGGTAGGATCTGCAATCAGGAATAATGCATTTTATGGCATAATATGGCCCTTAACACTCATGTCAACTGGTACACTGGTGCCTACTGAAACACAATGATAAGCAACCCTACACACTACCAGTGGTGGAAAAAGTACACAAATGTTTTACTTAAGTAAAAGTATCAATACTGCAATGTAGAAGTACTCTGTTACAAGTAAAAGTTGTGAATTCAAAATTTACTTGAGGAAAAGTACAAAAGTATTGGTATCAAAATGTACTTTGAAGGTAGGGTACTGTAAGTGATTTTCTTTGGTTAAAATAAGTGTTATATAGCTCTATATTCTGATAGTACTCATTGCTATAGAGTGTTTGTTCAGTAAAAGGAGTCTCCTTGTCTCTCCAGCTCTTTATAAAACAGAAAATGCATTTTCGTTTCAGTTTCATTTCCAATTTTATCCAATCAGGATAGAGAACTAAATCAGGATATAGATTAAACAAGTGAAATTGGAAGTGATGACACTAAGAAATGAGCAGACAAAATTGGAAATGGAACATAAAAATGAAGCTTAAAAAATGGTACTTTCTCCTGATTGGCTGAGATTTTGACACCTACCGGAAAATGTATTTTCTGTTTATTGAAGAGCTGTAGAGACGGGGAGACTCCTGTTACTGAACAAACACTCTGTAGCAATGATTACTATCAGAATATAGTGCTTTAACCTTTTAACAAAATACTTCTAGTTTTAACCAAAAAATATCACTTACCCTACCTTTAAGTACCAAAAGTAAAAGCACTAAAATGTTTGAAAATACCCGATCTACAAGCTCACAACGCGTCGCGACGCATTGTGAGCTTGTAGATCGGCTATTTTCAAATAGCCTACGTATAAAATGGGGCTAAAGTGGTTAATGTATGTTTTATAATGTAATAATTTCGTATCTGCAAAGTAACGAGTAACTAAAGTGTTCAAATAATTGTAGTGGTAATTGTAGTAATATTTGCCTCTGAGATGTAGTGGAGTAGAAGTAAAAGTTTTGGATATAGGAAATACTCCAGTAAAGTACAAATAGCTCAAAAACATACTTGAGTACAGTACTTGAGTAAATGTACTTAGTTACTTTACACCACTGCACACTACATTACCTATTAGGCCTCAGTGCATCCAGTAAATGGCTATTTTAGAGGCTATGTACTGTCATATACTATTGTTCATTTTGATGATATTTTTGTGTGTGATGTTTTTACCCAGCTGTATCCTATAATACTACTCTGTAACTGTATCTTAATTGGTGATTAATCTGGTGACTCCCCCCACAGGATCAATAATGGTCTATCTATCTAACACACAGTAAAATCTTCAGTGTTAATGTGTACAAACGTAACCAATTGGACCCGGAAGGTTCCAGGAAAATGTGCACACCCTCAGAGGTACAAATCACAAATGTATAACATTGTGGTAGCTTCTGTTACCAAAGTGTGTGTGTGTGTGTGTGTGTGTGTGTGTGTGTGTGTGTGTGTGTGTGTGTGTGTGTGTGTGTGTGTGTGTGTGTGTGTGTGTGTGTGTGTGCGTGCGTGCGTGCGTGCGTGCGTGCGTGCGTGCGTGCGTGCGTGCGTGCGTGTGTCTTCTCAGAGTGTAACTGCCATGGAAAGGCCGATGAGTGCTACTTCAACCAAACGGTGGCGGAGCAGTCTCTCAGCCTGGACGCCCACGGCGAAAACAGAGGGGGCGGGGTCTGCGTGGATTGTCGTGATAACACGGCAGGCATCAACTGTCAGAGCTGCGTCGCCGGACACTACAGACCTGCTTGGGTATGTTACCTTCATGTGCCTTCATGTGCCTATACTGGACCTTCTTTATGTCACTGTCTGTCTGTCTGGACACTTTGTATGTGACTCTGTCTCGCTCTCTGACTGGTAGAGGTCCTCTCTACCAGAACCAGTGTTGGAAATAATATAACACATTTTGTATATTCCATTATTATACTTATTTTAACTAGAATTTTCCCCTGAAAGTACAATTAAATGACACGATAATTAGTTGGGATCATTCATAATTATGATGATAATACTACTACTACTACTAATAATAATAATAATAATAACCATAATAATAGTAATGATAAAGGAATTGGCAGATCATTATGGGTTAAATTTTGGTCTCTGTCACTTTGATTTCTGGGGAATTCTAACATTTCAGTGGTCATTTTTGCCCTTTGGCCCGGTCTATTTCTGACACCGACTGGCCAGGGCAAAACCTTTCAAGCAAGTCATATTAGGGTGACCAGATGCTCCGGTTTCCAGGGACAATCACCGGAATTGGGTGTCTCATTTGCGGCTGGCAGTGTCCCCAGAAATGTCCCCACATTAAAATAAATAAAGTCAATAAAACACACTTAAATGTGTGTCTATATAGCTGCAGCGAACATAAACCTGTCTTTGAGCAATGTTGCAGGGCTGTTCTTAGACTCTAATGGCAGAGAGAACTAAGTGTTCTAAAGTGTGATTGCATTTTACGAGACACAATGACAACAACGCTCATTGCCTCAAGTCTAATAAAACCCTCACCAGTAAGGTACTGGTGGTGAATACTAGCATTGTAGCGAAACTACTGCGGGGCACAGTGGGCAGCATAATAAATTGCAAAAAATAATCAGAAAGAACCAATTAGAGTATTGATAAAGCACTGAATCAACAAGCAGTATTGCAATAATGCTTATACTGTAGTAATACAAGTATTGTACTACTAAGTATACACAAGCATATATAAACAATATCCTATACATATCGTCTCTGTCCAAAACTGTTTCAGGATTCAAATTCAAAAACGTCAAAAGCAGCAGATCGAGCGCTGCGTTTCGAGCTTGTGGATGCTTTTGTGTGACGCTGTAGTATGATCAAGTAGGGCGTTAATTTACAAAATAAACACAAAAAGGTAGAATATGGAGATAAGAGGTTTCTGCCTGACGGCAATGATAATGCTCCTTTGGCAGCACTAGGTTCATACACTGGTACACTGTGCTGGACACAGTGTACGATGGGGCACTGAGGTTTGTCACCAACTATAAACCTCAAACACATCATTGTACCCTCTATATTGAACACGTTTGTGTTTCCTACCAGGTGGGTCCTGAGGATGATAGTCCCTGTCAGCCCTGCTCCTGTGACCCACATGGATCCATCAGCCCAGCATGTGTTCCAGACCCCAGCCAGGCCTCAGCCGGTATGCTCCATGTCTACGTTATTTATGCATCCGTCATTGTCAACATACAGTCTTCTGATTGGCAGGACAAACATGTATTTACATATGGATTTGTTCAATGGTGTAATGCTGCAGTGGTTCTCAAAGCGTTCTCAAGGACCAGGGGTCCTTGGGTGGGGTTCTAGGGGGTCCCCCAGCAAAATGTGTTAATGTAGCATCAAAATCAGTTGTAACCATTTCAACCCTATACATCAGTTATTAAAAATAGCTGATCTACAAGCTCACAACGCGTTGCGATGCCTGTAGATCTGCCGTTGTCAAGAAATCTTGAAAATCGTTGAACATTTTTATTTTTTAAATCATTCTAACAACACAAATCTTGTATGAAGGGTGTATGAAGGGTGCCTGGTTTTCAGATTTGGGGGTCCGTGGCCAAATACATATCACATACATCAATTTGGGGGTCCTTGACATGAAAAGTTTGGAGAACCACTGTACATATATGTAAATGCAATCATATTACTGTACATGCTTGCTTATACCACGGCACTGAAACATATCGGACCACCTGTAGCGCAGATTTGCCATTCTGATTGGCTGAGATGTGTCACATGGGGGGTGGGGGTACTCATTCCTGATAACCCTAGTAACGAGAACAGATGAAACAGGTGTGTAGAATTGTTCACAGCTAAATATCAATGCACACATCATACTGTACAATGTACTCCATGGACATAGTAATTAGCGACACCTGGTGTCAAAAATACTTTCTGCATTGTAGTGTTGTAGTGTGTTCTGCAATGTTGCCGCTGCTATGTAGCAACATTGAATGAATGAAAGAAAGAGAACTATGAAAGACTTTATTTCATTTAGATATTTTTTGGCAACGATGAAGACGTGGATTTACGGTAATAGCAAAAAATACCAAAATACACTTTTTTATTGACAGTCTGTAAAAAACAAACAAACAGAAAAGACGCGTGGGACCGGCTGCATGAACATGAAATGCCAGCTGATTATGACAGCTGCAGTGCAGCAGCACTGAATGCATGAAGACCTGTGATTGGCTGAGACACACATAGGGAGCGCTCGTTTTGGGTCACTCAACGATCCCGCATTATTCGCAAAGTTTTACAACCTTGCACCCTCACGGGTCTGTCCTTCCCCCTAATTTTTTGCCACTTATCGGCTGCCACCATGTAAGTGGTCAGATGGGTTGCCGGCGTGCATTTACAGAGCATGTTTATTTGAATGATATCAATCAACATTGTTTTTACATTTTCAAAAGATTTAAAAAAAAATCAGATCTACAAGCTTGCAGCGTGCAGTGAGCCTGTATATCTGCTATTTTTGAATAGCCAAGTAACATATAAGCAGGTGCTATTTCTCCCAGTGATGACTTTGCTTGCGTCTCATGGGCAAATTGCTTATAAACTTCTAAACGACTGTGCATTAAATACTTTGGCAAGTTAGCCGTGGTATAAGCGGGGTAATGCACCGTGAGCAAGTCAATTATGAGAAACGGCACTTCAGCAGGGTAAAGCACCCCCCCCCTGTCGTGAGGTTATTTTCTCACAACTGTCATGCTCTCAGTGCATTATCCCTTATATATACTGTACATACTGCATAGAGAGACACCCACCACGTGTATGTGTGAACACACGCACAGTCGCACACAGTTGCACGCACACGCACACGCGCACACACACACACACACACACACACACACACACACACACACACACACACACACACACACACACACACACACACACACACACACACACACACACGCACACACACACACACACACACACACACACACACACACACACACACACACACACACACACAGAAATACGTGACAATACATCATCATTTCCGTTATTACCTTCCCATCCCAAAACCTTTAAAGTTCAACAATTCAAAAGATTTCCTTAGAGTTTGGTTTGGTCATTATTATGTATTTGGATGTGATGTATTTTGTGTGGTGTTGTGTTGAAAGAAGGTCTTTATTATGTGTTTAAATGAGATGTATTTTCAGTGG
The DNA here is from genome assembly GCF_963280865.1 of Gymnoscopelus braueri. NCBI lineage: Eukaryota > Metazoa > Chordata > Actinopteri > Myctophiformes > Myctophidae > Gymnoscopelus > Gymnoscopelus braueri. The sequence goes on from NC_137616.1 coordinate 16,549,509, forward strand.
CATTGTCTTGAAAGCGTGACATTATTAGCTGCAGTGTGTTTGTAGAGATGCTCCCTCTCATTTCACGTCTGGGTGTGTTTGTTTGACTGACAGCTCAGCCAGCAGGGTCATGCCGGTGTAAGGAGGGTTTCGGGGGTCTGAAATGTGACAGGTGAGACACACACACGCACACACGCACGCACGCACGCACGCACGCACGCACGCACGCACGCACGCACGCACGCACGCACGCACGCACGCACGCACGCACGCACGCACGCACGCACGCACGCACGCACGCACGCACTCCGAAAAATAGAGCATGTCACAAAGACTCGCAAACATGCAGATACAGAGAATGACACACACGCACGCACGCACACACACACACACACACACAGACACACACACGCGCGCATGTTTGTAGTACTTATACTTATGAGAACATGAGTTTGTAGATCAGCTATTTCCGGTGCACAACCGCAGCGCGTAACTTAGTGTAGATCAGGCATACAGTAACTCTAACCCTAACTCCAAACCTAACCTCTAAATGCCTAATCCCAACCTGAAACTTTTCCTAATTGTACCAATTTATGTTACCATAACACAACCATTTCTCAAACCCTACTACACATCTGGGGACATTTGGCCCACAAGTATAGTAATACAAATACCCCCCCCCCACACACACACACACACACACACACTCAGAAAGACAGAGAGCAAGTCACACACAGACTCGCAAACATGCAGATACATAGAGTGACTGACACACACACGCACACACACACACACACACACACACACACACACACACACACACACACACGCACACACGCACACACACATGCACACACACACACACACACACGCACACACACAGAGTGATGGAGCCAAACATAGACACATAGTGACAGGTGAGCAGAACCTTTCAGCTGTTGTCTGTTCCAATTAGTGGTTGAATATTACCACAAAGTTTCCATTTAACATTTTGGACACGTTACGTTTTATAACACACCAACCATGTGTGACACCTTTTGTTTACCACAGTCTAAGACAAATACAGTATGTTTAGTATCGTAGGTAAGTAAGGTGGGTTCACATTGAACAAAAGAAGACACAGGGCACTATTTTTAGTGACACACATGAACCTGGCGTGAAGCGCAGTCAGCGGTGTGGCGGGTGGGGCACGCATGCTGACAGACTTTTCCTATTTTTCCCGGACTGGGGAAAGGTGGAGTACTGGCAGTTCAGTGGCAAGATGAATATTTTAGGCTGAAAGAATTATAATATATATATATATATAAATATACTCTATTGTCAGTGGGAGTGTTGCAGGTGAATTCAATCATGGCCAATCAAATGATCTCCTTCAATTACTTTTAACCACTTGATCCCTATATACTTTGTTGAATGGGGTCCCCCAGGGGTCTGTTCTTGTCCAGCCCCTTCCTTTTGTTCCAAATGTCTTCGTCGAAAATAGCTAGTCCACAAGCTCACAACGGGTTGTGTTACGAGCCGCTGTGAGCTTGTAGATCAGCTATTTTCGACGCATGTTCGCCTATTATGACATGCCGACAAAAGGCACACAAGGGTATATATGTGGTTTTAAGAGCAGGGCGCTGTGCTCAGCACAACAGCGTACCGGTAATTTTCAGTGTGATGGAAGAAAAGCCTCGGAAACATAATTTGTCCCAAGAGCAAACTGAGGTACGAGAGGTGCAGAGTCATCAACAACAAAACCACAGCACCTCAAACAGAACCGCCAAGAGCACATGATGTAAAATGATCCTGGGAGGACATAACAAATACAATTAATACTGTTCATCTGCCACCGGTCCTGTGAGACGCGTTTCTCGGTGTACATTTCCAGTTCATAAGCTCAGTACATAATCACCAAATCCTGCTCAACAGTGTACAAAATGGAACCAAATGTGGGGGGCTGCCATAGCTGAACGGGTAGTGAAGCTTTCTGAGAATCGGAAAAGTCACCGGTTCGCCCTCTGATCCATGTGTCGAAGTGTCCCTGAGCAGTACACTTAACCCCTAACTGTTCCACGGGTGCTGTGTTAATAGCCCCCACTGCTCCTAGTTAGGATGGGTAAATGCAAGGGACAAATTTCATGTATGTGCAAATGCATAGTGACAAAATATACCCCAAAGGACTAAATTATTATTATTAATCAATTATTATCCTTGACACCAAAATTGCAGTTTGCTGCTGATTTGCAAACGGCAGACCCCCTAGTGCATCTCTCCTCCCACATCAGTGCACCCAAAATAACGGGAAAAACATGGCCGCCCGCTACACGCCTCACTCCTCACTCCTCACTAATAACGGTGTGTCATCCCTGTCCAATCCTGAACTATACATAGAACAGTAAGTTACCATGTGTGCAGTTTATGAACGAAGCTGCACAAATCACAGTGTACTGTAGCATTCAGTGATGAACACATGTAGCCTACACGTACACGCACATACTTTCTCATAGACAAACTTCTAGATTGGCCGACAGCTGTGAAACAAACAAACAATCTGCAACAACAAAAAACATCAATAAATTAAACAGAGGGTCTGGCTCAATAGCTTTTAATAACCATCAGTGTATGTGCATCGGCCAGCATGTGTGTTCGTTTTCATGGTGTGACTCTGAACAAACACCCTGGCCAAGGAGTCCTATCAGAATATAGAGCTATTTAGCACTTATTTTAAAGGTACTGTAGGGTAAGTGATTTACTTTGGTTAAAATAAGTGTTAAATAGCTCTATATTCTGATAGTACGCATTGCTTTAGAGTGTTTGTTAAAGGGGAAATCCACCCATTTTCAATATTTAACTATGTCATTAATATAGCATAAAGGAGTTGTGTGGAAATAAGAAAAAATTTAAAAAAAAATTAACATTGCAAAAAAATTTAACATTGCAAAAAAATTAACATTGCAAATTACACTGTGATGACTCATCATGGTGTAATTTGCAATGTTAATTTTTTTGCAATGTTAAATTTTTTTGCAATGTTAATTTTTTTTTTAATTTTTTCTTATTTCCACACAACTCCTTTATGCTATATTAATGACATAGTTAAATATTGAAAATGGGTGGATTTCCCCTTTAAGTAAAAGGAGTCTCTTTTAACCTTGCAAATAGTACAACGATCAAATAAAACATGTATAGAATATTTATTCTGTCTGCCTGCAGTAATAGATGTAATGTATATAGCAGTATAATAGCTTGGTTGGTTCGTATTTCAGTTCCGTATGATTTGCATGAATGATCTTATGATTGTTCTCTTATATAAGTTTCCTTTGCTGTGTCGTCATCATCATTTTGTTTGTAGGTGTGAGTTTGGTTATAGGGGTTACCCTGACTGTCAGCGCTGTATGTGTAGCATCGACGGAAGCACCAACTCTGACCCGTGTATATCACCTTGCAACTGTAAGGTAGGCAGGCACACACACACACACACACACACACACACACACACACACACACACACACACACACACACACACACACACACACACACACACACACACACACACACACACTGACAGGAGGAGGAAATGTACTCCTGCTAAAGTGGTGTAACGAAGGCTCTAGTGATGTTGAGGGAGGAAAATACACACTCACAGCCGACTTCTGAATACTGGTCTCTGAATTAATCATTATTTTAAGCCATTATTTTTATTTGGTCTGTTAAGATAAATGTAATTTGGTTATATAATGGGCATATAGGCAGTTATCCATGATAACATTTTCACTTTCCTGTTTGACTCACGGATGGCGTTTGTTTTGATGATTTCAGGTCCTGGGACAATGACAATTCTTTGTCCTTCCACATGTCTTGTGTGATTTCAGTGTGTTTCAAGCTGAATGCTCTGCAGCACTGTGTGCTTGTACTTAAGTTTGACTATGGCTGATAAACTGTGTACTCTCTCTCTCTCTCTTCCTCTCATTCTCTCTCTCCCCCTCTATCTCTCTCTCTCTCTCTCTCTGTGTTGCAGGAGAACGTGGAAGGGGAGAACTGCGACCGTTGCGAGTTGGGATTCTACAATCTCCAGCGCGACAATCCTCGAGGCTGCGAGAAGTGCTCCTGCATGGGCGTGGCCAGTCAGTGTTCCGCCTCGACGTGGGCCTATCAGAATGTAGGAAACTACACACTGTACACAACATTGTTCACTGCTTTGTTTGACTTACCCCTCTTCCAGTTCTGGATCCTACACTGCAGCGGTTTTCAACCTGTGGGCCGGGGCCCACTTGTGGGCCGCAAGCAGTGTTAATGTTGTTGACTAAGACAAAGACTAAATGACTGAAAGACTAAGATTTTGATATTTAGTCGACTAAGACTAGACTAAGACTAAACAATTTCAGATGACTAAAATAGGACGACAACTAAATGGTGTGTTATTCAAAAAGACTAAGACTAAGACAAAATTAACACAATTTGGTTGACTAAGACCAAGTCTAAACAATTTCGGATGACAAAAATACGACTAAAACTAAATTCTGTGTTATTCAAAATTAACACTGGCCGCGAGAGTATTGCAAGTGGGCTCCAAATAATTGGCAAAACGCTAAGATTTTATTGATAACCTTGAAAAGTGAGTTTTCATTGTGATACTGCTAAATGGGAACTTAAAGTGTATTATGTTCGTTCCATTGATCGAAGCCAGAACACGGTCTGAAAATACCCGTGGCCCACCTAGCTGACCACTTTTTGGTGATCAGATGGGTGAGCTGCGAACGTTTTCAAGATTTTCAAGCGGGCCCTGATCCAGAAAAGATTGAGAACCACTGCTATACTTTGTATATTGTATATCTTTTTAAGTACTTTACCTTCTTCAAAAACAAGGCTTTATAATATGTGACCCAGCTCGGCTAACAGATCATAATAGGGTCATACCGTGGCCGCTCACTTTACAGGAGAGCTCATAAACGATGAGTTATCTAACTTTGGTCAAAGATGAGTTAACCCATTGAGATCTGTGGCCGATTCTACAAATGCCTTCTAAATCAGTAGTTCTCAGACTTTTTCTTCAAACACTTGCAAGATTTTTCAAAAATGTTCAGAAATAGCAGATGTACAAGCTCGGCTGTGAGCTTGTATATCTGCTATTTTTGAATAGCCATCGCTAAAATCTAAAATGATACTTTCCCAGTTTTAATGGGATAATCAAATACTTGTCTATCCTTGACCTAAAAGTCAGAACTAAAATCAATGTGGAAAATATCAATATCAAGTCAGGCTTTTCCTGACTTGATGTATAACAAACAGCAGCTGTAAAATCACACAATAATTACAGTATAATTTGTCCTTAAAATAGTATCTGCTGTGAGAGGGGATCTTTTTCCCCCCGCAACTTCCTAGCTTTTTCAAGGGATGATGCATCATTTAAAAGTTTACAATCTGCAAGTTCATGTTTTAAAAAAAGAAAAGAAAACCCTGAAAAATCGATTCTGCCTTACATGAGGCACATTCTTTCACCAAATGCTCTCACACCAGGATTGATTGATTCAGGAAAAAATCATAATTTCCATTTTCTCGGCTACTATTTTCAATGTGATAAACCAATTAACCTCTGAAAATGGGAGTGATGTGAATGTAGTCCAACAGCTGTGGCAGTGGAAGTAAGAAGTTGCATACATTTCTGAATGGACCTGGATATCGTTTTGAGAACAATGCATCATAACTTTACTTTAATTTATTAATATTTATTATTATAGCTGCTGACTTGCACTAACGACGCTATAAAATGGTGGAGGAGCCAGTCTAGATTTCCTGAACCTGTTACGTGAGTGAGGAATTGGACCCAAACGCAAACGACTGAATTCCTTGTTTCTTATGATTACAATTATCTATACAAATTCCTAGGATTGCAATTATCGGGCACAGAGGAATGATGATAATAATAATATTATAATAGTGTGGAAACCACACTGGCCACACTTCCTGGTGGGGGTATGTGCTCCACTGAACACGTGGCACTTTTCTAGTTTTTATATTTATTTCATTCTTCGCGTTCTATCGGTTATGTCATGGCTGCCAGCTCCCACATGATGTTGTGTGGGAGTTCCGACTGCTCCAGACCGTGCTCAATAACCGCTAGCTTGCATAATGTCTTCAGACTAGGACTTAAGTCTAAGCTGTAGAGGTCATCGTTATCGTCTCCTACTCCCAAGAGGATGATACGATCTCCCACAATGCAACAGCGGGTATTATCATTCATCCAACACGGGCCATTTCCCTTGGGCTTGACCTCTCTCCAGGAAAACGTCTCTGGATTGAATTTCCACAGGTCATTGAGCTTGGTCGTATACCCGTCGCTGCCACGAGTTATGTACAGTTCTCCATTGTGGCAAAAAGCTGAATGTTTATTGTGCCCATAAGCTGAATGTTCAAAATTTCGAACATGGCGCCCTCTTGGAAGCTGTGCAGAAGGCGTGCTGACCCAGCAGTTGGTCTCCGTGTCAAACACACTGATGTTGTTCGGCTGCTCTGCCCTGCGACCAAATACAAACATCTTTGTCCCGATGATGGTGGCAGAGTGATGTGATGAATCAGGTGCAGAGCCACTGGTGTTAATTAAGGACCAGGCCATTGTGGTGGTGTCCAACTTGTGGGTGTCACTGATGGCTCCAGTCAAAACGGTCCATCCTCCATGGATATACATGACCTTCCCCAAGACACAGGCTGAGTGACCCTGGCCCAACTTTGGCGCGGTGCCAGAAATCCTCGGCTTGAACCATCTGTGGGTGTCGACATCAAATGCATAAAACACGGTGTCAGAAGGCTTATCGTACATATTCTGTCCCCCCCAGATGTAGATGATATCTTCTATCAGCACAGCTGTGCGGCAGTGCATGGAGGGAACCTCAAGGAACCCTCTAGTTGTTGCTTGCGACAGCGTCATCCATCGCAGAGACACTGTGTTGAAGACGTATACATTGATCGGAACATCCCAGCATGCACAACGACGACATCCAAAGGAGTACAACTTGTGCCCCACTGCCACAGTAGCGTGACTATCATTTGGTACGCTTCTCAATTTCGCCGTCCAGCACAACATTCGACAGACCAGCTATAAAAAAGTCTGGAGTCCTGCAGATGGTCCTCTGAAGATGTCCTGGAAGACGAAGTTGAGAGACCTGAAAGCCGAGTCTTGAAGACAGTCTTGTTGAAAACCTGCTTATAGACGATCCCCCGAGATAGTTGGAGATTGAGTGATTGAATCTCAAAGACTACTGTTCTTTTTATACCATTCTAGTGTCATCCCTAGTGTCAGTCATATCCATGTATGGAGTCTATGATGTCAGTTAGCTCCATATATTGAATTCCAGGTGGTCCGTTATATGGAGACCATGAAGTGGCATGACCCACAGTGGTAGCCATAACGACTATTAGGACTCACTCAACCTTGGTGGGTAACTACAGTGGCCTATCCAACAATTATATGACGTGACTTCTTAAGACCAGCAACAAACCAAATGAAAATATATCTCTATAAAAGAATGGAGCCTTATTGCGCATGTTATAACTTACTGTATATTGGAGGCCAGTCAATGACATAAGTCATCTATGATGTCAGTACTATGACGTCACGTCAGTCCTTTAACATGAAAGAAGGCTAGCCTTTTTTGTTGTGATCACGTGATTTCTGGTTGTACTCTTCTTCGGTGGTGCTTGGATCATTCACTGGCTGCAAATTGGTGCAATGTGCTCTGCTCTTTTGTTTTCATTTCACAGTCTGGCTGCTGAGTTCTGAACTAAATGGTGACGGGATAGGGTTTTCTTTATATGGCCAAAGTATAGAGTTGTGTGGAGATTGATGTTGTGTTTACGGATAATGTGGCTTGTGGATGCATGTAGAGTGAGACTAAAACTGGGCCAAGAGTGGAACCTTTGTGCTGCTCCGTACTTCATCTGTGCTGAGCTGGAAACAGAATTACAAAACTTTTAAAAACGTTTGAAGGCGGTCGATGAGGAAATGCAGCGCTAAGATCGAGGAGGATTAAAACGCAGCATTGTCCTGTAGCTCAGCTGCTAAAAGAAGATCATTAGTGACGTTTAGTAGAGCTGTATCTGTGCCATGGCATGGCTGAAAACCTGACTGGAATTAGGTTTGTGGAGTTCAGGTGGTCACTAAGCTGTTTATACACAACTTTAAAATAGTTGTGGATAAAAGGTTTAAGAGAAGAAACGCTTCTGCAGCTGCAACACCTAATGTCTCTTTTAATTCACCTGTGAGGTACTGTGTAGATTTGAAAAAGAGAATGCAAGCACTCATCAGCTAGTAATTCACTTATCGGGCGCACAACTCCGAAAAGAGTAGCTTCAAAAGATCACCAGCACTCACTTAACCACTTAAACCCTCTAGGACTTGAGTTACAACTGTTCTCGGAATGCTTTTTTCCATCTATACCAACAAAAAATAGCCGATCTACAAGCTCAAAACGTGTCACATTGTGGCGCGTTTTGAGCTTATAGATCTGCTATTTTTGGCGAATGTTCCTCCCAGAATGGGCATGCTGGGGTTCAAGTGCTTAAAGTCCTTTAGGATGTCTTATTTATTCAATGATGGCCCAACAGCAGTAACAACGTTACTATACGTTAAAGCCTCCCTCTGATTAGTCATTATCATGCACTAAAAGGACTTTAAAGGGATTCTTAAGCCTAAATTAGAAAAATATATATATATATATATTTTGCATTTTTTTCCCCCTCAATCAGCCACTATGATGCTGGGGTGTTTTCCTGCATTGAAACACAGTCCTCTTTCTGAAATCCGTATTTTCCCTACTATTTATGTTTTGACATCCGGGTATTCTCTTTGTTTGATACCCCTGGCATCAGAGCTGATGACTTCAATACCAGACACTCTTAGAGTTGTATCACTTCCATGTTGGGCTTCCATATAATGTTAGGCCACAGGATAATTCACATTACCATACGAATAGCATACCTATGCTCAGCTTCTCTGTCATGCAGTGTCCTTTTTGTAAGACCTGTCCTATATAAAAGCAACCTGGGTGGTATTGCAATTTATAAAACTCGGGATAGGATAGGTTTTGTTGCTAAACACGTCTGCATTAGCATCCTTGCTGTGTTCACTTCTTGCTTCTGCATGGGGACAGCAGTGCTCCAACAGAAAAAAAGGGGATAACCCATGTTAACTGTTTCAGAGTCTTACCTTTCATACAATATACGGTACTGTCAGCCAGGGGAAAGCAACTGTTACACATTAACTCCTGTATAATTTACAAGCGCACAAAACATGCACACACACACACACGCGCACGCACGCACGCACGCACGCACGCACGCACGCACGCACGCACGCACGCACGCACGCACGCACGCACGCACGCACGCACGCACGCACGCACGCACGCACGCACGCACGCACGCACGCACGCACGCACGCACGCACGCACGCACGCACGCACGCACGCACGCACGCACGCACACACACACACACACACACACACACACACACACACACACTACTCACTCCAGTGTGTGTGTGAAAGGGTAAGCCAAGGTCAGGTTAATTGCAACAGCAGATGTGTGCCTGCCTGTCTCACACACACACACACACACACACACACACACACACACACACACACACACACACACACACACACACACACACACACACACACACACGCATGCACACGCACGAGCTATCAGTGTCTAAATCAGAGCTGTCAGCCTGTCAAAGTCTCCACTCCCCAAACCCACCTCTCCCGTCAATCAGAAGGTGTTTTCCTCTCCGCCTCTCTTCTGCTCTCCTCTCTTTCTTTACGCATCTCCTCTCCTGTCCTCTCCTCCTCCTCCTCCTCCTCTCCTCCGCTCTGATCGCCCGCTCCTTGTCTGTCCACCTCCTGTCAACCCCTCCACTCCTTCTTTGTCATTACCCGCCCTCTCTGTGACCTCTCACCTTTCTTATATTCTCCACCACTCTTCAGCTACACCCCTACACTCCTCTCTTCTCCTCTACTCCATAGGAAGAGTGTTTCACAGTAGATGTGTTATCATATAAGGCAGTGGTTCTCAAACTTTTTAATATCAAAATGTATATCACACACACAGGCTCACCTGCCTCCAAAAAAGCTGTGTTTTTCAACCGGCCACCCCTGAGGATATTGCAAGTGGACCCCCAAATAATTGGCAAAACCCACAGATTTTTATGATAACACAACATTAATATTAAAATAATAATAATAATGTAAAAAACTATTCATGGCAGGCAGTCCACCCATCTGACCACTTAACACGACAGCCGAATGGCTGCTGTGTTAAGTACAGCACACTAAAGCACACAAAACTGGATTCATTTACATTTACATTTCAAATGTCAGACCCTATCAGACCATGTCACATTTTTGAATGACTTTAAGAGAGGACTTGATCAATGCTCATTACGACACATGTGAAATGTGTTCCCTTTAACCCATTAAGACCGGGAACGTATCTGTGTGTCATTTTTAGATTTCTTTGGCTATTTTTGAAAAATCGTGAAATAAAAATAGCAGTTTCTTGTCTAATTCTCCGTAACATACTCACTATGGGATATCAGCGTTGATGCAGAGCTACATACCATAAACTCCCGGGCCATTCATTGGCTGAGAAGGGTATGTCACGTGTCCGGTAGACCGGAAGAGGTATAAAACCTCTTTCGTGACGTGGCTCATCCTCTTTCGCTTCTCTGCATGGCAGATGCAACAGCTCAAGACATACCTTAATAATAACAAACGTAACTTTGATCAGGACAGAAACCAGCTTTAGCCCACTCGGTGGTACTTGTACTAACCAACGGGTTTTCCTCCTATTTAAAAAAAAAAGTTTTATTATTTCCGCTCCCGCGGCTATCTTCTCTTTCTTTCTTTTACTGCTAAAGCAAGTTTTCCTCCTTTGAGTTTTCCGCGCTCTTAGCCTTGCGGCTGAAAGCTAACAGGTTAGCTCGAGATGGAGGTTCCACGTCCCTGCGTATTGCTGCTCTGCCGCGCTAGGTTAACGTCGCCTTAGTCAGGCAGTGTTTTGTTGGCTTAACACCCATGCAACAGGTTATTAACAGCGTTGTCCTAGCCTAGCTTGCCTCGCTAGGATAACACCAGCTTGTTAGCCTTCTCACTCTGTGTATCGAGCAAACCTCGGGGGCTTCTGAAGACCTTGGACAGGCTCATCGGGCGCCATTGGGACACATGTTGTTTTTGTCATAAGAATATGTTAAAACGTTCATGATGTTTACTGTTTCTGTGCCTGCTCTTGTTTCATACTCATGTTCCAAGTACTTAAAGCACATTAGCACATTAGCAGACTCCCACCGGTGCACAGACCGGTTCAGCCCCCCCCCCCCCCGGCCGTGCTGGGGGAGAGGACCGTGGCTTTACAGGCCTCGATGGACAAGATGGACGGCTCCTCGACTGCCAGAAGGCCATGTTTAATGAAAACGAATGTGTGTTTAAAAGTACACATTTTTTTCTGCCAAAGAAATAAATGTGTTACATGTTACAAACTATCTCGTTCTTTCACGTGGCTTGAGAGCAGCGGAGCAGTGGAGTCCCCTACCGCGGGCTTCTCTGCTCCAATGCTCTCTGTATATAAGCCCATAATGTCTGTGATGCCCGAACTCCGGTATCCCAGACATTGATGGGATAATATCTGTGCATGTAATGTAAATGTGTCAACGTTCTCAATTACATAAGCCCACACTGTCTAGAACACCCGAGTCCCGATGTTCTAGACATTGGCTTGAGAGCAGCGGAGCAGTGGAGTCCCCTACCGCGGGCTTCTCTGCTCCAATGCTCTCTGTATATAAGCCCATAATGTCTGTGATGCCCGAACTCCGGTATCCCAGACATTGATGGGATAATATCTGTGCATGTAATGTATCAACGTTCTCGATTCATAAGCCACAATGTCTGGAACACCCGAGTCCCGATGTTCTAGACATTGTTGGATAACATCTGTGCATGTTTTTGGATCATATGAAGGTAATATAAAAACCGACATCACCCCTGTCCGCCAGAGGGCGCAAATGCGCCAGTGGAATGGGGTCACGTCAGTTTTGCCTTTCGCCTCACAGGCTTCCGTCTCACGGGTTGCAGCGAAACGCCACTGTGGACCGGAAGTCCTTGAGTCAGAAAGAGCGGACCTCTGTCTCCGCCGTTTTGGAGGGACAGATGCCCCCTTTCCCGCACCGCCTCACGGTTTGCAGGCCACGTTCGCCTTTAACGAGCGACAAAGCATCCCCTACGGGGAGGAAGGTTTTGTCGCCTCACAGGCATCCGTCCCACAGGAAGTGCCCAAGCACCACTGTGAACCGGAAGTACTTCGGTCAGACATGACCCCTTGGCCGTACCGCCTCACGTTCGCCGCTGGAGGGCGACAAAGCACCTCCTAGGGAGGACGACTTTGTCGACAAGATGGCGGCGGCCAGAGTAGGTTAGGAAGAGAGTAATGACAGTAGCGTCGATCCCATTGTGAGAATGGAATGCGGAAGTGCTCTGTCTACGTCAATGAGATAGTTCCAATGTTGGAACTATAGCCCATAGAGGCCCGCTTTGCGGCGAGATCGAAGCGTGACGTTACTCTCTCTTCTACACTCTGGCGACGGCCAAGGTAGGATTAATCATTGATATATATATAGTTTTCACTGTATATATCTTTGGGCTTAATTCTGACGCCGGGGTTTTTCCCCGTGGCCAGTCTCGTGACTCCTCCGAGTCCTCCGTTGGCCCAAGGGTTAGCACCGCCGGCGGCAGTGGCAGCGTCACTGGTCCCCATGGCAACGGTCCCCATGGCAACGCTCCCACTCTCCGAGCGGCCGGTGACGTCATCGTCCAAGCCACTCGCTCGGTGTGTGAAGCAATGGAGGTTTGCAAGCCGAATGCTTAGGTATTGCTCACAATACTAAAGGGTTTCAGGCTGCATTTCTCCACAAAACCCCCCGTGACAGAAAAAGTATTGTTTTCCCGTGCAAGGGGCCCAGCAGCCAATACTCTGAGGGAGGAAGTTTCCTTCCTCTTGAGCATGGGCGCTATTAAAGAATTACTTCCGATACTTCTGTTTACTATCCCAGTACATCAGCGTTACACTGTGTGTGTACAGGGTTTTTCAGTACAGCAGTGACACACTGTGATTGTACTGATCAACTCCCCTGATCCGCAACAACACATTGTGGTTGTACTGGTGTGTTTTCCACGTGCTCTTATGCATATAATCTCCTATGTCGGACACGGTGTTGTTCCTCTCATGCAGAGGATAAGGCAACCATGTCTCTGAGAGAGGGGGTTCACTCTCTCTCCATAGTGAGTATGTTACGAAGAATTTGTCAAGAAACGCGAGGTTACGTTGTAACCCCGGTTTCCTTAGAATTCAGAGTAACATAGTCAGAGAACTATCTATGAATCGGAACCAACTGGTTTTCTATTCGTAATATTTTCTGGTGGAAAAGAAGGGGGGGGGGGGGTACGACCCATTCTGAATCTGAAGGGTCTCAATAAATACTTGGGTCAAAGAGCGGACCTCTGTCTCCGCCATTTTGGAGGGACAGATGCCCCCTTTGCCGTACCGCCTCACGGACTACAGGCCTCGTTCGCCACTAACGAGCGACAAAGCACTCCCTAAGGGGAGGACGACTTTGTCGACGCTCCGTCCGGAGCCTTTGGGCTCAGACGAGAGGGCGACGGCCAAGGTAGGCTTACTTCGGACGGCCCCGTTTGTCAGAGTGACAGCGCCGTTGGTTTCCATGGAAACAGACAGGCTGCGCTGGCGGACAAACCGGATGCTGACGTCAGGCAAGGTCCCCGTGACCGGTCACGTGACCCCGCCGGGTCCTAACGGACCGTTAGTACCTCTACTGCCTCGAGCGGTCACCTCAGGGTTAGCACCGCTGGCGGCAGTGGCAGCGTCGCTGGTCCCCATGGCAACGCACACAGGGTTAGCGCTGCTAGCACCAGTAGTAGCGTCTTTGGTCCCCATGGCGACGCACACACAAGAAACCGGTTCCCTTGGTAACGGATCTCAACGTTTCTTGCCTCATGGTGATTTAGCCTTGACTAGCTTGTTAGCTGCTAGGTTTACGCTCTAACGGCCCCGCACGTGCGGGTCCGCTGGATCACGTGGCGACATCACCGGTCCAGTTGGAAACGTGTGCGTTGTCCGCACTGGGTGACATCAGAGCCCCTCCTAACTCGCTTGCTGAGGCAGCTTGTTGGAGAGTTTGCAGTCCGGGACTGTTTACTATCCCGGTACTTCAGTGGTACACTGTGTGTGTAGGGGTTTTTCAGTACAGCAGTGACACACTGTGGTTGTACTGGTCAGCTCCCCTGATCAACAACAACACACTGTGGTTGTACTGGTGTGTGACCCTCTCTGCGGACGGTGCGGTAAGGAGGTGGGTGGACCAGCATTGTTTTCAATGCTTATTTCCACGTTCCTTTCTATCCACCACAGTCAGGAGGTGGCGCGGCACACAGATGTGGCCGTTTCCCCACTTGACGTCGCGGGGTTTTTCACCGTCACCGTCCGTCGAGCGTCTTGGTCCCGTCTCAGCAGACCACCTTCATAGGGGATCTCGCTGGGCTAGACCAGGCTCACGGCGCGTCTGTCCCGGGCGGGATAGACGGCGTTTCGGCCTATGGTCTTCTCGCGTGAGGCGACAAGTCACATACAGGCTATGCGTGCAGGCGACGGGTCTCAGGACTTCGGCCTTACACCTGTTTCGTTTGGACAAGCCCCACATGTGACCTTTTTTTCCCGGAGGTGGATGTGGGCTCTTGGAGCCCCGTCCACCTGAGGTTATCGGAAGGTCCGGGTATCCCCACGGTGCGTGGACACGCTTAGATCGTGGTCAGATGCAGCCCTTCTGTCCAAGGGGTCAGAATGGGGGCTGTGGTCTCGCGGAAGGTCATTACCACGGACGCCAGCCTCACAGGAGGGGTGCCGTCCACGAGAGCCGCTCGGCCAGGGGGGTGTGGGGTCCCAGTCTACAGACGGCCCACATCAACTGCCTGGAGCTGATGACGGTCTTCTTCTGACGGTCAGACTTTGCAAGGCTCGGTTTTCGAGGTTGTCATGTCCTGATCAGAACCGACAACACCACGACCGTGTGCTATGCCAAAAAGCAGGGAGGCCTGGCCTCTCCAGTGTTGGACAGGCTAGCTGGCGATCTGACGCTGTGGTGCGACGCGCGCCTTACGTCAACCAGGGCCTCACAGGTACCGGGCCTCCTGAACAGCGGAGCGGCTCTGTTGTCCAGGGGCATTTTTTGGTACGCAGATTGGCCTCTCCTCCGGAGATAACAAGCCAGATCTGGGCCAGGTTGGCCGACTGAACTGCTTTATGCATTCCCGTTACTGGAGTTGGTCCTCTCAACTTGGAGAGGGTCAGACTCCACGGACTGTCAGTGCCACTGGTGGCACTGGCGTGGGGCGCGTGGAGGTTAGGAATAATCCTCTCCTCTACAACGAGCCCTGGACCCTCCCCCCGATCAGAGATCTGCTACGGCAGGCAGGGGTCGGGATTTTCCACAAGCAACCTCAGGACCTAGACCGCTGGGCTTGGCCCGTGAGGGGGAGACCTTGACTTCTTATGACCTGCCCCCTGAGGTGGTAGCTACCATCCAGGGGGCGAGGGCCCTTTCCACGAGGTCTGCGTACGACGACAGGTGGAACCTGTTCGTGTCATGGTGTCTGAGTCTCTTGAGTCCCCTCGGAACCACCGTTGGTAGGTTTCCAGGGGAGGAGGCCCTGTTTCCTTGTTTTCACTTATGGGTCAGACTTGTGTCTGTTCATTAGATGAATAGGCAGACTTGGTCTGTCAGGGTCCTTTTCTTTCGATTATATACCGCACCCCGGCCCGGAGGGCTGGGGCGCCCGTGAGGCCGAAGGTCACGTCCATGGGGACGGGGCCTTATGGCTAGGGGCCGTGCGGACCTGAGATTCGGTATGGCTATAAGCCCCAGGGGGGTTTATGTATCCCATAGTGAGTATGTTACGGAGAATTAGACAAGAAACTCAGGGTTACGGATGTAACCCCGGTTTCTTTAGAATTCGGAGTAACATACTCACCTAACACCCCTGTTTGTGTGCATCTGCATGCAGAGAGCGTGTTAAAGAGGATGAGCCACGTCACGAAAGAGGTTTTATACCTCTTCCGGTCTACCGGACACGTGACATACCCTTCTCAGCCAATGAATGGCCCGGGAGTTTATGGTATGTAGCTCTGCATCAACGCCAGGGGGCGCTGATATCCCATAGTGAGTATGTTACTCCGAATTCTAAAGAAACCGGGGTTACATCCGTAACCCTGAGATCTACAAGCTCATAGGGCGGCACTCGGTGCCGCGCTATGAGCTTGTACTGTATATCTGCTATTTTTGAATAGCCAAAGAAATCTCAAAATGACACACAGATGCGTTCCCGGTCTTAAAGAGTTAATGGGTCGGATATGACAACCTGCTCAAGCCAAAGGTTTTCCAGTGTTTGCTTGTTGAAAAGAACAAAGCCCCCGTTGATGTCCATCCTAAAATGAACTGAAACATCATCGTAGTCTCTGAGCCATCGTCTTAACATCTTCTCCTTTTCTGATTGGTGGTCTTCTAGGAGACCACTCTGGCAGGCTGGCACCTGATTGGTGAGGCAACGGGATCGAGGGTGTGGTCTATCCACAGGCACACGCCTCCGTATCTTAGTGTCCGCCACTCAGACGTGGAGAGGGACCTTGGCTCCACCTACTACTGGAGCGCACCGGAAGTATACCTGGGAAATAAGGTGAGACACACGCTACAAAGTGTGTGTGTGTGTGTGTGTGTGTGTGTGTGTGTGTGTGTGTGTGTGTGTGTGTGTGTGTGTGTGTGTGTGTGTGTGTGTGTGTGTCACACCTACGTTGCATCGCCAATCCGACCGATATGCCCATACATGGACATCTCATATCTGTCAGTCCTTGTCTCTTTTATGCTCATATATGGAGATCCCTGATGTCATCAGCATATACCCATATATGGGCATGCCCCTTTTAGTGCCCATACTGTATATAGAGCTGACTGATTTGGACGTGGTCCGCCGGCCGGCCTTTAAAGGGCCAGTCACACTGAGCGCTTTAACTATAACGATAACTATTGTTCACCATTGTGTTCTTTTATAGTTGGTGTGAACTCTGCCATCTACTGTACTTGACTAAGAACGATTTTTAAAACTATATTTTTTATAGTTATAGTGCTCAGTGTGAACAGCCATTAAGCCAATTTTAATATGGTATATAACCGGTAATGTTCCATTTGGTTGCATTTTTACACTCTCTGAGTTACAAATAGATTAATTAGAATGTAGCTAATGGAATTACCATTCTGTCCTACTGCCCTGTTGTTGGTACCATTGCAAATGTTATCAGTTCTTCCCATCTTAGATATATTTCACAAGCCTATTTGAGTGCAACATCAAACATCAAATCCTGAGAGAGTGTAAAAGAGAACATTTAAATTCCTCTATTTTTTTACCGGTGCTTTCTCCCCCCTGTTTTGGCTCCCCTTGGCGCAATTAGATTTTTTTTTTTATCACGGCAGCTGACAAATAGCTGTGGCCCACGTTTGGTTAAGCCGAGTGTGATGGTGCTGAGGCGACGGCAGAGGCCCGTGACTGTGATGTTTGTCTGGAGTGTGGCTGCTTGAAGGGATATGCCAACGAATTTCATTACTTTGTACCCTCCAGACCTGGCACGTCATCTCACTCCTCTGTCCCAGCCTCCACAACCCCCCTCCACCAGCGTTGCCAGATTTTGTGAGAGAAACAAGCAGACTTTTAGGTCTTCTAGGAAAACAAGCCCAAAAGAAGCGACAGTGTCGCATAAGCACGCACACAGGGGTGATCCGCAGCCAAAATGACTTAATATAGCATCAAGATGAGTTGAACCACTTTAATTGCATATACATCGACTTTGAAAATAGCAGATGTACAAGCTCACAACGTGCCGCTTCGGCTATTCTGCAAACAAATCTTGATTTTTTAAATATATTTGGAATATGTTTGAAAACGTTTAACAACACAAGTCTTGTATGGGGGTTCCGTGGCACAAAATAATTTCAGGTGGCGGTCTGCCGACAAATATAAGGAAACGTTTGAGAACCACTGGTTTAAACAACATTAGGAAGCAAGCCCAAATAACCAACTATTATACTTTAAAAACAAGCCTAAAAACTACCAATTTTTAGTGACTATACAGAAAAAACAAGCCCAAAGTCGCTTACAATAAGGGCAGACTTGGCAACATTGCCCCCACCCGCCCCCCATCTATCTCTCTCTAGGATTTCTGCCCCCCGTCCCCCCCCCCATTCCTAAATCATGTTTCCAAAGCCTTGTCTCTCCCCCTCCATGTGTCTCTCAGGGTAAACAGTGTCTCGCCCGTTGAACTCGATAATCAACTGTTTTGCACTCACACAGGCGCGCACACACACACACACACACACACACACACACACACACACACACACACACACACACACACACACACACACACACACACACACCATTTTTAGTATGCGTCTGCACACTCACACAGGCACACGCATGCAACACGGCAACACGTACACATAGTTGTGGGCCTAGTATATAAGTCAGATAATGATGGGTTTTGGAGGCATTAGGGACAGGAGAGCAGAGCTGAAACGCCTCAAGACTCTGGAAACAAACAAATTACTTTGTGTGTGTGTGTGTGTGTGTGTGTGTGTGTGTGTGTGTGTGTGTGTGTGTGTGTGTGTGTGTGTGTGTGTGTGTGTGTGTGTGTGTGTGTGTGTGTGTGTGTGTGTGTGTGTGTGTGTGTGTTAGTGAGAGAGAGAGAGAGAGAGAGAGAGAGAGAGAGAGAGAGAGAATGATTACTAGCAGCAATGTGCAAGTGTAAAGAGATTCTTTGCTTCAATGTCTGATCGAGTTACTGTGATATATACTCTGTGACTTCGGTCTCACACACATACACACACACACACACACACACACACACATGCATAAACGTAGACACACATAGTAGTTAGTCATGTTAGTGCGTGTTATCGGAAGTGACAGCGTGCGTGCACGTTTAGGAACAAGCGGTGAGTGTCATGCGCATGCACGTGTGTGTTTGTGTGTGTGTGTGTTTGTGTTTGTGTGTGTGTGTGTGTGTGTGTGTGTGTGTGTGTGTGTGTGTGTGTGTGTCAGACAGAGACAGCATTCTTGGTTCTTCTCTTGCACCTCAATTGGTAAATCGACACCATGGAGGATGCTCATTGGCCCGTTAGCACACGGTGTGGATGCTCATTGGTCCAGAAGTGTGGTCCCGCTGATGCTCATTGGATAACTCATGCATGTTCTGTGAGACTGCTGTGACTGCTCATTAACCTAGCTATCATTGCTGTCAGGTGGAAACCTTGTATGTCCAAAACTGCTCCTTTTTTATTATTTTAAAACCATTTTAAAATAGTGAAAATAGACGATCTACAAGCAATGCAACGCGTTGTGAGCTTGTAAATATGCTATTTTCACTACTTTCGTGTGACACATTAATACAAAAAAATATTAGAAAGTTGAAATATGGAGATTCTGTCCGACGGCAACGATAGGATCAGCAAGCAACTGTTTGGTTAAAGCTCGCTTTAATAGACAGTGACAGGAATGATGGAAAAATGGATGGATTTATTACAAAAACATTATGCTATCATTGCAAGATTCAAGATTTTAATTGGAACATCTTATACTATGTGAGTACACAAGAGTAACATTCTTTGGTTTTCAACATTTTAGCTGCAATAAAAACAACAGTTTTAGCAGCAATAAAAACAACAATAAAGAAATCATTTAAAATTGCAGCAATCATATTTTAAGAGAAATAATATTAATATAATATTTCTCTTCATAGATTAAGATAAATATCTATGTACTGTATGGTGTACTTTGGTCTCGACTGGTTTGCGCTCTTGACTCAAGGCTTACTAAAGCATAAAGCCAGGTGCGAAAATCCAGTATTGAAGTCCACCAAAAATTGAGAGGCTCACACACTGACATAATACAAAAAAACACCTTTTTTTATTTACAATTATTTTCCAATGTGCAAAAAAGGATGACACAGGTGCAAAAGTGAAGAGAATTACTTTTGCACCTGTGTCATCTTTTTTGCCTTTGAAAATATAGTTGGGGTTAAGGTCATTTTTGTATCTGTCAGTGCGTGAGCCTCCTGTTTTTTGTAGGTCATAGCACTATGAGGTGCTAGAAAGTGCTGTGCACAAGGGTCCTACTTCAAAATATGATTCATTTGTATTGTATGTGCGCACTGTGGTGTACAGCTATGTGTCTAAGTATGTATTTACATGTAGGCTATAGGTATATGCACATTTATGTGTGTGCATTATGTGTGTTAACAGTCTTAATATGTAAAGCATTGTGTGCGTGGTGTGTGTTTAAATATTGAGGTAGGTGTGTGAGGGATATAACCTGACACCGTCAAATGGAAGAAAGCTTGCGACACACATTTTGTTTCACAGTGTACTTGCATCTGAGACTCCGGGCAGACAGACAGACTCTTATAGATGGTTACCACTTTTAGAGCCACGCTGTAAATGTAAGAAATGTGATTTGTTCATTGTTCATTGTTCACTCTCAGAGTGAAATCAACACTAAGGATTTGACTGTGACAGCAAGTGCTTGACATTTTGTCGCAAGGCTTACGATAAGCTGGTGATAAATACGAGTCCCGGAAACCTGCGAAGATAGAGCAAACAGCATCGGCCATCTTGTCCAATCACATTACTGAGAGTGGTCCCCTTGTTTGCATCCGTTCTTTTAAGAGACAAATCAATGACTATTCCGCTCCCGCACAGACGGCTGGCTTCTCAATGTCATCACGGGCAGCTGGCATGTACGTCGTCATGCATGCGGCACTTGTAGGAACCGATATCGGCAAAAAAGGGCCCCGGCAGAGCCCCTCAAAGCCATCCAATGTGTTTTGTACAAATCCAGCTCTAATGCTCTTCTTGCGGTCGTTGAGAAATGAGGCAAACAGTCTGTGATCAATGGAAATGCACTGGTGCAGCAGTTTCAGAGTGTGAACCTAAGCACCTTGGGTATTCTCACATATAGCGGCTGCTCTGCCTAATAGCCTATCAGCATGATAGATCTCAACAAGTAAACTACATGCAAAAAGAGGAAGGGGGGGGTGAGAGAGGGGGGATTCATCTTTTAAGAGAGCAGGACCACGTTGGTACCTAAGTCACTGAAAACCAATTCATCTGCACGCGCACACACACACACACACACACACACACACACACACACACACACACACACACACACACACACACACACACACACACACACACACACACACACACACACACACACACACACACACACACACACACACACACACACACACACACACACACACACACACACACACACACACACACACAATATTGTTCTTTGTGAGAAGTCACAGCTCAGCAGCTTGATAATGGCTGAAACGAGAGAGAGAGAGAGAGAGAGAGAGAGGAGAGAGAAATGAGTTCATACACACAGTTTGGAAAAACCATTTCAAGATCTTTCATTCGTCACAATAACCAGCACTCAGCGTTTTGATGAGAATGCTTCTAAAGCCTGTGGTGAACTGTTGCTTTTGCCATCGCTCTACCTCTGTCTTTCTAACTGGCCAACGATTCATTTGTTTTTTATTGTGCTTTACAAAAACATCATATGGCATCATGGTGTTTATCAATCAATTCAATCAATGTTTATCAAATCCCTCCTTGACTAATTAGTAGTATTAACTAGTAGTAACAACTTGTACTATTACTGTTGCTATTAGTTACTATTTCTAAGACATACAGACCGACAAATAGATAGATAGATAGATAGATAGATAGATAGATAGATAGATAGATAGATAGATAGATAGATAGATATACACTTAATTGCAGATTAAGGCAGATTAAAGGCAGATTCACGTTTTGGCCTATAACTGTTGAACTGTATAAGCCAAAACGTGAATCTGCCTGTTACAGCGCCACCATGAGGCTGATTTGAAAAATTTAGGGTGGTATTTCTTCCTTGGCCTAGTGGG
>NC_137616.1:16576571-16581571 GCF_963280865.1 Gymnoscopelus braueri
GAGACAGACAGACAGAGACACAGAGTGAAAGACAGACAGAGACACAGAGTGAGAGACAGAGTGAGAGACAGACAGACAGACAGAGACACAGAGTGAGAGACAGACAGAGACAGAGAGACAGAGAGACAGAGAGATACAGAGATACAGAGACACAGAGACACAGAGACAGAGAGACAGACAGACAGACAGAGACACAGAGTGAGAGACAGACAGCGACAGAGAGACAGAGAGACAGAGAGATACAGAGATACAGAGACACAGAGACACAGAGACAGAGAGACAGACAGACAGAGACACAGAGTGAGAGACAGACAGACAGACAGAGACACAGAGTGAGAGACAGACAGAGACACAGAGTGAGAGACAGACAGAGACACAGAGTGAGAGACAGACAGAGACGCAGAGACACAGAGTGAGAGACAGACAGAGACACAGAGTGAGAGACAGAGTGAGAGACAGACAGACAGACAGAGACACAGAGTGAGAGACAGACAGAGACAGAGAGACAGAGAGATACAGAGATACAGAGATACAGAGACACAGAGACACAGAGACACAGAGACAGAGAGACAGAGAGACAGAGAGACACAGAGACAGAGAGACAGAGAGACAGAGAGACACAGAGACACAGAGACAGAGTGAGAGACAGACAGACAGACAGAGACACAGAGTGAGAGACAGACAGACAGACAGACAGACAGACAGAGACACAGAGTGAGAGACAGACAGAGACACAGAGACAGAGACAGAGACAGAGAGACAGACAGAGTCACAGAGTGAGAGACAGACAGACAGACAGACAGACAGACAGACAGACAGACAGACAGACAGACAGACAGACAGACAGACAGACAGACAGACAGACAGACAGACAGACAGACAGACAGACAGACAGACAGACAGACAGACAGAGTGAGAGACAGACAGACAGACAGAGTGAGACACAGAGTGAGAGACAGACAGACAGACAGACAGACAGACAGACAGACAGACAGACAGACAGACAGACAGACAGACAGACAGACAGACAGACAGACAGACAGACAGACAGACAGACAGACAGACAGACAGACAGACAGAGACACAGAGTGAGAGACAGACAGACAGACAGACAGAGACACAGAGACAGAGAGACAGAGAGACACAGAGACACAGAGACACAGAGACACAGAGAGACACAGAGACACAGAGAGACACAGAGACACAGAGAGACAGAGAGACAGAGACACAGAGACACAGAGTGAGAGACAGACAGAGACACAGAGTGAGAGACAGACAGAGACACATAGTGAGAGACAGACAGAGACACAGAGTGAGAGACAGACAGAGACACAGAGTGAGAGACAGACAGAGACAAAGAGTGAGAGACAGACAGAGACACAGAGTGAGAGACAGACAGAGACACAGAGTGAGAGACAGACAGAGACACAGAGACAGAGAGACAGACAGAGAGACAGAGAGACAGAGAGACAGACAGACAGAGACACAGAGAGACAGACAGACAGACAGACAGACAGACAGACAGACAGACAGACAGACAGACAGACAGACAGACAGACAGACAGACAGACAGACAGACAGACAGACAGACAGACAGACAGACAGAGTGAGAGACAGACAGACAGACAGACAGACAGACAGACAGAGTGAGACACAGACAGACAGACAGACAGACAGGCAGAGTGAGACACAGAGTGAGAGACAGACAGACAGACAGAGACACAGAGACAGAGAGACACAGAGACACAGAGACAGAGAGACACAGAGACAGAGAGACACAGAGACAGAGAGACAGAGAGACAGAGAGACACAGAGACAGAGAGACACAGAGACAGAGAGACAGAGAGACACAGAGACAGAGACAGAGAGACACACAGAGACACAGAGTGAGAGACACAGAGACAGAGAGACAGACAGACAAAAAGCAAAGTGCAATAATAGCACAATAAGACATGGAAACGGAATAGATTGAAATTGAGACAAAGCAAATGATTCCAACAGGTGAAATTACTTTTAAGCTCGACCCAGCTGAGGTGGACATACATAGGACGCAGGGGGGCAATCCCAGGTTAAGAACCTCACACATGGACACCTCAACCTATTGCTATTGACAGGAATCGAACGCTCGACCTTCGGACTCACAGGCTGAGACACGACCTGTAGTGCTACAGCTTCGTCCAGGCTGAAGTTGTCTGTTGAAGATCATACATTTTTGCCTTCTGTCATGAACCAAGCCCCTGGCTGAAACTGGTGAAAGCAGCCGATCTACAAGCTCACAAAACGTTGCTATCTGAAAAGTTGTGAGATTGTAGATCGGCTATTTTCACAATGAAGTACGTCATACATTGAAAAAACATACTCTCAAATAAGCATTTCATGTTATCTTTACCGTTTGCACATGTATTCATTGATACAGTCATGTTTTTTGCAATTCAACTTAAATGAGTCTGCATCAAGTGAGGCTTGAACCGGCAACCTTGCGGTCGTGAGGCACACGTTTAAGGGAGAAGCCATTGGAGCAACAGACAATAACCTGTGAAAAAGGAGATCACACAGATGATACAGTTTCACGCAAATAGCTGAAAAATCCTGGGTTTAAGTGTTTTTCAAACTGCTCAAAATTGCGGACAATCTAAGGGCGGAGCTTACTGGTCAACGTGATACATGTGTTCCTCATGAGTCAAGGCACATGTGTAAGCAGGTTTAATGGCTGTCGGCCAAACGAGGCATGACTTTTGCCTGTTTAAAGTTTGCACTCTCAAAAAATCGCTATAGCGCCCCCCTTTTGACCAATTGGAGTAAGATTGGTTTCAGTAATATTTGGAATGACCCTCAACATTAACGCAAAGTTTCAAAGAATTGTGAGTCTGCATGTATGTGTTAGGGGCAGATGAATAATTGTCATAAAACTGCAATATTCATTGGCTCATTAAAGCTTCATTTTTTCACTTATGGAAAATCTTTTGCACAGGTTTGTCGGCATAGGTCCAAAGTTCATGTGTAAAACGTTTCGTGCAGATTGCTCAAAAATCCCAGGAGGAGATAGATTTTAGCTGCTTTTCATATAATTCAAAATGGTGGGAGATCTAAAGGTCAGAGGTCAAAAGTCAGAGGGTTAAAGTTGTTCATCATGAGTAGACGCATGTGTGTATTGAAGTTTTATGGCTGTAGGTCAAACAGGGCATGAGTTGTACCTGTTCAAAGTTGGCATTTTCAATTGAGTGCTATAGCGCCACCTTTTGACGAAAGATTGTGAGATTTATTTCTTGATAGTTTTTCATGACCATCTACCATATGGCCGAGTTTCGTAAAAAGCGACAGCACGGTTCACCCAGAACTGCGAAAAGTGGCGGAAACAGAATACCTACAATATTAAAACAGGTCCAGAGCTGAGCTCTGGCCCCCGTAATAACAACTGCCTGCTCTGTAATTCTACGTAAGTAGACTGTAGTTGCGAACACGACGCCGCGCCTCCGCCCAAGTGGAGCTTACTATGAAACCGTGCTGTCCGTGTGTGTCTCTGTGGTGCACTGCCTGTGTGCAGCCGCGCCCCCATGTGACTCACGCTCTCATTGGCTCGCGCCCCCATTTGACTCACGCTCGCCTGCACTGCCTGTGTGCAGCCACCAGAGTGCGCCAGAGTGCACTACAGTGTGACTGAAATATAGCAGCTACAGTCAAGCTGCGTTCGCTTCCAGCCTTACAGTCTTACTTGTGATTTAAAAAATATATATATATTAGGCATGTAACGATTCACTCAACTCACGATGCGATTCGAATCACGATTCGAGGTTCACGATACGATTTTTCACGTTTTTTTAGCACATTTATTTTCCAGACAAATTACTGAAAAACCTTGATTATTTATTTTACAAAAATCATATATTTCTTAAAAACTATATTTTCTCTTATCCTCACATTAAGACATATACTTTTTTATTTGTAAAATAATAACTTTAAATATATAAGTCTTATGAAATAAATGCATTTTAAAACATATCCCAGATGAAATAAATTATAAAGAAAACCTCTTCAAATAAACAAACTAAGGCTTAGCCTTGGGATTTACAAGTTATTTTTGATCTATGCTACATTCTCAGCATTCTGTATAAAACAACACATTTATGTAATAAGGGAAACTGTTTTAAACTGCTCCAAATTAGATTAGATAAGAATTAATTGATTAGTATCAATGAAATTCGCTATATATCTGAAAGACAGTGTTGAAAGGAGTTTGACGTTGTCAGCGGTCTGATACAATTGTTAAATTATTAAATTAGATTATTATTCATTGCACTCTACAGCCGCACCGAGGCGCTCCAGAATTAGCCGTTTTCATTTGAAGCCTATCAGTTGTATGTTTCCTACAGAGTTTAAATCAGACAGCTAACAACGTCGTCAGACGGGGGAGGGGGTAAACGGTATAGTTTGGGCTATTCATCAATCAAATAAACGGGTTTACATGCGACGCACATTTCCCTCTTTGTGCAGTGCTCGCCTAGTTGTTTAGATTTCATAGCCTGAGAGGACGTGAACCCCACTCTGCCGTTCATAGCCTGCCGTTGAGTGAGTGAAGAAGAGACCGTACGCAGGCAGCTATGGTGGCCCTGAGGGGACAAAATAGTCGGCGGAGAACAAGGGAGTCTGACTCGATTGCGCCCTCTGCTGGTTGCATCGCGATGTATGTTTTTATGAAATCGATTTAAATCGTCACCAGTTTGAATCGATTTAAATCGATTTACGATAAATCGTTACATGCCTAATATATATCTTTTTTTAGTGTAATTGTGCTTCGTGGCATGAAAATCTAGTAGCGCTGATCAGAGCCAATCAAATCCGGCTGTTAGTTTGTGACGCCCACCCATAAGCCTTTTTTAATAATAAAGATTGATACCCAAACAATGACTTCATGTCAATCTGCCAATCCAGTGATACAGTGAGGTGCTTCACGTGTAGAATAAATGTTTAGCTGGGTACGTCTGTCCAAGTGGTCAAATGGC
>NC_137616.1:16586571-16621571 GCF_963280865.1 Gymnoscopelus braueri
GGTAGCCTGGTAAACCCTCCCTCCGGAAATCTCAATTCCATTTCATTTCAGGAGTGAGTCTGGCATGATCCGCCTTTCTGCAATATTGGCTCTGTATGCCAAACGGCCGGGCCTATCAGCGTCGTCGCTCATTGTTCTGTGATTGACAGCTTACGTTGGCCAATCAGGTGGTGAGTTCGAGTGAGCCCAAAACACGAACGGCAGCCATCTTTTTCTTGTGCGGCCAATTCTCCGCTATTTTTTTACTTCAAAAAGCTCTCTAACTTCTATTTTGAGGCACGGAATTTACTTATAAGATATCGTTTGGATAGAATTTAGTTGTTTAACTTCATATATGTGGTCAATTAATCATGACAAAGCCTATTTAAAAAAAAATAATTAGAGAACCGGTAGGGGCGGGCAGTGACACCATTGTACCCGAAAAAGGCAACCCATTTTGGGTATGGCTGTCTCAAAAGTCCCGTCGCGTCACATTAAGACTGGTGAACTGCTGATTGGCTGAAGGGGAAAAATTATCATTGGCTGAAGGGGTTGTCAGTCAACGGTATTACTCCCGCCCAACTCCAGCACAGCCAATATTGCAGACAGGCGGATCAGGCCAGACTCACTCCTGAAATGAAATGGAATTGAGATTTCCGGAGGGAGGGTTTACCAGGCTACCTTATGGGTCCATTTGGTTTCATTTTACGCTCTCAAGAGTTAAAGATCTATGAGGGTCCATTTGGTTACCAACTCTCCATCATTTAGCTGGGGACCACCTGGAAACTCCTCCCGGACCACTGGTTGAGAACCACTGCGATAGACTATTGTAAATGTCCCTCTATTGATCTGGTGCCTCCACGGTGCCAGTGTTTCACTGTTTGACGCAAGCCTTTTTGCTAAAGCCGATGCTAACGTTATGACAGTGAAATACAATGGTTCTCTAACTTTTTAATTTCAAGGACCCCCGGTTTAAATATGTATTAGGACGGACCCCCATAACTCTGAGAGTGTATTAAATGGAACCAAATGGACCCGTAAGTTCGGCTCCATTTGGTTCCATGTGTACACCCTCAGAGTTACAGTACAGACCTGTAAGGGACCATTGGTTCATAACTATCAATCGTTTTGCTGGGGACCCCCTGAAGGGTCCCGGGACCCCACTTTGAGAACCACTGGTGTTCTAACATTTTTCAGAAATGTTGAAGTGCAGACGATTTATTGAAGAAGATTCGAGCATAAAAGCTGCATTACAGCAGCATGGCCCAGCCCACCTGGCCCGGGCTTCACACCCCTCGAGCCCCGGCAGGGCAAAAGCACCCAGAGCACCAATCTCAGTCCGTTCTAACAAAGATGCCGTCCTTATGGTCATATTGCTGAACCAGCCAGAAAGAGAATAGTGAAGTGGAAAATAGACCTTGGAAACAACTGTTGACTAGATCCTAATGACAGCAACAGGAGCTGTGACAAGACCCCCCGAAGTTTAACACTCTATGGTCTAAATACAAATAGATAGAACAGAAATGATTTTGAACAGATTGGCATTCTAAACATGCTATAAGAAATGCCCAAGTGGACACTTTGCTCCGCCGTCATTACAGCTATGACGTGTGTGTGTGTGTGTGTGTGTGTGTGTGTGTGTGTGTGTGTGTGTGTGTGTGTGTGTGTGTGTGTGTGTGTGTGTGTGTGTGTGTGTGTGTGCGCGTGCACGCGTGCGTGCGTGCGCGCTGCGCGTCTAGTTTATGAAGTACATATTCCATCTTGTCTTTAATATCTCTAATTTGTATTTGTGTTTGTGTTCTTTGTTTTCTGTAAAAGCACATTGGCACATCTGTTCGATGAATGCCTTTTCATAAATAAATTAGATTTGTCCTTGTCTGTCTCTTTATGTGTTTGCGTGTTCGTAAGAGAGAGAGACAGAGGGAGAGAGAGAGAGACAGAGGGAGAGAGAGAGAGAGAGAGAGGAACATTTTGTGTGTCCATAGTTACATGTGTGTGTGTGTGTCACATGTCTGTCTGTCTGTTTTGATTCTATATGCCATGTTATGGAAAAAGTGTTCATCAGATCTATATCATCACCTCACAACGTAATGTCTCCCTCTCACTCTGTGTGTGTGTGTGTGTGTGTGTGTGTGTGTGTGTGTGTGTGTGTGTGTGTGTGTGGGGGTGTGTGTGTGTGTGTGTGTGTGTGTGTGTGTGTGTGTGTGTGTGTGTGTGTGTGTGTGTGTGTGTGTGTGTGTGTGTGGGGGTGTGTGTGTGTGTGTGTGTGTGTGTGTGTGTGTGTGTGTGTGTGTGTGTGTGTACACTGTATAGCTCTCAGCCTACGGAGGAAGTGTGTCCTACAGCGTGTCTTACACCACAGACCAGCAGGGACAGACTGCCGTCAGAGTCACCTCCCAACCTGACCTGATCATAGAGGTAAGATTTATCACATATCACAAGTTTATCACATATCCATAACTGATCATTTAATAACATAATCTATTAATAACAATTAAATAAAAAAATGTGTAATGTTCAAATATTTCACAATGCGTCACATCGCGATGCATTGTGAGCTTGTAGATCTGCTATTTTAGATTTTTTGATTAATCAAAAGCGTGATCGATAGAATAATCTCTAAGAAAATGATCTATAGTTGCAGCTCTAAACACATACATACACACCATACAGATGTTTAACTGTTGACAGACATGAACACACCTTGACTTGTTGGTGATCGCGTAGTAGATCAGTTCGTGCTTTGTATACCTTTGCCTGGGAATCGAAAGGTTGCAGGTTCCTCCTCTTGGCATCATGTCCTTGAGAAAGAGACTGGACCACTAACTGCTCCCCAAGAGCTAAGCAGCTGCTCCTAATAGTTACAATGGTTTAACCATTTAAACCCTATAATCATTTGACCGCAATCCCAAGGGCGCTTTATTAGGTCCCCTGCTGTTTTCGCACGACACTAAATATCTTTGTCGAAACCTCACAAGCTTGGAGATCTGCATTTTTTTTACAGAATATTAGTCCCAGAGGGATGCTGGGATTCAAGTGCTTAAACCTTCCTCTTCTACCTAGGATTTGAACCAGGTTTCCTGCGCAAGTGCTGACATTATTTCCATTGAGCTTATAGAGCCTGCAAGCTTGCTCAGGGGATAAATTGTATTGTAAGTCAAAATTTGTGTCAGATCCTGTGTCTAGGTGAGACATGAGCTTTGACACGATCTAAATGTCTCAATAGAAGATTAGGGAGACAAAATACAACCACCCCAATTGTATACGTTATATGGTATAACGTACGTACAGATTGGACAAAATTACATTTAATTCATAAAAAAAAAGTGACATAGTGCCGCTTTAAATGAAGAGGACAAATTCCGGGTATGTGCTTATGTACTTGGCCAATGAATCTCCCTTTCCCCTTGCTCAGTTTTGTGACAGCCATAACAATTCTGATAATATAATGATAATAAAAGTCCAAGGAGGAGAAATATACGAGGCTATTCTTAAACCAGCAATATACTCTACATACAAACAGTAAGGCTCTGATAAAGAGCTTTTTCAGTGTTGATACACAAGGGCTCCAAGAGGGGAGTCGTTCCAATCGCAGCTGAAAGTCAACAGTGAGTTTTAAAAGGTCATCTGAAGAATAATTCAATGCAGCCCTTTGAACGCTTTTCATTGTGAGAAACCTTTGATTCTCCACTGACTGTAGCACAAGTCGAAGACACATCAAGAATCAAGAAGGTTTTATTTGTCACTAACTTACACAAGTACAAGCAGTTGAAATATGTTTTTGTGCTACAATCTAACATAATAATTATATTAAAGCAAAAAAGAAAGCAAGAAATAATACTACAATAATAATAATAATACATTTGTACAACGATGAGTGTACATAATGACAAACACGGACATACACATGCATAATAAAGACATGCGCGGTGTCTTTCTAGTGCAGTAAATTATGAGTCAATCATTGAAAATCATTTGATCCACTGACAGCGCTGTGTGTGTGTGTGTGTGTGTGTGTGTGTGTGTGTGTGTGTGTGTGTGTGTGTGTGCGTGTGTGCGTGTGTGCGCGTGTGTGTGTGTCCGAGGAAGAATTTGTGTGTTGCTAGTTCTTGGCTGGTTTCATCACCACTGAAGACTGCTCAATAAAGCTGCGAGTGGGAACTGGTATAAGAATACGCACACATGCACAGGTGCCCGGGCAATGACACACACACACACACACACACACACACACACACACAGCTGGTAAAAAGAAATGCTGATCCTAGCAATAAAACATGCAGATGGGATGATTCTCTCCCCCCCTCTCTCCCCCTCTCTCTCTCTCTCTACATCTTTATAATGACTTGGTTGTGATATGATATATGGCAGCAATAAGCAAGGCACAACACTGTTAGCTGTTTATTCACAGCCTAAACACTAAACAACTGTGTTTAGCGTGTGTGTATGTGTGTGTGTGTGTGTGTGTGTGTGTGTGTGTGTGTGTGTGTGTGTGTGTGTGTGTGTGTGTGTGTGTGTGTGTGTGTGTGTGTGTGTGTGTGTGTGTGCACATACTGTATATTCACTGGGTATCATTAGGAAATGTTTGATACTGTACCCCTATCTTGAAATGAATATTGACAGTATATCCGTCTATTTTGTATGCTTTCATTTAAGTAAAGCAAAGCATTTCAGCTCTATTTTTTTTTTTAATAAAGTCTGCCTCTGTACTTGAATATAAACATGGATAAAAGCTATTCTCTTAATAGATGATTTTTCACCAAGTGAGTACAGTATGTGACCAGCTCTCCCAAACTCAGTTGGATGTGAACAAATGAGACAATTTGTCTCATTTGTACATTTCTTTTTTTGTTTATGATGTCAGGTCACAAGTATTAACTTTTCAACTCGTGCAGCAGCAAATGTAATGTACCAGTTTGGCTGAGAAAATTATCCTTGCTGTCAGGCAGAAACCTTGTATCTCCCATGTTTCAACGTTTGATTTAAATTAATGATACAAGAGTGTCGCACAAAAGTACTGAAAATATCCGATCTACAAGCTCACAACACGTTGCGACGCGTTGTGAGCTTGTAGATCAGCTATTTTCACTATTTTAAAATGTTTTAAAAATAATTATAAGAAAAGGGACGGTTTTGGACATACAAGGTTTCCACCCCACAGCGGCGATATGTTTTGAATCATTTTGGATAAGAAACACAATTAAAAACACTTATTGAGAAGGTTTTTACCTTCTCAACGAGACCTGACAAGTACAGTGTCAACATAAGTTAGGATAAGCTTGTAAGCCTAGTTACATAAGAACAATGTATTCGCTGGGGTTTAGGGGATAAAACAAACACAGCTGCACAGTTGGAAACCTGAGCTACAACGACACAGCAGTATCTGTTTGAATATTCAGAGTACCAAAAAAAAAGAAGTTACTTCATTAGAAAGTTAAGAGTTTCCTTTTTTTCCCTCCAATTTCACAACTAGAAAAATATGCTTTCAGCGATATCGGGCTCATTTCAAAATGTGTTTTTTTCAGCGATATTGCACTCATTTCGCTTGAGCAGGTCACTCACATCACAGTGATTAACCACAACCGACTCTGTCGTCTACATGGGCGAAATCAATCCATTGTGATTTAAGTTGTATTAGCCAAGCTACAGTGATGAGGTAGCTCCCCCGCTTGGTATAGCGGCTGTCACTCTCAATAGGCGAGTGACTCGTGCTTTCAACGCCGGCGGTTTGATTGCCGCACATAAGTTACTGTCAGAGACTGAACACATGCAGTATCTGTCTGTATGCGTGTGTGTGTGCGCGTGTGTATGTGTGCGTGTGTGCGAGCAAACTTGTGTGTAACCATACGCATGACAATGACAGCATGTGGAAGGGCTCGGTATATACTTAGTTGCGCGTCGGTGCCGCACGCCGAAAATAGCCGATCTACAAGCTCACAACACGTCGCGCTGCGACGCGTTGTGAGCTTGTAGATCGTCAATTTTCGGCGCGCGACACCGACGCGCAACTAAGTATAAAATCCGTCTTGAGAGTCGGGCGCTGTGCGGGAGAGAGAGACAGCGAGAAAACGGAGAGAGGCGAGTGGGAGGAGAGGGAACGGAGAGAGAGAGAGGGAGAGAAAGAGAGGGGGTGGAGGGGTGGTGGGGGGGGAATAAAGAAAGGAGAGAGGAGCTAGCGCGCAATAAGCCGGTGTTATTTAAAGACATGTCAGAGGCAGCGAGACGGGGAGGAGAGGAGAGGAGAGAAGTGTCGGTCATCTTGTCAACACACTCACAGCTTCTCCAAATGATGGCATTAATGAACCTCCCACACACTGTCTACTATAGCTCCCTTTACCTCTCACACCCTCTACCTCTCTACCTCTCTCTCTACCTCCCCCCTCTCTCTCTACCTCTCTCTCTACCTCCCCCCTCTCTCTCTACCTCTCTCTCTACCTCCCCCCTCTCTCTCTCTACCTCTCTCTCTCTCTACCTCCCCCCTCTCACTCTACCTCTCCCCCTTCCTCTCTCTCTCTGGGTGGATTTTTTTTTGTCTTATGCTATTGTTTTATCCTTTTTTCTCTTGTACTTTAAGTTCTGCTTAAAATGTTCATGGAGTGTTAAAAAAAAAGTATAATACAAATACACTCTCTCTGTCTCTGTCACTCTGCCTCGCACCCCTTCTCTCTGTCTCTCCACCCCTTTCTCTCTGTTTGTCTTTCTGTCTCCCCCCTCTCTCTCTCTCTCTCTCTCTCTCTCTCTCTCTCTCTCTCTCTCTCTCTCTCTCTCCCTTCCTCTCTCTCTCTCCATGTATTCTGTGTGGAAAAATATTTGATCGGTTAGGATTTTTTTAATAACAGGTGACTTTATTAATTAAAATTCATGAGGATCTGGATGGCTGGGTGACAGAAGCTGCGCTGGGGGGGGGTTATTGCAGATGGGGTGGCAGTGGAGGATGCTCATCATCACCTTGGTGAAGAGGTGGATGCTGGGGTGGGTGGGGTCCGGTGTGAGCTTGTAGATCTGCTATTTTCAAAAGATTTGTATACATTAAATGTTGAAAGTGGTTAACAGCGGACACACACACACACACACACACACACATACATACATGCAGGACTCACATTATAGCGGGGGAGGACACTGAACACGACTTAATCACTCAGGCAGTAGACACAGCTAACAGCTTAACATGAAAGAAACGGATGACTTAGTAAAAAAATTAAGTGTGTGTGTGTGTCATTCTCAGTGTGTGTAGGTTGAAGTGGCGAGTGTGCCTTAAGTAGCAGGGATCCAATTTACGGAGGGAGACGCACACACGCACTCTCTCACGCACACACACACTCAATTGCTGATGTATTGCACAGCAATGTGCTACTGTGTTTCTTCACAGGAAAAAGGAAAAGTGTAGTTAAATGGCCAGTAAAGTTGTGTGTCTTTGTGCTGCGCTGTGTGTCTGTCTGCCTCTCTGTCCGTCACTCTGGGCTAAACTGTGCTCCTTTCAATTTGGTTTGATGATCAAAACGTGCGGCTTCGCTGGCGAGGCAGAAAAACAAAAAAAATGACGACAGGACACATTTGAGGAGAACACTGGGAAATAATTGGAATTGAGACACAATAGTGACAATAATGTACTTTTAGACAGAACTCTGGGCCTGACTGTTTTCCAAGGCCTCTCTCTCTCTCTCTCTCTCTCTCTCTCTCTCTCTCTCTCTCTCGCCCCTCTTTTGGTACTCTTACTCTCTCTTGTCTCTTCTCCGCCCCTGCATACGGTATCTTTGTCTCATTCTGCCCCCCCCTCTCTCTTTCAATTAGTTTTCATTTAAAGGTTTATTGGCATGATGAGATAGCCCTGTGTGTGTGTGTGTGTGTGTGTGCATGTGTGTGTGCGTGTGTGTGCGTACGTGGGTGCATGCGTGCGCGTGTTTGCGTGCGTGCGTTTGTCCGTGCGTGTGAGTGTTCGCGTACGTGTGTGTGCGCGTCGTCTCCGCTCCATCAGTAGTTGTCACTCTGCATTAGTGGTTACATGCCATCGATTGCTCACAGCTCTGCGTCAGACCGCGAGGCAGACAGAGAGTAGCTGGAATGGGGGGGGGGGAAGGGGGAGGCCACGTTCACTCTCACTCTGGCCCCCATTCCACAAAATGTCAATAGCAAAACTGCAGTTCATTAGCTAATGACAGATCATTGCTTCTCAATTGTTTCTTAATAAGTGGGATATGACTGCCTTTCTCGTGCCAGGAAGCCCATTTTTCAAACTTTTCGGGGGGGATTTTTGGAGTGAATCGACCTTTCAGAATAGATTGAATTAAGAAGTGAACGGGGGCTGAGTGCTGCGGTACAAAGAGAGGAAGGAGGGGGGGAAAAAAACGTTCTCTTTCATACAACAAAACTTTCTTCCATCTCTCTCCCTCTCTCTCTCTCTCTCTCTCTCTCTCTCTCTCTCTCTCTCTCCGTGCCAAGGGAGGCGGGATCAAGATGACTGACGGCCGCTTCGGCCAGCCGGTGTACCCGTCCTCTCCGAGCGCCAATGACGTCACCCTCCTGCCGGAGAACTTCCTGGTCGCGGAGACGGGGCAGCCAATCAGTCGGAGGGATTTCCTGTCCGCGTTGGCCAACGTGAGCAGAGTGCTGGTCAGGGCTTCCTATAGCACGGAGTCGAGCGCTGTGTACAGGTAACGTGTGGAAACGCATGAATGCACACACACACACACACACACACACACACACACACACACACACACACACACACACACACACACACACACACACACACACACACACACACAATGTCTTCTAAATCATTGTGTGTGTGTGTGGGACCTCCTGTGAAGTACGCAATACACACACATACTGTACACACACACACACACACACACATAGTGTGTGTGTGTGGGACCTCCTGTGAAGTACGCAATACACACACATACTGTACACACACACACACACACACACACACACACACACACACACACACACACACACACACACACACACACACACACACACACACACACACACACACACAATGTCTTCTAAATCCTAACAGATTTCCTCCTGGATATGCTGGGACCTCCTGTGAAGTACGCAATACACACACATACTGTACACACACACACACACACACACACACACACACACACACACACACACACACACACACACACACACACACACACACACACACACACACACACACACAATGTCTTCTAAATCCTAACAGAATTCTGAAAAACCTTATGTTGCTTTATCAGTGGTGCTCAAACTTAAGGACCCCCAAAATTATTTGTATTTGTCCGCCGACCCCCATCTGAAAATATGTTGTTCCAGGGACCTCCAGAAGCACACACACACACACACACACACACACACACACACACGTTGATTACCAATATGTATTTATGTTTGTTTGTGTTTATAGGCTCCATACATTTTCTATGGAGGAGTCCAGGCCGTCTATCAGAGGAGAGAAGAGAGCGTTGGCTGTTGAAATCTGTTCCTGTCCTCCTGGATATGCTGGGACCTCCTGTGAAGTACGCAATACACACACATACTGTACACACACACACACACACACACACACACACACACACACACACACACACACACACACACACACACACACACACACACACACACACACACACACACACACGGGTACATGTAATTTTGGGGGTCCTTGGCACAAAACATTTTCAGAACTACTGATTTAGAAGGCATTTGTAGAAAGGTCTCAGGTCTTATGGGTTAAGGAGGTCAGACACAGGTTTTCAAGGTGAGCTGTAGACTGAAGAAAAGCAACCAGAGACCAGCTGTGACAAAGAGTTGCACTACAGGCACAACATTAAAGGTTTGATTGATTGATTGAATATTTTATTAGGCAAAAAATGTAAAACAGCACAGTTACATTTAAAATACTTTGTCTAACAGGTCCGTTCATAAAAGTCCTTGCGGACTTGTTTCCAATGAGGGCCTTGGTATTTAATTCATAGGCATATATAGTGGCACCACAGTTCAAATATCATTACAAAATAAACAGCCAAAAACAATATATAACACTATGTACAAAAAAAAATAAAAATAAAAAAGAGGGGAAAAAAATATGTACAAGAACAGGGGGGGGGGGTCTGCTGTCTAACGGGAAAAAGGTCCACTCAGCAGAGCACAAATAGCATGACTAACAGCAGTGGTGTAAAGTAACTACAGTAAGTACATTTACTCAAGTACTGTACTTACAGTAAGTACACGTTTGAGGTATGTTTTACTTAAGTGGAGTATTTCCAACTTTACTTTTGGTACTTTTGGTACTTTAAGTATATTTTGATGTCCATACTTTTTCACTTTCACTAAAGTAAATTCTGAATACCAGACTTTTACTTGTAACGCAGTATTTCTACATTGTGGTATTGATACTTTTACTCAAGTAAAAAATGTGAGTACCTCTTCCACCACTGACTAACAGTATATGACTGTATCTTCTGTGTGCAGCAGCTGTGTTATTATTTAGTCTAGTCTCAGCTCATATACTGTTTACCATGCTATACATAGACTGTAAAAAATTATGGACGAAAGGAGCCGTGCGTCAACCATTGGTTTCTACCAAGCCCCGAGAGCCGGTAGAACAGTGAAGGGCCGTCGCCTGGTGGTCAAACTGAGAATGCAACACTTCCGCATTTAAAATGCTACTGCGCATGCATCTACCGTTTGTGCGCCTGCTCAGGACCCAATATTAGTACATCCGGCAGACTCTATGGCATAGACCCAATGGACCCAATTTTATACTTCCGGCAGACTTCCGGGTGCTTTAAACGCCAAAAATACATTTATACTTTTTTATAATACTACTTTATAATTGGAAGAAAAAAATTGTGTTTATGAACGTTGTTATGAAAATCTTTACTACGGTAACAGTGTAAAGTCCGGTAAAATATGCATAGACTTTAATGCAATAAAAATTATTCTGCAACTAGCAGGAGAGGATGTAGCGTTTTCATTACTTCTGCACTGGCTTCATTTTCACGATCAAAAGCTTGCCGCCTGGTTCTATACCGCATGCACGCACACGCACGCACACATGCACACGCACACACACGCGCGCACGCACACACACACACACACACACACACACACACACACACACACACACACACACACACACACACACACACGTGTGTGCTGTTTAGAAGAGCTTAGGCTAATGACTTCACACTGGAATAGTTTTAAGATACATATGACTGCATGTCTGAACTGTGTCCCCTTTGGGTATTTGCTGCAGTACATTTGTAGATGTACCTGTACATAGAATTTGTCCTTCCACATTTACTTACCTGTAAATAATGTCTGCTTGTCAATCTGTGTGTGTGTGTGTGTGTGTGTGTGTGTGTGTGTGTGTGTGTGTGTGTGTGTGTGTGTGTGTGTGTGTGTGTGTGTGTGTGTGTGTGTGTGTGTGTGTGTGTGTGTGTGTGTGTGTGTGTGTGTGTGTGTGTGTGTTTCAGGTGTGTATTCCTGGTTACCGGAGGGTCAACGGTACTCTGTATAATGGCGTGTGTGAAGCTTGCCGCTGCCATGGACACGCTGCAGAATGTCACGAGGTCACTGGACACTGCCTGGTAAGAAGATATTGACCCCTCAGTTTATTGATTATAAAAAATCACTAGCACTTGTAGCATTGCATGCCTCGATGTACGTATGTCACCATTTCTGTGCTCTCTTGGCTTGGATTTTCAACCCATTCACTCCGGGAACGCATCTGTGTCATTTTGGATTTCTTTGGCTATTCAAAAATAGCAGATATACAAGCTCATAGCACGGCACCGAGTGTGTAGATCTGCAATTTTTGAAAACTCTTGAAACGTTTTGCAAATCTTTGAATATATATATATTTTTAAAGCCAACATTAGTAACCAAAACCTTTGCTTCTGGGGGTCCCTGGAACAAAACATTGTTAGATGGTTGTCCGCGGCCCAATACGCATCCAAAAATGTTTTCTAAATCCTAACAGTATGTTGCTATATCAGTGGTGCTCCAACTTTTCCATGTCAAGGACCCCCAAAATGATATGTATTTGGCCACGGACCCCCATCTCAAAATATGTTGTTCCAGGGACCCCCAGAAGATCGGAGTTAAAAATGTTCGCTTTATAACATATATATATATTCAAAGATTTGCAAAACATTTCCACGATTTTTCAAAAAATAACAGGAGATTGTAATCTCATAGCACTCGGTACCGCACTATGAGCTTGTATATCTGCTATTTTTTAATAGCCAAAGAAATCTTAAAATGACACAGATGCGTTCCCGGTATTAATGGATTAAAATGTGTACAGCTATCATTTCTAGATTATTACACCCATTAGGAGGACTAGCATGGAGTACTCTGAATGCTCTTGAAATGGCATCAACACTACAGAACACTCTTAGAAATGATCATTACAATTCCCTTTTATATTTTCAATCAGAGGAACCGTTCTTTCACTGGTAAAGACCAGGCCTTCAAACAATGCATATTTTTAATGTTGTCTCAGGGGCGTGCTGGGACCAAAATTCAGCTCTGGGATTTTCCGAACCGGCCCACCGTTTTGTCAACGGGGGGGGGGGGGGCGCGTTTTAACCCAGCAACCCTATGTAAATTACGCCACTGCTGAAAAACGTCCCAGCCCAACAGTAACGTAACTAATAATTGGGCCGCGCGACCCGGAAATTACCGTAATAATCCTAAAACGGGCCGTCTGGCGGCCCGTAAATGGCGCGGCCGTTCTGGAATTTTCCCGAATTTCCCAGTGGCCAGCACGTCCCTGGAGGGAATATGAAATAGAAGAGGTTAAACCTGTATGGAATAACAGGAATTAAGGATGGGTGGAAGGATGGGGTGAGGTGAGGAATTACTTGTAACAACTCCAACTCCATTATAGTCAACCTGATAAGACTTTGACAGTTGGTTCAATTTGTAGCCTTGTTGGCATTGTGCTGCTCTTACTGAAGCTGGCATTTTTATTATGACCCTGGCATACACAAAACTGTCACATAACACAAAACCTTGCTGCTGAACGAACTGTGCACGTCAAACGTGGATGAAACTTGGGACGCCAAACACGGTTGCTGCACGGTTTTGTTTATAGTTTGTTTGTTTGATAGTTTTGTAAAAAAATCCTTGGCTGAGGAGAGTTTACCTGGACAAAAAGGAACCAAAACACAGAGTGGAAAACAGGGACCTTCAATGGCTCAAAGGCCAACTGTGTTTTGTTTGTTTGTTTGTTTATTTTCACAGTATAAAGAAATGATACACAAAGAATCAGTAAAGATGTGAGGGGGAATGTCTAAAAACCCTCCAGGGGCTTGAGAAGTGGCATTCTCCGGGACTTTTTGTAGGAATTGTAGGATAAAATTACATCAATTTGGAATATACTGTACGTAGACAACTATATGGACAATATACCAAAGAGAAGAAACAACTAACCCCTCGGTTTATTGATTATAAAAAATCACTAGCATTTGTAGCATAGCATGCCTTGATGTACGTATGTCACCATTTATAGCATAAAAGCAGCTAAACCTCTGGGGTAAATATTGAATGGACCCAGGTTAAATTGGCAGACCACATTGAAAGTATTTGGTGGTTAAGAGAAGCGATGACAGATCTTTCTTGAATTGGTGAAAAGACGACTCCAGTAGATGTAATGGCAGATAATTCCATATTTTAGACCCTCTGTAGCATATATTATTATGTGCATGCATGCACGCACGCACGCACGCACGCACGCACGCACGTCTGTGGGCCTTGTTTGTTTGGCCCACACGTCTGTGGGCCATTACCCGCTCTGTTTCATTATAGACGAGGGGGATGCTGGGATTTGTCCAAGACCGAACATCATACACACAGATGCGCGTGCTCGCGCACACACACAAAGTCACAAACACACAAACACACATATGTCCACCTCCATACACATGTCGGTAGGTTGATAGATGCAGACAGATACACAGAACACACTGTGGAAGACAGACAAGCAGATGCACATAGACATGACATACACACATGAATACACACACATGGACACACACATGAAAGATACAAGCATTGTACGTGCTCATGGACACTAGCACGCACGCACAAACATATACACACACACACACACACACACACACACACACACACACACACACACGCACACACAGGGTGGGGGGGGGTGGTACACACATAGATTCATACCCACTGACAGGCAGGTAGACAGAGCTACAGACACTCCCTCCCTGAGGACTTTTCTCTGGCTAGTGGAGTGAATGAATGATGCCACAGTCCTTGGTTAAAGCTGTGTGTGTGTGTGTGTGTGTGTGTGTGTGTGTGTGTGTGTGTGTGTGTGTGTGTGTGTGTGTGTGTGTGTGTGTGTGTGTGTGTGTGTGTGTGTGTGTGTGTGTGTGTGTGTGTGTGTGTGTGTGTGTGTGTGTGTGTGCCTGCGTGCGTGCGTGCGTGCGCGTGCGTGCGTGCGTGCGTGCGTGCGTGCGTGCGTGCGTGTGTGTGTGTGTGTGCGCGCGCGTGTGTGCCTGTGCGTGTTTGTGTGTGAGAGAGAGAGGGTGTCAGGATGCATCTCAGCTCTGAACAGATTTGATCTGGAAAGGACGTGAAAAGCAACACACACACACACACACACACACACACACACACACACACACACACACACACACACACACACACACACACACACACACCCCACACACACACACACACACACACACACACACACACGCACACACACACACACACACACACACACACACACACACACACACACACACACACCGGACAGACAGGGATTTAAAGTGACATACTGACCAGTGGTTTGCCTTCTTCCATTTAAACAATCTACACTGAGATGTATTGTGGCTGCTAGAAAAATGTCCCTTCAGGCGTTTGGCTACTCCCAACTGTCTCCTTGCACCACCTTTGAGTGTAATCTACATTGATTTTGTATTGATGTAAGCAGCAATGTACAGTAGCTTTATTTCTGAAAAGAAGTCATTAGAGAATGTAGAATGTTATGTAAATATGAAAACATTTGTTTGAATGAATGACTCATAGCCAGAGCAGGTCCTTATAAACAATGTCAGTTATTCCCTCCTCATATCCCACAATAACAACGTTAATGCTGCTGGTTCTCTTTCCCCTGGAGGAGGTTGTGTTGAACTGGCCCATGATGGAACTGAAACTGAGGCAGTAGCGTTGGGAATGGGAATAATCTTTCTTTTCACTAAAAGGTTTTGCCGTCGACATTGTCCATCCAACGTCTGACTGAACATCCTGTGTGGTTGGTCTGACACTCGGTGTGCTCGTGATATTGTTTTGTAGCCGCAGTCTGTCAGCAACCTACCATGTACTGTTATGAAGAAAGACTGACTGTGGATAATACCCCTCCGTACATGCCGTCTGTATCGTCGCTTATTGCTGTTCCACACCGGAATCACGGTCAGAGAATAAACCACAGTCTACTGTGGTGTCTCGTCCGTGTCATTACACATGACATGGATGCCGTTGGTCATTCCGAATTGCCATTTGGCTCTACACACCTCAGGGTCATATGAGTCACACACGCTAAGTTTAAGACCGAACGGTTGGATACTGTCCAAGTTATGCCAGGGAGACATTTTGCTCCTTAATTTATTGTCTAGATAAATATATAAAGCTAGAACAAAGACAACCATATGGAAATTAATTAATGGAGCACACACTTTGTCCACTGTCTGCTGCCAGAAATGACGGAATGTCCGAGACAAATTCTGTCAAAGCACGTCGAAGATTGATGAACATAAAGAGCAGTGATGTATTAGCCTGACATCAGTGGAGTGGGTGGAGTCTATGGTCCCGGCAATCCAGGCAAGCGATGTGTGTACAATTCCAAAGCCATGGAGATAGAAGAGTTGCATCAATGAGAGGTCAGAAATATTACGTTTGTGGGCCAATGGAGTGAACGGAGATGGCACAACTCTTTTTATCTCAAGGGGCGCTCAAGTGGCCAAAATATGGTCCAAAGTACCAAAAGTAGACGATTCAAAGGCCAGACCCATGACTTATGAGGAGACAATTGGACAGTTGGTCTAGGAGAAGCGTTCTGAACACACACGCAAAACCCTTTCCTAATTGTACTGTAAGATAATATAAGATATGATATGGAAAGACTAGAGAAACTCTTAGGAACAAAATAAGCTCTTAAACCCTATATAATTAGTTGACTGGGGTCCCTTAGCCAATAGCCAATCGACAAGCTCTTAATGCATCACAAAGCACCACGCTGTGAGCTTGTAGATCTATTATTTTTACGAAATTTTTGCCTATTATGACATAGAGACGCTACAGGTTCATGAGGTTAAACTATAGCGGGTGTATGAAGCAGCATCCTGGTTTGATGTCGATCATAACTCCTGGTCCCACAATGCAACGTGGACACGTCCCCTCCGTCCCAAGCCTGGCACTAAAGGCTATTTTATACTTGGTGGAACAGCCCTGTCATACAGCAAAGATGTCATTATTTTCAACGGATGTCATGTTCCCATCACCTGTTCTGGAACAGTGAGTCAGAGACAGTCCCCAACACTGAGGGAACACACAGTACAATAGGATGGAACGCTAGCTTTGTGGAATAGACTTAACACAAATGCCAG
This sequence comes from Gymnoscopelus braueri, assembly GCF_963280865.1. Lineage (NCBI taxonomy): Eukaryota > Metazoa > Chordata > Actinopteri > Myctophiformes > Myctophidae > Gymnoscopelus > Gymnoscopelus braueri. Next base: position 16,603,185 of record NC_137616.1, read on the forward strand.
AGTATAGCCAGGAAAATATGATTGGGATATAACAGTAAAAGGTGTATGGGCAAGCGAGATAGAAGATATATTTAGATAGATATGTTTCTATAAGTACAGTAGACATCTCCGTTAAACAATTCCTATCTGGTGTACATCAGAATAAATGGTTGCAGTTGGTAATAGCTGGTACTATATAAAGTTCAAGTTGTGGCGGGGCAGATTATTATATATAGAAAAAAAATTCTGCCAAGATTTTATACTGTTTCGGCAAACAAGCGGTTTACACCGTAAAATCACCAGTGTCAACGTATCCAGCCAACACTGAGGATTGTACTTTTTATTTATCGGAGACACTGTGTGAGGAGGCAGTACTGGACGCACTTTCACCATCTAACACGCCACAGTAATGCTGAGCTGACGTAAAGATGATGCTCACTGCTGTTTACCACATATTCATAGCCTTGCTAAAGCATACACAAGAGAAGCCCCAGACGCTCAGGGCAGGGTGACACAGCAGAGACCTGTAATCTCTGGTCTGACACATGGCATAAAGTGAAAGTCGATGTGTTCCTTTTAACAGGCTTGATCTTTGCTCTCTCCCTGCTCTCACCACCAGGCCTGTTCTCACCACACGGCCGGCCCCCACTGTGACACCTGCCTACCTGGTTACTATGGCGACGCCACCCGCGGGTCAGACGTCGACTGTCAGCCCTGCGCCTGCCCGCTGAGCTCGCCTGGCAACAAGTAGGTCTCCACGACGACGGGGCCCGGTGCCACCGTGACGACCGCCTGAGACGGCTTAATCAACAGCCTCAATCTATCACTCCTCTGACCCCTCTGTTCTTCCTCCTCTTCTGTCTGTCTCGCTCTCCGTCTCCTCCCCCTCTCTCTTTCTCTGTCATTCCATGCCCTCTCCCTTTCTAAGCCCAATCTCCTTCTCTCTATGAGCTTTCAGTCATTTTCCTGCACTTATCTCTTCTGTCCCACCTTGTACTCCTCCAGTCAACTCCTCTCCTCTACCCACCCCACCCCACCCCTCCTCTCCTCTATCCACTCCTATCTCCTCTCCTCTATCCACTCCTATCTCCCCTCCTCTTCTCTCCTCTTCTCTTCTCTTCTCTCCTCTCCTCTCCTCTCCTCTCCTCTCCTCTCCTCTCCTCTCCTCTCCTCTCCTCTCCTCTCCTCTCCTCTCCTCTCCTCTCCTCTTCTCTTCTCTTCTCTTCTCTTCTCTTTCCACCGCTTCTAGTACCATCTGTGGGTCTTAATGCTTTAAGACAATGTGGAGAATGAAGATGTGCAACTCAATACAGAAGACACAGTGGCGTAGAGCAAGGCACAACACAATGAAACAATGCTATTAGTCACGCTGGAGGGTCATAATTGTTGGTTAAATTGCCCATCTTTATGTACAAGCAGGAATCAAGTATTGCCTGTGGCTCTGCACCTTCCCCAAATGACCAGAGAGAGACACTATACACAGGGCAAACAAACAAACACACACACACACACACACACACACACACACACACACACACACACACACACACACACACACACACACACACACACACACACACACACACACACACACACACACACACACACACACACACACACACACACACACACGCAGGCAGGCAGCAGCTGAGAATTTCAACATGCTCATGACACGTCATTTCCGAAAAATACCAGAGCCACTAATAGAGAGCTAAAGAAAGACACATCTCTCTCTCTCTCTCTCTCTCTCTCTCTCTCTCTCACTCTCTCTTTCTCTATCTCTCCTCCCTCTCTACCTCCCACTAACCCAAGTAGTAATAATAGCATTGAAGTCTCTTCCTTTTCCAAGTCCCCTTAAAATAGTTAGCCAGTCTAGTCTCAAGTCTTCTGTTCAGCCTGTCAGTCAGTCAGCCAGCCATCCAGCCAGCCAGCCAGCAGGTCAGCCAGCCAGCCAGTCAGCCAGTCAGGCAGCAGGTCAGTCAGTCAGTCAGTCAGTCAGTCAGTCAGTCAGGCAGTCAGTCAGGCAGTCAGGCAGCCAGGCAACAGGCCTATCAGTCAGTCCATCAGTGGGTACAGCTGTAACAGTTAAATATACACCACTCCCACCCGTCACCATCATCTCATTCCTATGTCTAAGCCCCCTCTTTTAAACATTTCATCTCACAGATTGATGTCTGATCTGGCTGGAGGTGCAAAACTGACACCAGGCCTGTGTCTGGCTGTTGTGCTGCTGTAGTCGTCCTATTCGACCTATTCACTAACTCATTTCTTTACAGCATTACAGCAAGTAAGACACCACTTTCAACCTGGCATCACTGTTCTAGGCTAACAAATATAGGCAGGAACCTTTTGGCAAACAGAAATAGAAAGGCGATATGACACTTTGTGAGCTTGTAGATCGCCTTTTTCCGCTATTGGTTGTATGTGAAGTACCGGTACTATAGGACTTAAAGGGATAGTTCACCCCAAAAAAAATCTTTTTTTCTATCGATTACTCACCCCATTGAGACTTGAATATATGGATATTCTTTTGGTTTTTGTCGCATTCCTAAGCCAATAATTTTATGACCAGTGGTCAGGCATCGGTCAGCCATCGGTCAGCCATCGGTCAGCCATCGGTCAGGCATCGGTTCCGGTAGGAGACACAAAGGAGAGTCTTTGTGTCTCCTACCGGAACCGCTGCCGGTCATCAAATTATTGGCTTAGGAATGCGAAAAAAAAAGAATAAATATCCATGAATTCAAGTCTCCATGGGGTGACTAATCGATAGAAAAAAAGTCATTTTGGGGGTGAACTATCCCTTTGAGTGGTTTACAAGTACAGTAGCCTGTCAACCAATCAATCAATTAATCGGTCAGTGTGACTGTCATTCAGCCGGCCCGTCAGCCAACCAGTTGGCCACTGATGAGTCATACAGTCACTACCAAAGCCTAAAGTCAGTCAGTCATCCGGCCAGTCAGTAAAGTGACCATCTGTCAGTCGGTCATCCATTCACCCAGTGTGTCAGTTCAAACAGCAGCCGTTCAGCCAAGTCAGTCAGGCAGGCAGGCTGGACCACGCAACCTGACCCAGCAGACCTATCTATAGTTTGGGTTGGTGGGAGAGGCAAAAACTCTCTCTCTCTCTCTCTGTGTCTCTGTCTCTCTCTCTCTGTCTCTCTGTCTCTCTCAGTTCATTCAGTGTGCAACAGTACGGAGGATAAAGTATTTTCGGGTCCAGGACTGTGTGTGTGTGTATGATTGGGAGGAAAAGGTGTGTATGTGGGCCCAGGTGACAGTGAGTGGAATGATGGCCCTGACTCGTGTCTCCCCTGTCTTCCTTCTCCTTGTCGTTCTCCTCCCTCTCTCGTCCCTGGGACAACGCTATCGCCTCCAACAACAACAACAACAACAACAACGGCTACAACTACCGCAACAACTTCACCGGGGCACCCATGGTAGCTTCAGCCCTACCTGTCACCTAGGCGATGGAGGAGAGTTGCTGTGCGACCGGTGTCAGCCTGGATACTCTGGACCACGATGTGACAGGTAACACAGGGATGCACGCACACGCACACATGCGCACGCTCGCGCACGCACACACACACACACACACACACACACACACACACACACACACACACACACACACACACACACACACACACACACACACACACACACACACACACACAAACACACGTTTTCAAAATGTATAGAAATCTTTTGAAAATAGCAGATCTACAAGCTCGCAACGCGTTGTATCGCGATGCTTTGTGAGCTTGTAGATCGGCTATTTTCACGGAGCCGAAGTATATAAAGTGTTGAAGTGGTTAATGTATGTTTTGTAATAATAATCAAAATCTGCAAATTAACTAATAACTAAAGTTTTCAAATAATTGTAGTGGAGTAAAACTATAATATTGTAGAAGTAGAAGTAAAAGTATGAAAAATTGGAAGTACTCCAGTAAAGTAAAAAAATACCTCAAGATTGTACTTAAAGTACATTACTTGAGTACATGTACTTAGTTACTTTACAGCACTGCATACTGTACAGTACACTACACACAGGGCAACAGTGGCTCAGGAGGCAGAGCAGTTGTCTGGGAATTGCACGTTTCCCGGTTCGATCGAAGTGTCCTTGAGCAAGACACTGAACCCCTAACTGCTCACAACGGGTGGTGGCTCATGAATGTGAGGCATACGTGCATTGTAAAGCAAATACCTTCTAAATCAGTAGTTCTCAAACTTTTGCGTGCCAAGGACCCCCAAAAATGATATGGATTTGGCCGCGGACTCCCCCCCATCTGAAAACCCTCCTAGACAGTGTTGCCATGTCTGCTTATTATAAGCGACTTTGGGCTTGTTTTTCTATGAAGACGCGTTGGGAGCTTGTCGATCGGCTATTTTCAATATATATATGTGAATAGGTCATGTGGCCTATAGTTGTTTTGGGCTTGTTTTCATAGACCTGGCTGCTTATTTCACTCGCAAAATCTGGCAACACTGCTCCTAGAAGACACTCGGGACACTCCCAAAAGAGAAGATTTGTGTTAAAAAAATCTAAATTATTAAACGTTTTTCAAACACTTTAAAGATTTTTCAAAAATTTTAAAAAATAGCAGATGTGAGCTTGTATGTCTGCTATTTTTGAGAACCACTGTTCTAAATGCTAAGATAAAAAGCTAAAATAAAAAAAAGCTATAATGACACAGGCGCTTTCCCGGTTTTAATGCCATAAACCATATTGTACTACGGTTAGTTGATTGGATTTGGCCCAGTCCTATTTTCCCCCCTCTCTGTACCAAATCTCTTCGTGGAAAATAGCCAGTCTAAAAGCTCACAGTGCGTTGCATTGGGACGCGTTGTGAGGTTGTAAATCTGCTATTTTCGTCAAATGCTTGCCTATTATGACATGCCCAGAATAGGGACGGAAGGTTTCAAGTGGTTAACATTACACGGTGGGGGCACGGTGGCACAGTCGGTAGTGCTGTCGCCTCACAGCTAGAAGGTCCTGGGTTCGATTCCAGCAGGGGACGCTGTGGGGGCTGGGGGCGTGTTCTCTCCTCCGCGTCATCAGTGCCCATACCTTAGGTGGGGTTGGCGAAAGGGCCTTTCTGTGTGGAGTTTGCATGTTCTCCCCGTGTCTCCTAGGGTAGGTACCCTCACAAAAACATGCAGTAATCCTGGTCACTATACTGCCAGCCGGGGCGCCTGATGGAGGGGAAGGGAACTGGTTGGAATAACGTGTTCCTTCCACGCGCTACATCCAACCAGGGAAACTCTCCCCTGTCAGGTGACAAGAAGGTCAGTTGGCTCTCATGTATTGAAGGAGGCATGAGCTCGGCCCTGGCCTCCCTAGGTTGGCAGAGGGATGGTAGTGCCCAGGATTACATAGACAATTAGCACTGGGTGTAAAAAATAGGGTTACAAAATCGTGGGATAAAAATTAAAATAAATACATTTAAAAAAAAACATTACACACAAATGTTACACTGTACTTGCGTGCGTGCGTGCGTGTGGGGTACTCTGAGCCCTTATGTGGACTTAAATCAAATTATATTGCATTTTTTACAATGTAATTTCAATGGTGGACAACCCAACAGACCATGTCACCCATTAAAACCCACCGTATCGTTTTTCTTAAATACATGTGACCATTGATCATAGAAAGAAGGCCAAGTTAACTACTGGAAATGAATCAGGCTTACTGTTTTTTTTTTCTTCTGGTAGTTGATATTCAGCTTTAAAGCCCACCACAATATGCATAATTTGAATGGTCGGGGGGGGGGGGGCAATTACATGGATATAGATTGCAGCTGGTTCAGGTTAGGTACCGTTGGTATGGTTATGTTTAGGCTTGGGTTTGGTGTGGCTTAATTAGTTAACCACACCACAGTTTCAGCCTGTCTGCCTGACCACACTGCACACATCTGATGGGTGAAACGCCTTTTTTTTTTCCTCCAATGGCTGGGAAGCTTTCCAACCCGGCATTAATGAGAGGTCACCCCGGCAACTAAGCTCATTAAAACGTATTAGTAATCTTGTCGCGTGGACGCCCCCAAAACGAGTAAATATAGTCTCTCTCGCCCTGGGATGCAGAATCTATGACACGTACTTTAACTCTTGGCATATGGTGGTGACTCAAAGTGTAAATGTAGTCTCTCACCTTCTCTGCGACTCATTAAAACTCACTTGCACTCTTGTTGCGTGGGGACCAAGAAACTAAACCTTGTCCCTTTGTGGGTCCTAACCCAAGAAACACCATGTTAACCCATTAAGACCGGGCAAGCACCTTTTCTTTTGGCTATACAAAAATAGCAGATATACAAGCTCACCGCGCCATGAGCTTGTAGATCTGTTATTTTTGAAAAATCGTGAAAATTTGTGCAAATCTTTGGATATATATATTTTTAAAGCGAACATTTTTAAATCAAATGTTTGCTTCTGGAGGGGTCCCTGGAACAAAATATTTTGAGATGGGAGTCCACAATGGGAGTCCAAATACATATCATTTTGGGGGTCCTTGACATGAAAAAGTTTGAGAACCACTGATATAGAAACATATTTTTTTTTCAAAAACTGTTAGGATTTAGAAGACATTTGTAGAATCCCCAGAAGCAAAGATTTGAGTTATTAATGTTCGCTTTTTTTTTAAATATATATATATATTCAAAGATTTGCACAAATTTTCACGATTTTTCAAAAATAACAGATCTACAAGCTCATAGAAGCTTTTGAATAGCCAAAGAAATCTAAAAATGACACAATTCAATTCAATTCAAACTTTATTCCAGACACACAGGGGGTCCATATTTCATACAGATAAAAACAAACAAATTAAGAAAGTAAAAAAAATTAAAATTGATAAAAACACATCATATAGACAAGGACATACTATTGACACAGATGCGTTCCTGGTCTTAATGGATTAATACACTACGGCTTGGCTGTTCCATTATTAGCCTGCGTGTCCAGTGTATGTTTCTCAATTAAAAAGCACTGGCCTCATTTTTTGCCTACTTTACAGTGGACAGAATATGGGCTCAATTCAGTGCCAATATTATGTTGTACTTGTAAAAAGATTTTGTATTTGTAAACACATTTTGTATTTGTAAAAAAAATATTTGTATTCGTAAAAATAATTTGTACTCGTAAAAAAAAGATTTGTATTCGTAAATAAAAGATTTGTATTCGTAAACAAAATATTTGTATTCGTAAAAATAATTTGTACTCGTAAAAAAAATATTTGTATTCGTAAATAAAAGATTTGTATTCGTAAAAAAAATATTTGTATTCGTAAAAAAAAGTTTTGTATTTGTAAGCAAAATATTTTTATTCGTAAGATAAAAATGTGTCCATAAAAAAAAATATTTTAAACTTTTTTGCTATATATATATTTTTGTGTGTTTGTAACATGTGTTAAACATGTTGTAATTGTATAATTATATTTACAATGAACATTGTGACCAGAAAAAAACAACAGTTTGCTCGCTCGAAGATCTGTTTGCTCTCTCTCAGATCTGTTTGCTCTCTCTCAGATCTGTATTTTTGGCACTCTGCACTTCCGGGTATGAGCCAATCACGTGAGGCCTTTTCCACTACCCAATCATAAAGCTCCATAGGTCTCCATGGCAACATGGCAAACGGGGTTGCCATGTTGCAACCCCAAGAGTTTTAGCTGCAACATAATTCAATTGCTCAGGAAATAAACAACGGATTACAATAATATAACATTCCCTATAATCAGTAACATGTAGGTGATACCTATGTCTATCAAATATGGTTTTATTGAAAGGCAATCAAAGGCTAGATCGAGTTTAGAAAGCAAACAGGTAATGTCAGGGCGCCTCAGTGCGGCTGCAGAGTTTGATTGAGTGTGAGACTAGGACACTCATTATCCCACATGCCATATGTCAAAATGACCGGCTTCACCGGGAATCGTGCGCGTGTATTTTGCTAAGAGATAGGTTACATAGTTTAATTGATATTAATGTATTAGTGCATTAAATTTCCCCATCCACTTTAAAGGGAAAATGAAAACACTCGATTTCAAGTATTTTTTTCTCAGAAACTGTAAGGGCTAGAGTTACAAGACTTGGAGGGGAGGTTCATAATTTAGTCAGAAATTATCCAAAAACAAAATTACACCAGTCGGCCTCATGGTGGCGCTATAAAAGCCCCCTTTACGTTTTGGCCTTTAACTTTTGAACCGTAGGTCGTAAAATAAAAATATTTTTCCCTAGATTCCTTGGGTCATGACGCAACTCCCCATATAGGCCACGCACATTTGCGTCAGTATAGATTTTCCGCCATTTTTTTTTCTTCTTCAAAACACACTTTTAGCTCCTCCTCCCACATATTTTGTCCGTAATGTCCGGGCGCCTCAGTGCGGCTGCAGAGTGAGACTAGAATAATAGAGAGCACATGTTCATCAGCTTGTAATTTTCAATGCAGAACATTTATTATTACCATTTAAGAGTGCAAGAGTGATGCTTTATTATTTTATTGTTATTATTATTATTAGATACTGTATATATGTGTGTTGGAGGGAATCACATCCTGCCAAAAACTAGACTACAGCGCTGGCATATACATATGGCCTACATATTTTTCTACACTTCTAATAGCCTACATGACTCATATATGCTATTTAATTCTAATAGAAGAAATATGTATTCATTCACATTTATGTATTTGACACAGGCCACATCAAATACGCATTTAGCCCTGTGTGTCTCATATATGTAGGCATATTTCTTCTATTACCATTAAATAGCATATATGAGTCATGTAGGCTATTAGAAGTGTAGAGAAATTATCATTATTATTATATTAATACACAACAAAAGCCAGGTAGAATCCTCCCAGGAACTGTGAAATATCTCCTAAACAATCTTTTAATAGATTTAATTAACAATAAATATCAATTAAATAATACAAGTTTTTGAATTATAAAATAAAAAATAGTTATTAGTCCAAATTAAGTCACAGGCTTTCACATTTTTTGTAGGCCCCTCCCACTAATTGTGCAAGCCAATTACATTGTCACATGTCATCAGAGATCATGTGTAGCTTAAATGGAGTGGATTGGTCCAAAAAGAATCATGTTTTTGCATCAAACGGTTACATTTTGTGCATTTGTGGCGCCCCCTATGGATCAAAGTGGGAATGCTTTTAGGGATTCGTTGAGTAAACTACCCTTGACATGTGATTCAAATTTGGGATTGACCGGACGTTTCGTTCGTGAGTTTTGGCCTTTTTTGTAAAAATCCCTCCCGCTAATTTTCATTTTCATTTATTGAATGAAATTCCGTTTGGAGGTGTTTATTGTATGGGTCCAGAGATCATGTGCACCGATTTCTGTGAAATTTGGACAAAATATGTGGGAGGAGGAGCTAAAAGTGTGTTTTGAAGAAAATTCAAAATGGCGGAAAATCTATCCTGAAGCAAATGGGCGTGGCCTATACGGGGAGTTGTGTCATGACCCAAGGAATCTAGGGGTTAATATTTTTATTTTACGACCTACGGTTCAAAAGTTAAAGGCCAAAACGTAAAGGGGGCTTTTATAGCGCCACCATGAGGCCGACTGGTGTACTTTTGTTTTTGGATAATTTCGGACTAAATTATGAACCTCCCCTCCAAGCCTTGTAACTCTAGCCCTTACAGTTTCTGAGAAAAAAATACTTGAAATCGAGTTTTTTCATTTTCCCATTAAAGTGGATGGGGAAATTTAATGCACTAATAAATTAATATCAATTAAACTATGTAACCAATCTCTTACGCACGATTCCCGGTGAAGCCGGTCATTTTGACATATGGCATGTGGGATAATGAGTGTCCTAGTCTAACACTCAATCAAACTCTGCAGCCGCACTGAGGCGCCCTGACATTACCTGTTTGCTTTCTAAACTCGATCTAGCCTTTGATTACCTTTCAATAAAACCATATTTGATAGACATAGGTATCACCTACATGTTAGTGATTATAGGGAATGTTATATTATTGTAATCCGTTGTTTATTTCCTGAGCAATGGAATTATGTTGCAGCTAAAACTCTTGGGGTTGCAACATGGCAACCCCGTTTGCCATGTTGCCATGGAGACCTATGGAGCTTTATGATTGGGTAGTGGAAAAGGCCTCACGTGATTGGCTCATACCCGGAAGTGCAGAGTGCCAAAAATACAGATCTGAGAGAGAGCAAACAGATCTGAGAGAGAGCAAACAGATCTTCGAGCGAGCAAACTGTTGTTTTTTTCTGGTCACAATGTTCATTGTAAATATAATGTTACAAACACACAAAAAAATATATATAGAAAAAAAGTTTAAAATATTTTTTTTTATGGACACATTTTTATCTTACGAATAAAAATATTTTGCTTACAAATACAAAACCTTTTTTTACGAATACAAATATTTTTTTTACGAATACAAATCTTTTATTTACGAATACAAATATTTTTTTTACGAGTACAAATTATTTTTACGAATACAAATATTTTGTTTACGAATACAAATCTTTTATTTACGAATACAAATATTTTTTTTACAAGTACAAATTATTTTTACGAATACAAATATTTTTTTTACAAATACAAAATTTGTTTACAAATACAAAATCTTTTTACAAGTACAACATAATATTGGCACTGAATTGAGCCCATAACAGAAGCACGCTGACAGTGTTTGTTCGCTACAGCACTTTGAGCTGAACAACATGCAATGCAGTGGGATTAAAAACTTTTAGCTTTTGCAAAAGAAGGCTACACCTCTGACAGTTTCTCAACAGTCTCGTACAGCAGTCACAACTACTGTATCTACCTGGGGCTAGATGCTATAGCTTAAAGGAGAAGTTCACCCCCAAAAAAATGTGCACACCCCATGAAGCCTTGAATTCATGGAGATTTTTTTTTTTTTCGCATTCCTAAGCCAATAATTTGATGACCGGCGGAGGAGAGAGACTCAATTGACCTGCATTTCCGGTCATCAAATTATTGCCTTACGAATGGGACAAAAACAAAGAAATCTCCATGAATTCAAGGCTTCATGGGGTGTGTAATTGATAGAAAATACCGGTAAGTACGTTTTTGGGTCAACTACTCCTTTAACCACCCTTTAAACCCTTTTTTAAACTCTTAAACCCTTGCTTAAAACAAACACTTGCTTAAACCCTTAACCCCCCCCCCCCCCCTTTTTTTTTTTTTTTTTTACAGCTACACTAAATCTCTATTAGCTATTGTGAGGTTGTAGATCAGCTATTTTTGCTGTGCATTCACCTGTTTCTGCCGCATGTTGTGACATGCCCAGAATAGGGACACTGGGGTTCCTGTGGTTAAACAGGGTGCTGCTCAGCGGGGTGTGTGTGGACACAGGGGACCTTAGCTATAGATGTCCCACATAGTCTTCATGCCTCGCTATACTCTTCACATTTCAGAAGCTTTCTTTCTGCCTCTCTGCTTTTCTGTGTGAGGCTTTTTTTGTTTTGTTTTAATAAACGTCAGCTGCCATTGGAAGACAAAATGACACTATTGTAGCCATGGGAAATCTGATTGTGTTCTTTGTTGTTGTACTGTAGATGTCTTATTATCCCCATAGGAGTCTAATCAGGGAGAAACAAAACATCAAGTCTTAATTGGTGCCTCTTCACAGATCTCGATGGCAAATACTTGGAAAGAAAACAACTAAATTAAACAAACCAAAAAAAAAACATCACACTTTTGTGCTTTTGGAAATGCATCTATTGAATGATCAATACCCATCAGTGCATGGGTATCCAGTATACCGTTAGTCTCCTCTCTTCACTTCTCCTCTCTCCCAAGGCTGAACCCCCCCCCCCCCCCCAACCCCCCCCCCCCACACACACACACACACACACACACACACACACACACACACACACACACACTCATGTTCACTATATTTGGGAGGACATCAACATTTTAGGACGGCATTGAAAATAGATGAAAATAGCAGAATACATGTAGCTGTGACATCGCCACAGAACTAAGTTTAAGATCCCTAAATCTAAACTCTAAATGTCTGATCCTAACCTCAACCCGAATGTTTTTCTAATTGTTAACGTACTGTATCACAAAAATTATAATAATTCATTTATCATATTCTACTATGATTGTGGGGACATTTGGTCCTCACAAGTATAGTTATACAAGCGGGCACGCGCGCACACACACACACACACACACACACACACACACACACACACACACACACACACACACATTAGTGTGTGTGTGCGCGTGTTAGCGCGGCGGCAGCACCATATGGGCTTGAGGCCTCCACAGAGATAAAATGATCAGAATGCCATGTCGCTGATCAGAGCTGTGTGTTCTGAATGAGGATGACAGAGTTTTGCTCGCTGGGTTTGAAGTGTATTGTGTGTATTTGTGTGTGTCCGTAACACACCGTCCATGTGTGTGTGTGTGCACGTGCTGTTCAGACGCCATATGTTGCCAGCTAGTGAGGGACACATGAAAAGCACTGAAAGTACAAGGAGATAAAGCAGGACGTTGCTGTCGGGCAGAAACCTCACATCTCCATATTTCAACTTTTTTATGTTTTGGGGTAAATGAAAGCCCTACTTCGTCTTACAACACAGCAAAAATTCAAGAGTTGAAATTTCAGGGTTAAACATTGCAGAGTTGATTTCAACTCCCAAAGTGTCATTTTAACACCTTCATATTTAATTTGGGTTCAATGTTGGAGTTATTTGAAAGAGTTGATCACTTCAGTGTTACCCAACTCAGCCCGGAGTTAATTCCACTCCCAAAGTGTAATTTTAACACTTTCTGATTTAAATGGTGTTCACATCAGTGTTAACCCAACTCTGCAGAGATGTAATTAAGCTCCTCCCGCCCGCACCTGCAATTCATTTTGAATTGATGAGCAACCAACTCAGCCCGGAGTTAATTCCACTCCCAAAGTGTAATTTTAACACTTTCTGATGTAATGGTTAAGTGTTTGGAGTTGTTTTAAATAGTTGATTAAAATCAGTGTTACCCAACTCCGCCTAGAGTTGATTTTCACTCCCAAAGTGTAATTTTAACACTTTCTGATTTAAATGGTGTTCACATCAGTGTTAACCCAACTCTGCAGAGATGTAATTAAGCTCCTCCCGCCCCCACCTGCAATTCATTTTGAATTGATGAGCACAACTGACGGTGGATGGTGGATGTTCTTCAATGTGTGTTCTTCTAACAACATCATTTCATGGTAAGTGCATACTTATTGAAATAATTGTAAATATGTGCTGCAAACTGCAGTATGTAGCTACAAATTAACATCCACGGAGATGTAGGCCTATTATGCTTTACAAAATGTTTGTCAAGACTAGTAATGGTGAACAGGTTACAACATAAACCATGCAGTCTGTGGTCTTGCATGGCCATTTGCACTGAAAATAGACTAAGCCAAATGCTCACAAGTTTATTCTGTAAAGGCTACAAACAGTGAACATTATTCTTATTCACCTCCATAGCATTCTAATTCATTGTGCTCTGTGTGTAGCCTACTTGCCATTAATTAATCAGCAACCACCACCTGTTGCAAAAGCTCTGATGGAGGCATGATTTAAAGAGGATGGTTGCATTACTTCTATGTGTAGAAGAATCACAGAACATTAAAATTAAATTACGACCGATCCTGTTAGTGTGGTGTCAATGAAGGTACAGTAGGATGTTGTTGCTACTTTAAGATAAGGGAGCTTGTCTAGAATTTTTTTTTAACAAAATAACTGTGGTAAAAAAAGTCTCCAACTTTATGACAATTTTGTAATTCCCAAGGATGAAAACAAAGCTTTGTTTTGTTTGTAGCCTACTACAGTATAACTACTGCATATAGTAACTAAGCTTCATTTGTGGTTATTTGTGTTAATTTATTTTGTTATCTTTTTGCAGTTCTGAGTAAAAATGCTGGTCCAGGTGAAGTACAAACAACTGCAGAAGTATGTGAAGTTGGATGAAGTTGATGGACGGTTTGACTTTATGCAGTTCCATGAAAAAGGTAACATTAAAGGAGTAGTTAACCCAAAAAATTACTTATTTTCTATCAATTGCACACCCCATGAAGCCTTGAATCCATGGATTTATTTGTGTTTTTGTGCCATTCCTAAGCTAATAATTTGATTCCTGTCTCCTACCGGCCAATGTATCCGGTAGGAGACACAAAGTAGATTCTTTGTGTCTCCTACCGGAAATACACCCGGGCATCAAATGATTGGCTTAGGAATGCGACAAAAAACTAGATAAATCCATGTATTCAAGGCTCCTCCTTTAAGCATATATCATGGCACATCAAATTTGAACTCCTAGTGGGGATGGGTTTTGTAAGGGAACATGTTCTAGGTTTATTTAATTATTATACAGTGGTGGATGAATGCATTTAATGTGAAGTAATTTGCTGTGAGACAAACAGTGCTGCGATGAAAAGCACATTCAGTTTATTCTCACTGTACTATCTTTTCCAGTCATAGAGAGATTTTGCCTGCCACCTGATGCAGAAGTTGCATACAAGGATGCAACAGGGACAGATGTTGATGCTGAGATATTCAGTGACCTCGTTGGACAGGGCAATGTGGTGCTGACAGTTTTCTCAAATGATGGTGAGGTCTAAAGACAGGCATTTAAGCAAGCACTCTACACACCCTACAATTATTTAGCCTACTTTTTTTCTTTTCCTTTAGAATTCTCTGATTGCTCCACCTCCGCTTCTGAGTTGTCTGACTCAAGCTTCAGCTCAAATGCATCAACTATAATACTAGATGTGGTCCCTAGCAAGAGACCAAGAATTGAGGAAACAACTGGTGCAGTGTCTGCTAAACAGGTATCAGTTTTATTCTCATGTGTTGCTTCAAATGTTTTGACCCTCAGTCTCTGGAAAGGTGATTTATCACCATGTGTTGCTTTCTCACGTGTTTTGTTTTTATTAGTTGATTGACGGTGTGTTGCGAGGCAAGTCTGGTGGTGAAGGCGTACTACAGCAGTACCAAACAACAGGAACCCTAACAGATGGCACAAGACGAGAAATGGTTAACATCCTGGTATCTCACATGGTGGATAATCATGGGTATGTGTTTCATGTTATTTTATTTGTGTCAAATAACTGCATGTTCATTGCATACATTTAGATTAACTAATCTAATATATCCTCTCAGGTACCTCCCCACTAAAGCAACCAGAGAAGAGTATGCTCTTGGGATAGTGATGCTGTTCCCTTCCCTCAAGGATCCATATTCCAAGAAAGGCTATGTAATAGTCATTATTATTGTTTGCATGACAATATCATGTCCTTCTTGCATGATGTGACATAAAGCTGTGTGCATGACATTGACAGTTGAATTATGAGATTTCCTATGAGCTAAGTATGACAATATATGTATTTGTTTATTTTCAGGAACACTTCTATGATGCTCCCAGCAACACAGGATACATCGCTTGGCGTCTGAAAACAGTCAAAAGGAAGTCCAAACGAGGTCAAGGATCTGCACTGCCACCAAGCAGCTCTACTGGTCATTCTCCTGGAGGCCCAACTTCTCAGAGGGTTGTTATTATGGAAGAGCAGCTTGATGGGGATGCTTGCAAAGAGGCCATGTCTTTGCTTAACCATACTACTGACAACTCCCAGATCTTCCAGAAGATGAGACAGACCTTTCAGCACCGCCAGAAGCTTGTTAATGACCCCGGCAAAGAGGTTGATGTCCTTGCCGCCTTCCCAAGATTCATGGATACAAAAGGACTGGTAAGTTGGAATGAGATGTTTAGAATGGCTTGAAATTTGAAAGTACATTATTTCCTGTTGTAGTAATGTACAGTAATATTGTCTTCCTTTAAAGGTGGAGCAAGACTTCACTCTCCTATTTAATGATGACACCTCCTCCCAGCTGCTTCAGAAATGGGATATGATATTCAAGGCAAATATCATAAAAGAGGCCTCGCAGCTCACTTCAACACCACTGTTGCTTCGCTTGGTGCAGTCAGCAGAAAGTCCCCCAGGAAGTGATCCTGATGATGCAACAAGTGAGTTGTATTTGTTTTAACTTATTTACAATAATTGCAGGTACAGTTGCATCACTCATTTTCACTATATGATTAATTTGGCCACGTGTGGACCTGTCGGATCCGCTCCCAAATGTCATGGGCTCTTACGTGGCCCATGCGATACCCCTCCATCATGAAAATAGGTTTGGTATTTTTCACGTAATCTTGCGATGCGACGGATGAACGGACGGAACCAAAAGCATTACCTCTCGCCCCCAACTATAAATGACTCCCTGTTTTCTCTGTTGTTGTGACTCTGTCCTCAGCCTACGACCCAGAAATGGCCTCCCTGTTGTTGCTGTTGCATCTCCTTCCACCACCACCTGGGGGACCGAAGTCTCCAAAAGTCAGTGCCTGTGATGCAGTTGAGAGACTTGTAGTCTTTCATAAGGTAATAATATTAAGGAGTTTAAAAAAAATGTCTTCAGGGATGTGATGTTCCTTAAAGGTCAAGACCACTTTGGTAGAGGTTTGGGTTGTGTAGTTACCTTGCCATGATGTAACTCCAAAGGTGGACTAGAAATCAAAAATAATTGCTCCATTGTTTAGAAATTGATAATTCAAAATATGCTCCTCATTGACTTACATTGTACAATGAAACCGCACTCAAAGTCACTCTTTTAGCACATAAACTAACACAAATAAAGCTGATTCTGACAATATAGAACATAACCAAACCCAGTACTGTTTGTTTTTTTTAATCAAAATGTCAACTTCCTGTTGATTTTACTATTTGAAGATCCGGATCCGTGGATCCAGTCCGGTTTTTCTTCTTAATAAAAATAGCTAAATCAACAGGAAGTTAACATTTTTATTTAAAAAAAAAGTACTGGGTTTGGTGATGTTCTATATTGTCTGAATCAACTTTGTTTGTGTTCGTTTACATGCTAAAACAGTGACTTTGAGAGCTGTTTGACCGTATAATGTAAGTCAATGAGGAGCATATTTTGAATTATCAATTTCTAAACAATGGATCAATTGTTTTTGATTTCTTGTCCACCTTTAGAGTTACATCATGGCAAGGTAACTACACAACCCAAACCTCTACCAAAGTGGTCTTGCCCTTTAATGTAACAGTAATTCCTACTCATTGTGTTTTATTCTTGTTTTATAACAGCCCTGTTATGCTCTATCGTCAGTGAGGTATTGGGCAACTCAATTTTCACAAGAAGTGCAGTGTTCCTGTAATGGTATAGATGTAGACCTGACCATCACTGTAGCCCTCCATCCAGTCCAGAGCTGAAATTAAGTCTTGGTATCCCATAGTGCACTAGCCAGTGAGGCAATGTTTGAATGATCACTTCTATTATGTATTTTTCTCTGTGGCTGTGTAACTGAATAGAACATGATCTTTGAGTCTTTGGGATGGGTTATGCTCCAAGGGATCTAGCTCTCTGGGCACAGTTGGTAGCATGTCCATTTGCAGAGTGTGATGTACTGTAGAGAGCGTGGCAAGATCTTCACAGCTGCACATTATTCTTGTCTAATGTTCAGTTTTCTTATCTCAACCCTAGTCATGCTGCAGTTTGGAAGAGCATCTACGCAACCAGAAGAATCCGCAGCCGTACCTCCTTGCTGTTGGGCGTCAGAAGAGCAAGATCGACAGCTTCTACATCGTCATGGATCAGCATCTCATCCCATGCCAGGCAAACCGCTCGCTCGGGGCATTTGATGAACTTTTCAAAGCACATTTTGTGTTTAATGTGTCTTACGATGCTGCACTTGTAAGCTTCTACACATTCCTGCAGACAACAGTGTATAACATTGATGTGGGGAAAATGAAGGAGACACCCAGAGTTAGGGAACTGAGATCCAGGCTGCTGAACCAGACCATATTGGCATTCTTTGAGTAAGTGGCTAAAGCAATGCTGAGCTGTTTCATGTGTCAGAAAGGCTATCCCAGCAGTCAAGAGTTGATTTCACATATAAGAGTTGAACATAGTTACCATCCTGGACCCAAGTTCACATTGCTTTGTTCTCAGCCAGGCTGTAGGCGTCACTTCCTAACATATTCAGGTTTTCGGAAACATCTTAACAGCGTTCAAAGTGTTGAGCAATTATGTCAAACTTTATATGTTGAGGGTTCCAGTGAGCCAGTTGCAAGTTCCTCTAAGGGTTCCAGTGAGCCAGTTGCATCTTCATCTCAGGCATATGCTTTGGGAGATTATGAATGCATGATGATGCTCATCAAACTTCTCTGTAAATAGCTTGCTTGAAAAAAAGAAAATGTAGTCCTCAACTAAAAGTATGTCACTTATTTGACAAATACTGGCATGTCTTCTTCTATTGCACTGCAAACAACAAGTCCAGCTTTATACTCAACACCATCTACTTTAACCCATGTGGTTGAGAAAACCTCTTTTGACAAGATCATTTCA
>NC_137616.1:16626571-16631571 GCF_963280865.1 Gymnoscopelus braueri
TGTGTGTGTGTGTGTGTGTGTGTGTGTGTGTGTGTGTGTGTGTGTGTGTACATTTGTTTTCCTCTGAGTAACTTTAATAAGCCTTATTGAAATGTGTTCTACATTTCCTCTCATCTTCTCATCAGATTAGGGTAGCATTTGGTGTGCGTGTGCGTGTGCGTGTGCGTGTGCGTGCGTGTGTGTGGGGTGTGGGTGTGTGTGCATTCATTAGCTATGCTGCCGGAGTACAAGTCTGTCACTCTTTATCTTCCAGACAGATAAAAGGCATGACACTGATGTTCAAAATTAATTCTGTGCAATTGCTGGAATTTAAGCCAAAGGTGACTGTACTTAATGAACAGTGTGATGCGCTGGAATCGACTGCTTGCATACATGCAGGCTGATTAGACTCTGCTGATGGTCATGCTTTTATTGACATTTCTTATGGAGCTCGGTTTATTTGGCACCTCACAGTCAATGCTTTTGGAGCTTCAGTTCAGTTCCCAGTGTGGAACCCTCAAGTATGAGAGCGTGTGCGTGCGTGCGTGCGTTAATACTGTGTGTGTGTGTGTGTGTGTGTGTGTGTGTGTGTGTGTGTGTGTGTGTGTGTGTTGTGTGTGTGTGTATTCCTTAAAATGTGTTTCTTAATGTGTGTACGATTGTATATTTATTTATCAATGTGTGTGTCTGTGTGTATATATGTTTACAGTCATAATGTGTGTTTTAATGTGTGTATGTACGGTACATTATTGTATTCCATAATGTGTTTTCCATAATGTGTTCTCTCTGCTTCCCCCTAGCTGCACAAATGGCTACTTCGGCCAGCCCACCGTGCCGGGAAGCTCCTGTCAACCGTGCGACTGCCATGACAACCTGGACTTAGACACGCCCCGCAGCTGTGATCCAATCACCGGCCAGTGTCTGCACTGTCGCCAAGGTTACGGGGGTGCGGCTTGTGACACCTGCGCTGAGGGCTTCTATGGTGACGCCATCAATGCTAGAAACTGCCAGCGTAAGTAGACATCATACCTTTGTATGTATACAATACATACTGGACATACACATACATACATACATTCACATACATATATACTGTATACTGTGTAAAAAATCACACCCAGTGTGAAGTGGGCGGTGTGGTCACAGTGGTCATCACAGTGATGGAAGAAGTGATGGAAGAAAAGTAATATTGTGGACCAACCATTGTACACCCCTAAAGTGTTTTTTTTTAAGTGCATAGTCCTATTTATAGGGCTATGCACATGTGTCATGTTTCACTAGCCAATCACAGTCCTGAATAGACTGTGATTGGCCAATCACGGTGCAGGGTTAGGGGGGTACAATGGTGGCCAATCACAGCACAGGGTTGGGGGGGTGCAATGGGACCCCCTGTCCAAACCTTACATATAGGGGCGGTTTCACCGCCCAAAAATAACTCACCATACTGTAGATTACAATGACTCATAAATCTTACATATTGGTTTATTCAGCCCATCAGGACATCATTTAACAAGGCAGAAGTGGGCTGACATGCTGTCACTAGAGCATATCGTTTAAAAGTGACAGAAGAAAGTATGGACCATTTTACCCTTTACTATGAATGTCATTTTTTAGGCTGGGAATTGTCTTTCATTCCACTGTTCACCATCTGGAAGGCGTGTGCGTATGTGTGTGTGTGTGTGTGTGTGTGTGTGTGTGTGTGTGTGTGTTCAATTACACACACAGTATATGTTGGTGTGTGTGTTGTACAGTACGTGAGAGGCAGCGAGCAGCTGTGGGTGGTGTAATATCAGACCAACCAACTGACTGCCGTATTAAAGAATATGGACAGGGAAATAATGAAAAACAGAGAAGGTGGCGACAAAAGAAGAGAGGAATGAGAGAGAGAGAGAGTGATAAAGTGTTTGAGGTATAGGACAATAGAGGGAGAGATCAGAGATGGTATTGGCGGTGAGTGCACAGATGGCACTTGTTTGTGTAAATCTTTATTAACACCTGTGCTCTACATTAAGATGCTGTCTGTCACAGACAGGCAGACAGGAATACATACCTGAGCTGGACATGAAATTCCACAGACCGACAGACAGACAGACACAGAGACAGACAGGCGGGCAGAGAGGCAGAGACTATTAATGTGCATTTGATAGTCCATTGTTCTGTGCGTTTGTTTCCGCCTCTCCGAGCCAGCTAATGGCCATCGATTAATCAGCCTGATCTATGGCTCTCCTACAGCGCTGATCGGCTGCTCGTGTCTGTGGGATGGAGGGCCGCTATCGATCCTGTGAGAATGACAAAGGGCCACCAGGAATTATTAAAAGACAACTACTCTCTCTCTCCATCGCTCGCTCGCTCTCTCTCTCTCTCTCTCTCTCTCTCTCTCTCTCTCTCTCTCTCTCTCTCTCTCTCTCTCTCTCTCTCTCTCTCTCTCTCTCTCTCTCTCTCTCTCTCTGATACGCTGTGTCAGTCTATCAATGCCTCTGCCTACTTCACTCACTAACTCTCTCTCTACCTCTCTCTCTCTCTCTCGCTTGCTCTGTTTCTCTCTGTGTTTCTTTCAGTCTTAATGAGTTTTATTGAGTGGAGCAGAAGAGTTCAGGGAGAGTGTCTGTGCTGTAATAGACTGTACAAAATCCTTTACTTTCTCACCGCTTGTCATCAGTCCCATCCGCAACTGTTGGACACGGGAGACATTTTGTGTCTGTCCTAATAAGGCTGCAAGGTTTTAACTCATTAACTCGTTTTAAACCGTCATTTTTAGATTTAGATTTATGCTTTCTGACGTTGTTAGTTCTTTCAGAAGTGGTGGGGATGTGAGTATTCTCCTTTTTGTTTGGAGGGGGGGATTAAGTGGTAAGTGGTCTGCAACTACACAGAGGCCCAGTCAATAAATGGGTTCGGTTGGTCGAATTGGGATTTGAATTGAAATTCTTCCATGACAGTCAAAAGAGCGAGGTCAAATTCTTTTTCAAGTAGTAACTGGAACGGGAAGTTGTTTGTTTGAGGGATGCAATCACGTTTTAACAGCGTTTCCGACAACGTAGCTGCACACTGTTTTATCGTGTGTTATCGTATAAGCAAATGCAGTTCATTAAGGATGATGCCAATTGGTCAATTTGAATCTCTGATTGATAACGACTTTATTAACGTTAGTGGTAGCTGAACGTTTTGAACTTCAAATTGATAGGGATTTAAAAAAAGAAAGTTCATTTTTTTTTTTTATTAACACATTGAATGCCAAAAACGGTCCGGACCAATGTTATCTCCTTGACTAAAAGCTTAATATCTCCATTTCTTTTTAATGTGGTGGAAACGAGCCGTTTCCGATCGGCGATCACGCTGCAATGGAGGATCGCGTTGGAAATATTATTGTTCCAGGCGTTAGTCGGGACCCTCCGCCGTCTCGCACGCACGCTTTGTTTACATGCACTTCCGCGTCGGGGCTTCTGCAGCACGAAACGTATAACGCAAGTGGATGGAAGAAATGCAGGCACTCAACGTATAATATTTTAATAAACCTCTGGCACCCAATGTGTTAAAATTAGCTCAAAGCTCACAACGGGTCACATCGTGACGTACTTTTGAAGGTTTTTGAATAGGGCTTAAGTAGTAAAAGGCACGCAAATAAGGATATTATACAGTCTATCCTGAATAAGAGCATACGGAGTGGTTATTTCGGATGCAGTGTGTATGTACAGTATGTACAGTACAGTACACATAGGCACTGTGGGTAGAACGTCAGAGAGGGATTGTGGTGTTGTTGGGTCGTTGTCCTCAGGGGAACACGTCAGTGGGTAGATGGAAGTCCTTGAAGGTGTAGAAGGAGATGTCACCATGGTCCACCACAGCAAAAGTGACAGGAACCTCCCTGCTCTGGAAGGCCAGCGCTTTGACAGCCTGCAGGTCAGGCACTGGACCCTGGAAACTGCAGACACACAGGCGGGAACAGGGTTTCCCCGGGTCGCTCTTCTTGAAGTCGGCCGCCGTGTCGGTATGGTAAACACTGAAACAAACCCTCCACTCCTTGTCGGCCGTCAAACCGGACGCTCCGTCCAGACGGTTTGATGATTTGACCACGCTGATTCTTTCAAGCAGCTCCGCCGTCGGGGTGTAGTTGTTAGGGTCGTGCAAGGGAACGACAGATCCCTCCCATAGGTGGGGAAGTCTGTTGCCATGCCGACTCCGTATCCTCCTGTCCTGCAGCTGGTGATACTCGGTCCAGTTGCTGCAGCGCTGCACCTCTCTGTACTCGCTGACGTCCCTCCTGTCCCTGTCCTCGTCCCACCTCTGCTCCCCCGCCGACATCTTCACCGTAACCAGGTTAAGCCTCTGCAGCCAGGGGGCGACGTCACAGTCACCCACGGCCAGAGGCCCAGGCAGCAGGGAAGGGTCCGGGGAGGGCAGCCTTGTGGAAGAACTCCTCCCGGAGCCCAGGTCTGGAAAGGGAACGGAGTGAAAGTCCCGGTGTGGAGAAGAGGAGTTGGCCCTGGGGGACTGATCCGCCGGCTCTGTTGGTGCGGCCTCTGTGGACGCGTCTACGGAAGTCCCCCACCAACCTTTGCAGGGGCAGGGACTGGGGTCAGTTTGCAGCACGTTCTGGGTCTCTGAGGTCTCAGGGGTTGGGGGGTCTGCAGGAGACTCTGGAGTGTCATCCTTCTCATCTCTGTTGTCATGCTCACCCACCTCTGTTCTGTCACAGAGGGATTCCTCCTCAGCCTCTGTGTGGCTTGGCATAGGGGAGGTGCTGTCACTGCGCTTCCTCGCTTGGGGGTTAGAAGGTGACAGGTTCGGCTGGTCCTCGTCTGAAGATGGCACCGTACTGGGATCGAACCGGTTCACAACGTAGCCGAGTCTCTTCAAATGCCCAAACACCTGATACTGCTGCAGTGTGAGTGTCTTGGGGGACAGAAACCTTTCATATCCTTCCTGGATGGATAGAGGAAGGTCATGATAAAACACCTGCAGGTCTCCACATTCCATTAAGTACAGAGCCTCCTCCGGGAGCAGATATTGTTTCCCGTTGG
>NC_137616.1:16636571-16646571 GCF_963280865.1 Gymnoscopelus braueri
GCGTCGCTTCGTGCCGTGTTTCGAGCTTGCAGATCTGCTATTTTTGATACTTGTGTGACGCTGTAGTTTTTACGAAAAAAATACGAAAAAAACACATAAAAGTTAAAATATGGAGATAAGAGGTTTCTGCCCCGACCACGACGATTTACTTGATTGAAAATTATATTTGTTCTGTTCCCTTTTCCATCACGCTGATACTACTGACTAAAATGTCAGTTTTCACTCAATGGAATCACTTCCCTTTCTCTGTGTGAGCCGGGCTTTTATCTGAAACCGGGGGCCAAATGATGAGTGAGCTTTTCCATTTAGATGTGTTTACTGTCTGATGCTTGTCAGAGCAGTGAGGTTGAAGCCTATTGAGCATTTTGGATTAGCGACGCTGTGAACCTTGAACATCATGAATTACCGCTCGTACTCCCATTCAACAGGCATTCCCACAAAGACCTGGGATATTTCTATGTTTTTGTATTTTCAGTGCAATTCTCAAATGTTTCATTCCCCGTGTAATGAAAATGTTTCATTTCTCATTTTCCTCAAAGACCACAAGGTAATGTCATGATTCATGTCTGACATGTTTAGTTTTGTGTTGTTTTTATTTTTATTTTTTTTCTCTTCTTTTTATCTCTGAACAAATGACCAAGGTTGAAGTTTCAAGGTTTATTTATTGCTATATCTTGTGTACGGTTTCACAAAGTAAATTATTTCTTTCCTGGTTCCTCAGACGTTGTAGTAATAATAGTAATAGTAAACATATGTATAACAATAGATTAGCAAAAAAAAGCAAGGAGTATCTGAGAATCAGAGAGTAGCAGCATTATCAAAACCAGTTTGACCATTAGTTCTAGCTCTTAACCACTTAAGCCGTATGCTTCGTTGACTAAAGTCCCTCTATGGCTCTATGCTAGTGACTCTTCTGTTTTCGCTCTACATTAGATATCTTCACTGAAAATAGAAGAGCTTTTAGATCTGCTATTTTCCTGCTAAAGTTTTCCGCAGAATACGGATGCTGGGGTTTAAGTGGTTACGGTGCTTGTAAGCAAAGGCTTCAACATGATTCAATGTGATTGGTCCCTCCTGTCTAACCACACCTTACCTCCGCCTCCAAACCGCTTCCGCCGCGATTGCTCCACGCACGCAGCCCAACTGCTGGTGGGACGCCGAGCGCCAGGAGTGCGTGGCGTGCCGCTGCAGCCCGCAGGGGGCGCTAGCCCAGCGCTGCGACGTCCAGGGCCGCTGCATCTGCCGGCCCGGGTTCGTGGGCCGCCACTGCGACCTGCGTCGCCAGAGCTACGAGAGGCGCGAGACGCGGCGGCCGGTGGAGCGCGTTCCCATGGAGACGGTGCAGCAGAGATGGGGCGGCTCGTCCCGCACGGGGGGCTGTCCCCGGGGGGCGTTCAGGCCGAAGGCCGGGGTACAGATGGCACGCAGCACGCGGATGATGACTTTGTGTGTAGTGCTGTTTTACTAAGCGCTGTGTGTGGGCGCCGGTGGGACATTTTGGTAGTGTTTGTGTGTGTGTGTGTGTGTGTGTGTGTGTGTGTGTGTGTGTGTGTGTGTGTGTGTGTGTGTGTGTTTGTGTGTGTGTGTGTGTGTGTGTGTGTGTGTGTGTGTGTGTGTGTGTGTGTCCTCGGGGACTTTCAGTCCTAGCACAGGACTCGGAACATTGTGATATTAACGTGTGCAGGCATGGACGTGTGTGCGTGTGTGTTTGTGTCACTGAGTGTGGGAGGTGTGGGCAGCATGGCTGTGTGTTTATGTTGGTGCGTGTTTATACACTCTTTGAAAAGATGTGTAATAGGGCTGGGCAATATAGCGATATTACATTTATATCATGATATGAAACTAGATTCAGTATTACATTATTGTGATAAAGCATAAGTGTTGTCTTTTCATGGTTTCATTCATTCAAGCCCTTTTTTATACTTTCAATAATGTTTTAAAAAAATGAGCGTTTTGTCAAATTAAAAATAAAATATCGTCACAATAAATCGATATTGAAGTATCCGGTCAAAAAATATCATTATATTAGACTTTGTCCACATATCGCCCAGCCCTAACGTGTTATCATCAAGGCTTTTTTGTGAGTATTGGTCGACATACTGTACATCCTCTAGGGATTGTTCAAATATCTTTCAACGTGCGTGAATAGCCTTGTCTTGCTATTGAACGTGTTGTTGTCACACACCACCCTTCTTGAAGTATTGAAGATGGCACAGACTCTGTGTAAAGTGCAAAGTGTATCCTCCTGAGTCCTGACTTAATACCGTTTTCCCCTGTTGCAAAACAGGAAAACAAAGTAAATCCAGACATTGGTGTGTTGTTGCTTTTGCATGTGAGCCATCTTGTAATTACAATGATTGCTCCTGGGGGCAATGTTCAGTCAAATGAGCCTTTGCTCTGCTGCATCTGGTGTTTTAAATGGCATGTCTGTGGTGGTTTGCTGCTTTGGTGGAGTGTTTTGGGTTTGCCGTGTTTTTTTGACAGTGTTTGTACATTGCATGGTCTCTCTCTCTATCTCTCTCTCTCTCTCTCTATATATATATATATATATATATATTCCATTATTCCAAGCTAGAACACAATCATTCAAATAAACATGCTCTGAAAATGCACGTGGCCCACCCATCTGACCACTCAACACATGATTATGTTAAGTGGTCAGATGGGTGGGCCGCAGGAACACTTTCGAGATTTTCAAGTGGGCCCTGATCCAGAAAAGGTTGAGAACCATTTGAGTGTTTGCTCAGTAACAGGGGTCTCTCTAGCTTTTTAGTAAACAGAAAATACATACCGATTTCATCCAATCAGGAGGGATAAACAAGTGAAATTGGAAGTGATGAAACAAAAAAAAAATACAATATTGGAGCTCTCTCTCTCTGTCTCTCTCTCTGTCTCTCTCCCCATCCATAACTCCTGTCTTTATCACTGTGTGTGTAACGTGTTGCTGTCTCTCTCTCTCCACCACGCCACCAGGCTCAGACTCACGGCATCACCACGGGGGGCGTGTGCGTGCCGTGCCACTGCAACTCGTTCGGCTCCAAGTCCTTTGACTGTGACGAGGGGGGTCAGTGCCGCTGCCAGCCCGGTGTCACCGGGCCCAAGTGTGACCGCTGCTCCCAGGGACACTTCAACTTCCAGGAGGGAGGCTGCACACGTAAGACTCAATCCACTGCTCAAACTTAATATGTTGTTTTGGTAGAATATTAGTGTTGAATAGCTCTATATTCCTCTTGCAGCACAGTGGTTCTCAAACATTTTCATGTCAAGGACCCCCAAAATGATATGTATTTGGCTGCGGACCCCCATCTAAAAAATATTTTGTGCCAAGGATTTTTCAAAAATAGCAGATCTACATGCTCATAGCGCGGCACTCGATATAGATATAGACGCTGCCCACTTTGAGAACCAGGCCGTGACCCCCCAAAATATTTGAACTGGGGAACCCCACCCTGATAAGCACTTGGAATTGTAGGAGGTGCTAAAGGAACGGTCATCGGGCCACCAAATCATGGGAGAATGAAAGTACAGAGCAGATGTTGTGTCTGGGCGACTAAAGGGTCACGAGATGCACTCATTTAAAATGTTAATGTTGGCCTGGTGGTGAAAAGATAATGGAGTCACCTAGATCAATATGTTTCTCACACTTAAGGCCGTGAATGAGCTCAGCAAATTTCATTTGCAATCTGGTCTTTACCTTTCGAGATAATATTAGTCACGTGTATTGTACTGAATATATGTACATCTGCATATTTGCATACATGAGTGTGTGCATGTGCCCAAAGGGGTGAGGTGTTACTAATGTGGCACTTCAATTTGATTTCCCATTATTATATATTTTTTTATTTTTTTTTATTATCTGTTTTACCTGCTGTAAAACAGTGGTTTGGAATCCAGCTCATTTTCCAAATGAGGAACCCGTTTGTGTTTAGATTCAGTGAGTCCTTAACCTACTTCAAGGCAAAGTGCTTTTAAACAAATCTAAGCTAGAGTGCCTCACGGTTTCGTGCTTTTAGCAGGTTAATGCCCAATTTACCGTCATACGACGGTGTGGAGTGCCAAAGATAGTAGATCTACAAGCTCACACAAGCTTGCGTCCACGCCGCGCCACAAGCCTGTAGATCTTTGGCGCGTGACACTGCAGTACAACAAAGTATAAATCATGCACAACGCTGACATCAACCCACATAACAAGGACATAGTAGCACTTTTAGCTAAGAGCCCCTTTCAAAAACAGACCACTGCTGTAGGCTCCAGGCATGATTTATGACAAAAGAATGCTCGCTCCCGTACGTTTTGGTCTTTATCGGTGTCACAGCTCACCTTAGGGTTTTTCTCATTTTCGCATTTATTTCAAAGTTGATTTGATCTTCCTTGTGTTAAGTAAGTTACATTGTATTGCCCCAGGAGACAGGAAACTCATTCCTACTGTATAAGCCACCAGGCATGGCTTATGACTTTGTTTGTTTGTTTGGGGGGTGGGTTTATGCAAAGCTTGGAAAAGTTGAACGCTTTATTAAGATGGTGAGAAACCTTGCTTTCAGCCGCTGGCTGTACATTTAAACACACGTTTGAAATTGTTCTGACAGCATAGGCATTTATTTTTGCTCTAGCACAGACCTGACGGTAGGAATTGAAGCCGACAGCATTGTTATAAAGAAAGTTCTTCAGTGAGCCATGACCTGGCAAAGCAACCCCTCCAACAAAAGTCAGACTTAGAGATTAACAACGACTGATCAAATTAATGTCTCCACTGTCACTAATTATTGATAGTGTTACCTAGTGTGGCCTCAGAGTCATTAAAAGTATCATGTATGTACATAGAAAGTAACAGCAGTCACTTGTAACATACAGGCTATATGAATATACATACAGTATAGATACTTATGGCAATGTTGTTGTTTTTAAATGGTCAAATATGAGAAATAGGTTTCAAGGGGACACAGATATATTTTGCCAAGAGAAGCTATCTCCTGACTGGCACCAGTGTGATGGTGGAATACACAAAATAGTAACAGTTCATGTAAATCCTCAGTATTAACAAATACTCCAAAGACCACAAATGGAGCCAAATGGACCTGTAATGCTAAACCAGATACCGAGGGATTCATGTGTTCAGGCCTGATGAAAGAACAACAGAACGTGTGTGTGATCGTGATGTTATTTGTCTGTAAATCAAATCAAATAGATTTCTTTTTAACAAACACAGTTTTAATTGACTGGCTTGTCAAAGTATAAACAATGTACTAAATGCAGATTAGAAAAGATATACAAGAAAGAACAAACCAAATATAATGTTAGCGTTTGTGTGTGCGTGCGTGTGTGTGTGAGTGCGTGCGTGCGCACAGGCATTTGACTTATAGTTACAGATTCCATCAGTAGCCCAAAGCATGCTACTCGTTCCTTTACTTATCACGTACTCAGCCTTTACGTTCCCTGGGTGAGGGGGTGATAAAGGGACAGAGAGGGCATAGCGCTGATCGGCCACCTGACGTATTTTCCCTAGAGAAGAAATGGCAGCTGACCACTCACGCACAAGGTAAAGCTAACCAATCAGTGGACACTGAAGTCCCACCACACGCTAGCATTTCCTTCCCCTCTCAGATGGTAATGTTAATTTCTTTGATCAATGAAAGAGTTATCAAATGCCATTTTTTCAAAGTCTTTATGAATAAATAGCATTGCAATTGTTTAGGTCATCACGGAATTAGTTTTGTCACGTCCATATTGTACCCAATGTTTTGTGAGATTGTAAAAAGGCTATTTTTGGTGAACGTCTACCTATTTTCGCTGAATGTTCACCTATGACATCCTCAGAGTAGGGATGCACTAGGGCTCATGTGGTTAACTGCGTAGTCCATTTAACCCATTAAAAGCTTGTCAGTGCTCAAACTCCCACCAGCCTCCTCCCGTGTTAGCACTAAATGTCGCTAATGCGCACTACTCAGAAAATGGGTCATATGTCTATATGATGTTAATTTAATAGCTGTATCTTTTGCCTCTATGCCCTATGAGGGGATGTGAGCTCAGAGTCGAATCTGTGTCACGCTTATGCAGATAAATGGTTACATTTTGACGTTGAGAGTGTGAATTATACCCCGACATTCTTCATTGCTGCTTCAGGCTGATATGCTGGGCCTCGGTTAAAAAATGCGGAGGTGATAATCTATATTTAATCTATTCATAATAATGCTAATAAATTGTAAGACAATGAATATATTATATTAATTGTCTTACTATTTATTTGCATATTATTCCACACAAGTGCCCCCATTTATATCCTCAAGCATCCCTGAAACATGAAGTGTTTGAAAATAGATTTTAGCCCTTTACAATGTCATGTCTGCACCCTTCTGTTTATTCTCCTCTCCTCTCCTCTCCTCTCCTCTCCTCTCCTCTCCTCTATTCTCCTCTCCTCTCCTCTCCTCTCCTCTCCTCTCCTCTCCTCTCCTCTCCTCTCCTCTCCTCTCCTCTCCTCTCATCTCCTCTCCTCTCCTCTCCAGGTTGTGAGTGCAGCCACGTGGGGAACAACTGTGATGGAAACACAGGCCAGTGTATCTGTCCCCCTAACACCATTGGTGAAAGGTGTGACCGCTGTGCTCCCAACCACTGGGGCCATGACATCAACACAGGATGCAAGGTAACGTACAATACCACACCTGGGTTCAACTCTGTATTTCATAGCATTTGTATTAGGGCTGCAACTTTCGATTATCTTTGTAGTGATGATTCTATTGATTATTTTCAAGGAGCCCGTTTTTTTTGTGGTAATAGTTTATTGTTATTTGTATAACGTATCAACGTCTACACTTGCACAATAAGGACAACTTTATTTAGGCAACATTTCGGTCAATAGACCTTCTTCAGACATCAGATGCCGGTGTGCGGTTTATTTTATTTTATTCTATACATCTGATCCCCGCCTACGCACCCGTCTCTGAGCTATCAGGTGTGCATAAGACCTTGCTTTTTCCCATAAAGTATCAACAAAACAACACAGAATTTCTTTTTATAGGTTTTTTATAACCGACTATAGAAGTCGGTCGGTCGTCGCACAAAAATAGTGAAAATAACCAATCTATAAGCTCACAACGCGTCACTATGCAACGTGTTTTCAGTATTTGTGAAAAACTATTATTTTATTTCAAATCAGTGATTTTTTTATAGTCGATTACATCGATTTGGTGGATTAGCTGTTGCACGCCAGTTCATTTGAAGCCCCTTGGAGGACGAGGTGAGTAGGGTGGGCCAGAGTTTAGGGGTGAAATCATTAATCACATAATCGATTCTTAGATTGACAGATGATTAATGGAAATTGTAAGCATTTCTGATAATAACAAAATGTGCTATACAACTTTACCAAAATGGGAATGCTTGTCTTGGTTCCACTATTATAAAATGAAACGCTAGCATTTTGACTGCAGGGTAAACAGATTACGCAGTGTCTGTTGGGTTCAGATAACTTATGATGAGCTATTACCATCATTTGGGATTTTTATTACTTTCATTTTTTGGGTCTAAATTAATCACATAGATTAATGGAATAATTGAAAAACGCCGGACGCAAAGTAGAGGCAGTTGCCATGCAACATTTATATTTTTGATATTTTTTTCTTTCAAGTTCGTTAAACTAAAAGCATCTTTCCACATCTCTGCCTCTCATTCTAATTAGGTGGATTGTTTTCCCTGGAGACATGCAGTGGTCTAACCACTCCTTAAACGTTACCCCTTCATGTCATTTTATTATTGGTTATTGTTAACACCTTGTGATGTTTGAACTCCTTGTAGCCAAATTATTTTTATTAGCATGGAGTGATACAGAACTATATAAAGCCATTAGACCTCAGATTCTATGATTTGACTTACCTACAGTATTGAAGTCAGCGTTCGATTTGTATAAAAATAAACCTTTTTTAATAAAATAAAAAATAATCCCTACTTAGGGATATGCCAGGGTGGTTAAGATACATTTTTTTTATTTTTATTAAATTGTTAACTTAATAAATATCAATCATTTGAGGCAGTCTACATTTCCCAAAGGGAAATGCTTGTATTTAATGTTGTCTGACCAGAAGCAGGAATAAAACATAATGAATGACCATATCAAAAGCAGAGGCATGGATTTCTCCCCAAATCAAACCCTGCATGTAGTGGCAATTTACACCTGTAGGTACAGCTATAGCACTGCCACTGGCACCCAAACCGTGTGAAGTAAAACACCTCTGTGTTAATGACATGGACTTTTTTATCTCTTCATCCTTCCAGCTCTTTAACCCATTCAATCCTGGGAATGCATCTACAAAATGTCTTCTAAATCCTAACAGGTTTCTGAAAAACGTATGTTTCTCAGTGGTTCTCAAACTTCTTCATGTCAAGGATGTATTAGGATATATGTATTTGGCCGCTGACCCCCATATCAAAATATTTAGTTTCAGCGACCCCCAGAAGCAAAGATTTTAGTTACAAATGTTCACTTAAAAATATATATATATTCAGAGATTTGAAAAAAAAAAAAAAGAATAAAAAAGCTGATTTACAAGCTCATGTAGTGCCGGCACTCAGTGCCGCGCCATGAGCTTGTATATCTGCTTTTTTTTTTAATCGTGAAATAGCCAAAGAAATCTAAAATGACAGAGATGCGTTCCCGCATTGAATGGGTTAAGCGTGGTAGAGAGAGACGGCACAATGAGGGCTTTTCTTCAAGCCTTTTTTTCTTCTTCTTTTTTCCCCCTCTCTCGCTCTCTGCTGTCAGTTAATTTCTCCTCTCCTCCTTCACCTCCCTCTCTCTTTGCTTCTGGCTCTCCTCTCCCCCACTATCCTCTCTTCGCTCTGTCGTTTTGTTTATTTCTTTTCTTCAAAGTCTTCTCTCTTTTTTTCATATACTGCAAGTTCATTAAATGTCTCTCTCTCTCTCACACTTCTCTCTCCTCCCTCCTCATTAAATTCATCCTCTTTTGCTTTTCTCTTCTCTTTTTTTACCTCCCTCCCTCCCTCCAAAATCCAAATTCTTCTCATATCCGTGCCCTCTGCTCTCTCTTTTGTAGCTCACCATTTGTTAGTTTTATTCCTCTTAAACCTATTGTTTCCATCCAGTTCTAAGCGACACACAACTTACACCTTTCAAAGAGCAAACGTTTGATATTAGAATTCGACGCATCTTGCCGTTGTCACATTTATCTGAATCTCCTTAGTGACACATTCAGGCTCTGTGCATCTAGCGTCTTCATTTACTAAAACCACAATCGTGAGCGAGACGAGGATAGAGATAGGATTATGTTGGTGAATGACACCGCCCTAGCCCTGGGACCAGACGAATCTGCCAGTGCAAAAAAAAAAAATCTGGCACCGCTCCATTGTGAATCCATTTCCTGCTCCAGAAGTCTGGGGTGACCAATCAGGGCCCAGTATTCAAATATGGGAGACTGTGATTGGTAGTTTGTTGTAGGTCTAACCAATTGCGTCCAGAGCCATTGTTTTGATCCCGCCCCCTTGGAAAAAAAACGTCCTCATAGAGGCACCAGACTCATATCCACGCAGTGATATAGTCTGGCTAAGCGAGGCTAACACCGCCCCTCCACTTCCCTCCTATTGAAAGATACAGTGAAAATCTGTATTTCCCATGGGTCAATATTGATTCTTTTCAAGTAGTTAATTAAAACGTATCTGTCATATTGGAAAATTCTAAATTAACCGGCCCTATTTCTCTTCTCTTCCTCTGAATTGTTTTTCTGCATTTTGCCTAATTTATGCTCTGTCGTACGATGGTGTCACTATAAGTTCACAACACAGCACATTATGACAAAGTATAAACAGGCCTTATATGCCTTTTCCTCCCATGTCTCACTTTGTCTTTTCACCTTCTCTCTTTGCCTCTCCTCTGCTTAACTCCTATCTCTCTCTCCCTGTGTCTCTCTCTCTCTCTCTCTGTCTTTTGATGCTAGTCTGTCTAAAGTGTTTGAACGGTAATGGCACTGCAGTGAAACTCATCAAAGCCCCTGAGGCA
>NC_137616.1:16651571-16666571 GCF_963280865.1 Gymnoscopelus braueri
AGAACTATGGTTTTAGATCCAAACTGGGTCAGGAATCCCCTCCTGACAGGACAGGGGTACTATATTATGTTAATTATCCAGTGTATTTGGGGAGACTGACTGTAGTATGTTGTCTGTTCCCCACATGAAGGGTTCCAGAGAGACACTAAATGTACTCCTTTTTGGGTCCCCACACAAAAAAAAGCACTAATGGAAGATGTTCTCAACTTTATTTACTTAAGTAAAAGTATCAATATCGGAATGTAGAAATACTCTGTTCCTGCATTTAAGAATCAGAATCAGAATCAGTTTTATTGTCACATCACAGGTTTACAAGGTAAAAAAGTGGGTGAAATTCTTTTTTGTACATCGTTCCCATCGCAACGTTAGTTTCCATAGAAAGAAGAGGGGGGGGGAGAAGAAGAGGGTGGGGGGTAAGTGGGAAGGAGATCAAAACAAGAGAGCAACAGAAGGCCAGATAAGTTATCTACATATTTACAAATTACCTGAGATAATAAAAACTAAAAGAAACTAAACTAAGGTGCCTGAGCATAGCAGCAATGTATTGTATACTGTGCATGTTATACTTATACTGTGCATGATAGACAATGGACGTTAAGGTGCTTAGAGGAAAAGGAGCACAATAAAAAAGACAAAAAAAAAGTCAGTGCGTTATACAAGGGATTAAGGTGCAAAAGGTCAGTGCGTGTCCACCTAGAGTGGACCGACCCTAGTATAATCCGCAGGTAGCTCCATGAGGGAGTGCAACAAAAAGTCATTTGTACCTGGTGTAGTCCACAGGTGTGTCCGAGGGGGGGCTAAAGTCCAAGTCATTGTCCCTGGTATAATCCACAGGTGTGTTCAGGAAGAGCCAGAAAAGTCTGCGCTGCCTGTTGTCAGGCTGCTGAACAAGGCCTATGCCTCATTCAGGCTTATGCCCCATTCAGCATTCTGACAGCAGCCGGATTGAAACTACACCAGTATCTGGTGGTGGAACTCTTGATACTGCGGTAGAGCCCCTTGCCCGGTCGCGGTCGTTGTAGGGGGTTGAACAGTCTGTGACTTGGGTGGTGCTTGTCCTTGATGATGCGCTTGGCTTTGACCACGCACCGCTTTTTGTACAGATCCTGGAGCGCTGGGAGCTCGATTCCCATTATCCGCTCTGCCGATCGCACTACTCGTTGTAGGCTGATCTTTTCTCGGGCAGTGCAGTTCCCGTACCAGGCCGTGACACAGCCTGTTAGGATGCCTTCGACAGAACTGTTGTAGTACAGCCTGAGGATGCGACGTCCTACTCCGAGCTTCTTCAGGCGGCGGAGCCAGTACAGTCGCTGCTGAGCCTTTTTCCTCACGTGTGTGGAGTGCGTCTCCCATTTGAGGTCCTCCTCGATGTGTACTCCGAGGAACTTGAACTCGCTGACCCTTTCCACTGCAGCACCGTCGATGAGGATGGGCGCATGGTCTCTCCGCGGCCTCCTGAAGTCCACGATCAGTTCTTTGGTCTTGTCGACGTTAAGAGAGAGGTTGTTCTCTCGGCACCAGCGTGCTAGTGATTTGATCTCCTCTCTGTAGTCAGACTCGTCGTTGTTGACGATTCGGCCTATCACTGTCGTGTCGTCCGCGTACTTTATGATGGTGTTGGAGACATGTGTGGCTATGCAGTCATACGTGTACAGGGAGTAGAGGAGAGGGCTCAGCACGCATCCCTGGGGTGCTCCGGTGTTGAGGGTCAGGGGGTCGGATGTGATGCTGCCCATTCTCACCACCTGATGTCGGTTGGACAAGAAGTCCTGTATCCAGTCGCACATGCTTGGGTGTAGCCCTAGGTCTCTGAGCTTTTTGTCAAGTATTGCTGGGACAATGGTGTTGAATGCTGAGCTGTAGTCCACGAACAGCATACGTACATATTTGTCCTTCAGCAGCTTGTTGTCCATGTGCGAGAGGACGGTGTGGAGAGCCATGGCAATAGCGTCGTCGGTGGATCTGTTTTTGCGGTATGCATACTGCCACGGATCCAGCGAGGCAGGTAGCGTGGAGCTGATGTATTCCCTCACCAGTTTCTCGAAACACTTGCTGACGATTGGGGTGAGAGCAACAGGTCTCCAGTCGTTCAGGAATGTCACTTTGGCCTTTTTGGGAATGGGCACAATGGTTGACATTTTGAACCCTGCAGGGACCACAGCCAGGGAGAGGGAGAGGTTAAAGATGTCAGCGAAGACACCCGCCAGCTGGTCTGCACATGTCTTAAGGACCCGGCCTGGAATCCCATCAGGTCCGGCTGCCTTGTGGATGTTGACCCGTGTGAAGGCTGTACGCACTTCTCTCTCCGAGATGGTTAGAGGGTTCACCTCTGCTGGTGCTGCTGATGGCCCCGCTTGGCTGCCGCGGTTGGAGCTGATCTCAAACCGGCCGTAGAAAGTGTTCAGTTCGTTGGGGAGGCAGGCAGGCGGGTTCACCTCGCTTCTGGTTCTTGTTTTGCAGTCTGTCAAGGTGTGTACCGCCTGCCATGTGCTCCTGATGTCGCCATTGCTGAGTTTGTCTTGCATCTTTTTTGTGTAGGCCTTTTTCGCCTTCCTGATGGAACATGGACATGATGGACATGATGTCCATGATGGACATGATTAAAATGTACTTGTGTAAATTTACTTAGCACAAAATATACTTAAAGTTAAGTACCAAAAGTAAAAGTACTCATTATGCAGAATGTCCATTTCACAAGTTTTCATTATGTATAAAATGTTTTGAATATAGCCGATTTCGACACGATGCAACACGTCGTGAGCTTGTTTGATCTGCTATTTTTGATACTTTTGAGTGACGCTGTTGTAGTATGATCAAGTAGGGCATTCATTTACGCCTTAAAATATGGAGATAAGAGGTTTCTGCCGGACAGTGACGATTTGCTTCCGAGACGTAGTGGAGTAGAATTATATATATTTTTTAAAACGTTCTACCACTGACTCCTTTTTTTGCCCCCACACACAAAAAAAGGACCACTGAGATTGAATGAGCCCGGATCCCCCACGGTGACAGACTAAATTTACTGGAGTCTACCTGACTAAAAGTGCATGTGAACACCAGGTTTACAAGCAACCGGTGTCCTCTGAGGCTTTGCACAGACGTGAAAGCGAATGAAAGAAAGACTATTATAGTATCAGCTGTACGTCGTGTGACTTCATTAAGATTCAACGTCTTGTGCTGCGTAATCATCTTTACTTTTAATTGAATGCAAGCTCAGCCTTCTGAAATAGACCCTGCGTGTTTGTTTGAGGACAGACATTATACATTATGGTCCTATAATCACAACGAAACATTTCAGAGTACTTAAGTTATTACTGCATCTGGCTATTGGGTTGACTTTATATGTCTAAGACAGTGGTTTTCAAACCTTTTCATATCAAGGTCCATTATTTATTCGGCATTTGAGCACCGTTTGATGTGATTTAGACCAAAAACGTACTATATTTTGTTATCGTTAGGATAAGATTTTGTCCACAATTCCATGCTGTATTGATGTTGGTACCATAGGAGAGATGACAGGCAAACGTTGATCAAAATAACAATTATTTAATTAAGTAATGCAGCTGTTTAACAATAATTCTACTCTTGAGAGCCTAAAATGAAACCAAATTCATTTTACGCGTTAAAAAGGTTAAAGCTCCTTACGCACCGGGGGCGATTTTTTCAGGCGAATAATACTTAAAAAAAAAAAAATTATAAAGTCATTGCAAGCTTCCATGGAGCGAAAAAGCGAAATGAAAAAGCGTCTTTTATTTATTCGGAACGAGTCCGAATTTTGCGTATATTCGCATAATCGCCGGTGTGTAATGACCTTAAAGCTCCATATTTTGATGGCAATCATTGCTATAGTGTTTGTTCAGTAACAAACTGAACAACGGGAGTCTCCCCGTCTCTACAGCTCTTTAATAAACAGAAAATACATTTTCAGGTGGTTTGCCAATTTCAGCCAGTCAGGATACAGTATACCCATTTATCCGCTTCAATTTGATAGTGTTCCAGTTCTAATTTTGTGTGCTCATTTCTTTGTGTCATCACTTCCAATTTCACTTGTTTTCTGTATCTTGTGTGAGTTCTCTTTCCTGATTGGATAAAATTGTTATCCCGACCTGAAAATGAACTTTCTGTTTAATAAAGAGCTGCAGAACACTCTATACTAGCAATGATTACTATCACAATATGGAACTACTTAACACTTATTGTAACAAAGAAATATTACCTTTAACTCTGACAAACACATCAGCTCCGTTGCAAGCTTCTTCCAACTAAGGCTTATTGCCAAGGTCAAAGCCTACCTCCCGCACAAACAGCTGGAGATGGTTATTCATGCTTTTATTTCCTCCAGAATAGACTACTGCATCTCATTGTACACTGGCATCGATAAGGCGTCACTTAGGCGTCTGCAGCTGGTCCAGAACGCAGCCGCCCGCCTCCTCACTGGCACTAAAAAACGTGACCACATTACCCCAGTTCTGTCCGCTCTTCACTGATTTTAAGGTTCATTTATTCGTTTTTAAAACCCTTCTTGGCCTCTCACTCTCTTATCTTTCGGCTCTTCTCCAGCACTATATCCCAGCCAGGGCTCTAAGGTCTGCGGACACGTTGTTGCTGGTCGTTCATACGACTAACCTGAAGAGCAGGGGTGACCGTGCTGCTGCGGGCCCCAGGCTCTGGAACATGTTGCCCCTCCCCATCAGATCCGCCCAGTCGATTGGGGGCCTTTAAAATCCCTACTTAAAACCCATCTGTTCTCTCTGGCTTTTAATTGCACTTTGTAACGGTTTAGCATACAACTTGAGCTTACCTGATCTGTCTTAACTCTGCATATTCTGTTCTTGATCAATGCATATTATTTGTTGATGTTTCTTTTGTTTCGATGCTTTGAATTGTCTTGTTTTTAACCATGTTCAGCACTTTGGTCAGCTTTTGGTTGTTGTAAATGTGCTATATAAATTCAATTTGATTTCACTCTGAAGTTAAGCTATAACTATGAGTTACATTGACAGAGTGTACAAATGGCATCACATGTTTACACTCTCAGAGTTAAAGGAGAGATCCGCCCATTTTAAGTGTTATCTTTGATGTGTCGCTAATCACTCACCAACGTTGAAAGGGACGTTGAGTTATTCCAGAGAGTCCCCTGTCGTCCAGTCTGGCGACCCCCTCCGTGGCATAATGGGAGCCCGTGTAAGAGTGAAAATCGTCTATTATAACCGATGCAAAGTTAGTTTTTTCTCTACTACTGCTCATCGTGGAGTCTCATGATACTCAAACATGCACTGAAAGTCGCGCACAAGCTATCGTTCGTGCAGAACGAGATGACGCTGGTTGCTTGTTTCTCTCATAGAACCTGGCGTCTGTGGAATTAAGCACTCAAACGCCAGTCTGTCAAATAGTCACATAAAATGAAACCAAACCTCTAGAGTGTTTTTATTAAAGGCCTTCTTGAGAAACGCTTGCCCGGACAGAGCGAGCTGGGGCTCCCATGCAATTAATTTGCTGTTGACTGTCAGAAAAGAGGAAGAGATAACTAATTGAAGGCACATAGACACAAAGGTAGTCACATATTCTAGTGTGTATAGTGTGGCTTAATTTATACGGCATCGCACAACAATGTCGCTTGACGTAAGGAACAGATTCTGAGTGATCCGCTTGGATATCAGTTGTTTTCGCCAAGCTACTACGCCGGACTATACATTTGGCTTTGGTCCTGTTAACTGGAAACAAAGGCAGAGGTAGAGAGAGAGAAGAGATAGAAAAGGCAATACAGGGAGGCAGAAAGAGAGTCAGAGGGAGGGAGAGAGAGAGAGAGAGAGAGAGTGAGAGTGAGACAGACAGAAAGAGGAGGCTGTGGGATGGATAGACATAGAGGGTGAGAGTGAGAGAGAGACGGGGACAGAGTGGGGAGGTGAAGGAGTTTGAGTATTGAAAGAGTGAGAAGGACAGAGCGACGGGGAGATGAAAAAATGGAGAGAATGAGAAAAGGAGAGTTTATTGGAAAGAGGGAGATTTTCTCTGAACCACTGACTCGTGAGATTACACTGGAGAGGGACCTGAATGCGCGCACACACACACACACGCACACACACACACACGCACGCACGCACGCACACACACACACACACACACACACACACACACACACACACACACACACACACACACACACACACACTCACACACACACACACACACACACACACACACACACACACACACACACACACACACACACACACACACACACGCATGCATGCATGCACACGCATATAAACATTTTGCACACAAACTCACACATATGTGTGCATAATACTCAATACTCAATACTCAATATGGTATTCACATGCTCTCTGTTTCACTCTCACCTGCAAACACACACAAACTTGCACACAAACACACAATGCCTCAGAGTGATTTTAATCAGCCTGCCATTGGGTGTTTACATCGAGAGAGCTCTCTCTTTGTGTGTGTGTGTGTGTGTGTGTGTGTGTGTGTGTGTGTGTGTGTGTGTGTGTGTGTGTGTGTGTGTGTGTGTGTGTGTGCGTGTCCGTGTCCGTGTGCGTGTGCGTGCGAGGCAGAGTGACTGAAATAAACTGAGAGATAGCAATGAAGAATAGAGAGTGGGAGAAATACAGAGAAAAGAGAAGTGAGAGACAGAACGAAAAAGAGAGAGAGAGATAGGGAGTAGGAATGGGTATTGGGAACAGACCCTAAACATGTTCATACCCCTGAACAATAAATAAATATAGATTATCCCCCGGTTGATGATTTGTTCATCACATACACATAGACTAATTTATCCACAAATAAAAGCATTTGATATGCTTAAATTGATTAAATAGATTAAAGTCATGCTGTGTATCATTCATGTTAGTAGTCTTTATGGTGACACCATGGTAGTTCCGTTGTCATTTCAGCGTTTGTCTATACAGAAGCAACGCTCAAATAGGATTGCTGCAGGGTCCTACTGTAGGCCAGAGGACATTTTGGATATTATTAACTGTAAAACACATACATAAATTACAGTTCCGGTACATTACCGGTTCCTATGTCATTTTGGCCAGACACTCGCGAAAATAAATTGTGTTTAATAGAGAAGTTGTAAAAAAAAAAAAGAGAAATACACAAGTGTATGTGGAATGGTTATTGTGAAGAATATACCTCCTAGGCCTACCAGGAGTGTGCATGCAGTTTGATGCTGATCAGTCCAACGGTGTCCGATATGAACTGTACACCGACACAAGGGCATGGGCGAAAACATCCTCTCTGCCCTCTGGCGTATCGGCCCTGATACGCCACAACTTTTTATACAAGTGTAAAATATATAAATGATATTTGTTTGGACTGATCAATACTGACACCCAAGGCATTTAGAAGAGGAATGTCGATGAGATTCCTGTAAATGCTCTCAAATGAATTGAATCGAAGCACACACAATGGAGAGAGAGAGAGAGAGAGAGAGAGAGAGAGAGAGAGAGAGAGAGAGAGAGAGAGAGAGAGAGAGAGAGAGAGAGAGAGAGAGAGAGAGAGAGAGAGAGAGAGAGAGAGAGAGAGAGAGACGGAGACAGACAGACAGAGAGTTAGTATCAACTGTGACTGGCTCCATACCACAGAACCACTGTCTGTACAGATTAGAAGTATGATATTTCAAGCTGTCCTCTCAACTACAAACCACTGTCCATAAGTCCAATATTATTCACATGATACTCACAGCATCATCACATCAGTTGCACATGTATACTCTCCGTCAGGGTTGGGCGGGTTACTTTTAAAAAGGAATCCCCTACAGTTACAAGTTACTTTCTAAAAAATGTAGTCAGTAACGTAATCCCGATTACTCCATTTAAAAAGTAACTACTAGTTACTTTCAGTTACTTTTGGATTACTTTTAAGCAAAACTCTATTTAATTATATAATACAAGTTTTACCATTGATAGACAAGAATGTTGAGCCTATGAAATTAAGATAAGGACAACAGAAATATGGTTAAGGTCATTTAATTGTTAAGAATTTGACCTCTCTGAACAGTTACATTACTGTAGAGTCATTGTGTCAACTAATAACAGATCATATATAAGAAAAGGCATCTTGACCTACAGTAACATTTTGATTGTTTGACAACCAACAACTAGCTCATTTTAAATAACACAACCGTCCCTATGGGATCTAACCTCCATCCATGTGTGGGCAAAGTGGCAAATAAAATCTCTTTACCTTTACAAAAAAATAATAAAACCTAATAAAATGCATAGCCTTTAATAAAAAGACACTAAATGCCTTTAGTTTAAGGCTATACATAGGCTAGATGAGATCAAGTAAATAGAATAGACCAGGTTAGCATGCTATTATAATATGTTACTCTCTCCCTCCCCCTACAGGCTGGTATTATAATACGTTACTCTTTACCTCCCCCTACAGGCTGCTATTATAATATGTTACTCTCTACCTCCCCCTACAGGCTGCTATTATAATATGTTACTCTCTACCTCCCCCTACAGGCTGGTATTATAATATGTTACTCTCTACCTCCCCCTACAGGCTGCTATTATAATATGTTACTCTCTCCCTCCCCCTAAAGGCTGGTATTATAATACGTTACTCTTTACCTCCCCCTACAGGCTGCTATTATAATATGTTACTCTCTACCTCCCCCTACAGGCTGCTATTATAATATGTTACTCTCTACCTCCCCCTACAGGCTGCTATTATAATATGTTACTCTCTACCTCCCCCTACAGGCTGGCATTATAATATGTTACTCTCTACCTCCCCCTACAGGCTGGTATTATAATATGTTACTCTCTACCTCCCCCTACAGGCTGGTAGGGCCTGTAAAAGGCCAATCAAAAAGAAGGCCATCAAATAAAACGATGATTTTTAAGTCCACAGAAAT
Source organism: Gymnoscopelus braueri (assembly GCF_963280865.1). Classification (NCBI taxonomy): domain Eukaryota; kingdom Metazoa; phylum Chordata; class Actinopteri; order Myctophiformes; family Myctophidae; genus Gymnoscopelus; species Gymnoscopelus braueri. Next base: position 16,660,462 of record NC_137616.1, read on the forward strand.
AATTAATTTAACTTGAAGTTTAAGGATGACTTAATTTTAATATAGTACAAGAATAGTGTAACTATCTGTAAAATATAACCCATTTATTTCATAAAATTATGTATTGGGTTATAGCCTATTTGTCTCAATATTTGTCACATTCAGCACTGGACTTCACTGACTGTAGGGGTCACATTAATCACATTAGAATCACAGATTAGAGATTTTATGTATTTCCCCCTATTTTCTGTATTTTTCACTATTTAAAATATAGTATTTCTTAATTTCCCCCCCCCCCCCATCTCTCTCTGTCAAAAGTGTTGCTTGGCTTCCGCGCATTATAAACTGGAATATAGGCTTTAAATCTAACCTATCACTGGTTATGTGCAGCGTTTCACTTGATGTTGAATCTCAACCAGAGAACTGGTGTCTACCATTACCATATTGACAGAGGTGCACGCTGTGCGTCCTGACCGTCTCCACGCATCCATTCAGTAGCCTACCATCCCTACTCATGAGGCCTCCTGACTTTTGAGGCCCCAGGCGGTTGCCTAACCTTGCCTACAGACAGTTAAGACCGCTACTGCAGTGCTGCTCACCGTCACTGCGCAGTTCCAGTGGGCAGCCACCAAGAAAGCTTTTTGAAGCAGCCACTAGGAAGCGACACAGCGTAGGCACCCTACGGGTCGTCGCATGCGACATGCATACTGTTATTTCGACTTATTATTATTTTAATGTTTGGTGACGGTGTTATAATAATGTATAACTTGTTTTTAAAATTTATGAGGGGAAGGGGAGAATGTAATCTGCCTGTGACCCTGTAAACATTGACTAGACAGTAAAGACTCATTTATATAGTCTACAAAGAACTCACCCTATAAAATTATATTTATACCCCGTAAGCTACTCTTTAAATAAAAAGCCTCATTTTATTTGACAAAAGAGAAGACTGCGCTACCGATTATTTATCCCCAATCCAATGCTCTCCTATGTAGTATCTCCGTCTGCAGTGTTGCCTGGTCTGATTATTATAAGCCACATTGGGCTTATTTTTCTGAAGTTGCTTGTAAATAATGGTAGAACGGTTGTGAGCTTGTAGATCGTCTATTTTCAAATAGCCAACATATATAAATATGCTCATTGTTTAATGGACGACCGATATAGCTTTGAAGTGCTCGTGTGGACTTTTATAGTCGCTTCTTTTGGGCTTGTTTTCATAGACCTGGTTGCTTATTTCTCTCGCAAATTCTGGCAACACCGCCCTGACGCAGCAGCAGCCTCCTGTCTGTGGGGATTTTACACAGAGAGGTGCGCGCTGCGCTCAACTCCAATCCATTGCCGTCTGTGTGGAGTGTGCGCTCTTGCAGGTGGTTGTTTGGTGTTATAATAATGTATAACTTGTTTGTAAAATTAATGAGGGGAAGGGGAGAATGTAATCCTCATGTAACCCCCGTTACAACACCCCCGTTACTGTAATCCAGATTACACATTTTAAAATGTACTCTAAGACGTTACCGTTACGTTTTTTTTTTACTCTGATTACGTAACGGCGTTACATGTAATCCGTTACTTCCCAACCCTGCTCTCCGTACTGTACATCGTCACTGTTTTCTATTATCTCAATATTTCAACCTCTGTTTTTTTTTTGTAAATTAATGCTACGTAATCCTACCAGTGTCGCACTAAAGTTGTGAAAATAGCCAATTTGTGAGCTTGTCAAGCGGCTATTTTTATATAATAATAAAAAAGGAACGGTTTTGGACACCTGACAGTGACGATGTACAGTACACACCCACAGAATAACCAGACTGCAGGGAAGTAAATAAATGGCTTTCTAAAAGCGTCCTCTCAGCTGCAGCACACGGCCAACAATAACACAGCCATCTTATTCATGCGATATTGAAATATCGAGGCATTTATTGAGGGCAAGAGAGAAAGAGAGAGAGAGAGAGAGAGAGAGAGAGAGAGAGAGAGAAAGACGAATGGGGGTTGACGGAAAAGATGAGTAGAAGATGGGTGGCAGGGACTGAGAGAGAGTCAGAAATGAGAAGCTTTTTGAAAGAAAGAGAAGAAAGAAGAGAGCAAAACAGATGGAGACAATTATAATAACTCATATTCACACTTTGGCGTCGCTGAAAGAGCGAGTGAATATCTGAGGCCTGCAGAGAGGGGGTGGGGGGGAGGGGGGTGGTGGGGGGCAGGATGAGTAATGCCAAAGTCAACGCCGTCCAAGAGTCATGTTGAAACAGACAAAGGAATAATCAGAATCCGACTACAGACAATATTGGCAAAAGAAAACTCGGCAACTCAACCATGAAGATTCCAACACTCCAGCTAAAGGAGACAACTTTATTATAGGACTCTTTTACAGGAGCAATCCTCAGTGTTAGTTTGGTTTACAAATGTGGACCCGTAAAGTAAACAAATTGGTTACATTTGTACTCACTCAAGAGGATAAATTAAATCATAAATTAATTGAGCCCATTGAACTGAACTTTATTAGGATTCAAATGTAGTCTTACGTAGCCAGACAACTATTCTACAATCTCTGAATGTCTGGAACTATACGCCTCTTGAATGCCGTTTCCGGAAGTTGTCATCTGTTCATAATTTCCCGAAAATATATTTTTGAATTTCCATTTCTGCTAAGCAGTAATATAGTGCTTGCCAACGTGCCGTCACCATGGGGGGCGTGGCATAGTAGCTAGCTGCAGACATACTGGTGGGGGGCAATGTTAAGTCAACCTTTTTATACCCCACAAAGATGTCCGCCGCTACCAAATGACACTTGAAGACGCCCCCTTCAGGATTTTTGGTACGCACCGTATGCTTCAACTAATTTGATTTACATTAGGACACATTTACGCGACTGCAAAGACAAAACGGAAGATGGGAGGGAAGCGGGAAATCCGCTTTGTATCACGGAAGCTTTTGAAAATTGAGTCAACAGTCTGGCTCGAGAGACTAGTACTAGACTATGTAACCAAATGGACCCATAAGGGATGGGTTTGGTTGCATTTGTACACTCTCAGCGTTACAAATGGATAAAAAGAAAAAAGTAATTATTTGGATTGAATTGAACTGAACATGTGAAAATACATGGTGTTCTTAACTGTATTATTTACAGTAATCATGTATATAATTGTTATCTTCATTCCTAGCTATCCTTGAAGCCAGATCAGAAGGTGCTCCCCCTGGTGGACAAGTCCAACATTGCGGAGACGAGGAGGGGCGTGACCTTCCAGCACCCGGAGATCCTGGCTCACGCCGACCTTGTGACCTCTGACCTCACCGAACCCTACTACTGGAGACTGCCTGAGCAGTTCAGGGGCTCCATGGTGAGGAGTTTGTGTGTGTGTGTTTGTGTGTGCGTGTGCGTGTGCGTGTGCGTGTGCGTGTGCGTGTGCGTGTGCGTGTGCGTGTGTGTGTGTGTGTGTGTGTGTGTGTGTGTGTGTGTGTGTAAGCGTGTGTGCGTGTGTGCGAGTGCATGTGTGCGTGTGTGTGTGTGTGCCAGAATGAGTGAGTGAATGTGAGAATGAGCTCGGGACTATCAATCTATCCGCCCACCTACATACTGTAGCTTTCTATCTCTCTCACTCACACTCTCTCTCTCTCTCTCCAGATCACAGCGTATGGGGGTCAGTTAAAGTATGCAGTGTACTACGAGGCCAGAGATGAGACTGGCGCCTCCTCCTATGAGCCTCAGGTCATCATCAGAGGCGGGCCCAACAGAGACCGCGTGATGACGCGCCACGTACCGGGGCTCCAGATTGGACAGCTCACTCGCCACGAGATTGACATGACAGAGGTGAGGGCGGGGCCACAGGGACAAGGGGCGGGGTCAGAATCAAAATGACGAGGGAGAGAATTTAAAAAGGGCCTCAAAAGCAGTGGTGGAAAGTTACTAAGCAATTTTTTTTAATCAATACAAAGTTATGTTTTATTGTCTTGGCTAAATGTCATAATTGAAAATGCAAGTTGTTTATAGTGGGGATTTTGAAGCATTGCTAGAATCTTTTTTTGGATTGTAAGAAAATAATCGATTGTGGCATCTCTAATTGTTTTGTAGATTAACTACTGTATGTTGAACATTATTTGACAGGATGTCGGAATGTGAAATGGCATACAAGAATACAACAAAACAATCTCTTGGCATTCACTTGGCATTCACGTTTGCACTCTGGCAAGCTCGATAATGCACACTGAACAACAACAATAGAATCCTGGGCTTTTCTTCTTCCTGTTTTAGCCACAAAGCAGTAGATAAAGGCTCTTGACCCTTTGTTTAGGCAACACAATAGAAAATATGTCTCAAATAAATTCAATATCTATCAATGTAATACAAATTAAATCAACATCAATCGACTGTATTAAATTAAATGTATTATTTTTAACTCTTTTTAATAATAAATAAATAACAGTATACAATAACAGAAAACTGTAAAGACACTAGTGTAGAGCCCTGAGGGACTCAGGGGTCTTAAACGTTTTCAGGCCAAGGACCCCCTAGCTGAGAGAGAGATGAAGCAGGGACCCCCTCTATATTGTATAAAATTGTGTTTCAGATTATACTTTTTTTGTTTACTTGGTCTGCTCTTTTTTCCGTCTACACCTTTACCTCTTTGCCAAAAATAGCAGATCTACAAGCTCGGCGTTGTGAGCTTGTAGATCTACTATTTTTGGCTAAAGTTCTCCTCAGAAAGGGGATGGGTTCAAGTGGTTAACGTAAAAAAGAAAAATCATATCACACAAAGATTTGGCTGACCCCCTGTAGTAACTCTGAGGACCCCCTAGGGGTCCCGGACCCCCTGTTGAAGACCCCTGGTTTAAATGGTTACAAGTTACAACATGTTTTATGAGCATGAACATGACCGCTTACCCTGTTGGATGACTAGAGTTAGTTAGACTAGACGCTGACGTGCTGTTATTTTTTTCTCCGATTGATTGATCATCCACAAAATGGAACAGATTGCATCTAATTACTCCCATCCTGCGCCTTTTTTAGAAGTGTCTGCCAAATGCCTAAATAATGATTACAACATGTCAAATCAAAGGTGTTTGTGTCCATGTTTCCAGCACGAGTGGAAGCACGCTGACGGACGCGCCATGACCCGGGAAGACTTCATGGACATTCTGTTCTACGTGGACTACGTTCTTATCAAGGCATCACATGGAAACATGATGAGACACAGCCGGTAAAGCGCGCGCACGCACGCACGCACGCACGCACGCACGCACGCACGCACGCACGCACGCACGCACGCACGCACGCACGCACGCACGCACGCACGCACGCACGCACGCACACACACATACACACTAGGGATGGGCATTTGGACCTTTTTGGGGGGAACTTTGGAATGTGGGCAGTTAACCGCGGTTAACCGTCTATGACGTCATATCAATAAATAAAGTTGCAGTCCTATGTGTGGACAGTTCAAATGGGGCCTAAAACAATGAGGTCTATATCTCATTCTGTACGGCTGTTGTTTTTAATTATGTATTGTAAAATATTGTATGAACAACAATTATAGATTATATTGAAGTGATTAATTCCATTAATATTCTGTTAATATTTTATTTATTTTTTATGTGACTTAATTTTGGTTAATTTCGGGTTATTCAGCCTTGAACGGTTAGTGACACACAGACACACACACACACACACGCACACACACACACACACACACACACACACACACACACACACACACACACCGCACACGCACGCGCACACAGAAACACAGCCTGACGTGTTGCCATTTGCACACACCCATTGTTTTGGTGTGACACTGGCCCGTAAATCAGTGGGGAGGCAAGTTAATTAAGCATATCTGTCATCTATTACATCAGGTGATGATTATCTTCACTGTCAGTGCAAAAGACCACATCCCTCCCTCTCGTTTTCATTGTGGCTGCGCCATTTGACTGGCCTGCTTTTGAAATATTATCGCTGCTGTCGGTCGGGTGGAAACCTTGTATGTCCAAAACCATTCCTTTTTTGTCATTATTATTCTTAAAACATTTGAAAATAGCAGATCTACAAGTTCAGATCTACAAGTTCACAATGCGTGAACTTGTAGATCGGCTATTTTCACTACTTTCATCGGAAACGTCCAAAACTGTTACTT